>NC_135696.1:8433476-8779726 GCF_964276395.1 Gasterosteus aculeatus | reverse complement strand
CGGGCGACCTCCACGCCGCTCAAGTCTCACCATTTTTCTTTTAAGTCGTATTCACATTTTCAACAGGGTTTCTTCTTTAATTTCCTTTGTGATTATTGCAGAAAGAGATAAGAGTCAGAATTGTTTTTGATCGACCCTGATGGATGTAATTGACAAAACAATACGCCTGATGAGGTTTTTCTCACGTATGACTACACACACACACACACACACACAATCTTTTTCTGTTGTTTGAGTAAGATCACAGTGCAGACACACTAAGCCTGTTGAGTGTAACTATTTGCGAGCAGCAGCAGGTCTGTCATGCGGACTCTCTGCAGGCTCAGTTCCATTAATAAAGGTCGGTGGGATGAAAGCAGCTTGGACAGGAGTGAGTGATCCGCGGAGGGGGATTACGGAAGCGACGGCATTATTGAGCAAAGCAGTTCTCACACGCTCCAAAACACCGAGCCGCGCAGCAGGAGACCATCGACAGTTGTCAAACTTTCCATTCCACATGTATGATGGAAGAGGAAGACATAAACAAGGATTTCACTTTGACAGGCCGGTAGGAAGGACTTAAAGAAATGAGGGTCCTGCCGCCTCGGCGAGCGCAGGCGATGCATAAGCAATCTCAACGCGTCAATACGGCCGAGGAGGGCGCTCGCCAAGACAAGCAGCGATTCTTAAAAAGGCATTGCAAGTGGTATTCTAGTGCAGGAGGTTACTGTCCCACTTACCATGTTTGTAATGGAAACCGAATCACATTCAAACGTGATTCTGTGTTTTTACTAAATGATCCTCAACTAAGGGAAGAAATGCACCAAACCCAAACTGAATATACCGTAGTGTTGCTTCCCGAGCTCGCTGTCCGTTTATTCAGCTCATTCAATTGATTGTTACAGACCTGAATCACAATATTCAAAATATGCACTTGGGTCCACAAGTTCCCACGTTTTTCTCAAAAAGAATACAATATTATTCCACTGGCTGTGTTACATCTTATGCTGTGTGGCCTCGTACACTCTGTACTCAAGCTATGAATACATTGTCATCGTCGCATGCGTAATGAACTATATTGAGCCCAGCAATCGTAGACTGTGGGAGCCATGGTGCCATTTGGAGTCTGGTAGTGCATTATTGTACAAACCAAGAAGCTGGAACACTGACTTAACCATTTCCAATCACACTGCATCAATGTTTGGATTTCAAATTCACAAGACAAAATTGAACAAAGATGACCTGCGTGTCTGTCAGCGGCCGAGGTTCTTAAAAACTAAAAGTGTGTTGCCAACAACGCCACCTAGGTAAAAAGCCCTAGGAACTCGAAATAACTAAGGGGAGCAAAACAACACACACATGACCCAAGAGACAGGGGTGGAAATAAGACTACTTTTTTTTTTATTTTAATACAAAAGATTAAAATATATAAAAGGGAGCTAAAATAGTCTGTCCAGGCTCATCACCACAGGAGGAGCGAACTCCTGCGCGTCCCTGGTCCACTGGTTCGGACGTCTGACTGCTACTTGCCCTCGGCTGCTGGTGGTGGTGCTGCTGGTGGTGGTGGTGGTGCTTCTGCCTGCTTCTGCCTGCTTCTGCCTGCTTCTGCCTGCTTCTGCCTGCTTCTGCCTGCTTCTGCCTGCTTCTGCCTGCTTCTGCCTGCTTCTGCCTGCTTCTCTCGTTTCTCCTCTTTTTCTACTGCCAGTGTCCCGTCTTCCTGCTTAAAAAGACAAAGTTCCGCCCCTGGCCTTTCCCCATTGGTCCATTGGCCATATGCCACTAATTGCTAATTTGTTGGGGACGATTGTCAATTGAGGACACAATTCAAACAAAACCCAAAGCACACGATAGATTGTCCAACATGCAATCACTAATCAACAACTCGTAAAACATGCAATCATAAATCAATAAAATATGCAATCAATAAAATTTGTAATCAATTAAGAATGCAATCAATTGTCCCCAATCGTCCACCCAAAGTTGACCAAAGTAAAATACAAAAATAGGACCTGCATACTTACATTCAGTTCTATGGGCTTTGTTTGAAGTGACTGGGAGATGGACTGAATATTTACAGAGCACAGATACGACAGTATCTGTCAACAGTAAAGACTAAGCATATGTTAGCCATATGCTACCAATAACACGACTGTATTCTGCTTAGTAGTGTTGAACAGATACATACGTGTCACACCTGTGCTTCTACTGTAACAAGTCAAAACAATCGGTGTGATTAATTAATTAATTAACGTGACATGATGACTTAATTCCATTCAGCTGCTGGTTTAGTGAATGGTGGCTCACTGTCACACCGTCACGGCACATGAAACGGTGTCACTGATGTTATTAGTAACAACTATGCGTTTCATGTAATGATAAATTAAAATGTGTGCTGTGAAAAAATGGTCCCAAAGAGTGTGCCGGGACTTTTGGCAACGACGTGTAATTGTAAACACTACTTGGGAAAATGAAAAATGAGAAAAATAATTTGTCTTCCTGGGAAATCAAGACATTTTCTTTCGCATTACATTTGGCTTTCACCACATCTCCCAACATAATAAGTCTATTTAGGCCCATAAATTGCATTGCATACTGTTTATGAAATTGAATTCACCATCTGTGGACATCGTTGCTTAAGTGAAAGGAAATAACATCCACTAACTTCCCCGATCCTTCAGCTCATGAAACAACGGCTTTTATTGATATTGGAATTTTGCCTTTCGATGCTTTTAGGTTGTTGATTTTGTTGATTTCTTACAACAGCATCACATTTTGACCTTTATTCAAATATCATAAATAATAGACATGTCAGGAGTTACTTGGAGTTAAATTGGAGCCACGTTTCGATGATCAGCCAAACGCACTGCGTAGAG
The DNA here is from genome assembly GCF_964276395.1 of Gasterosteus aculeatus. Lineage (NCBI taxonomy): Eukaryota > Metazoa > Chordata > Actinopteri > Perciformes > Gasterosteidae > Gasterosteus > Gasterosteus aculeatus. Next base: position 8,776,874 of record NC_135696.1, on the reverse strand, counting down.
TTACGGGCAGGACACAGATGCATGCAACACACACTTTGTCTTTGTGTGTCTCTCTCTTTCATTCACAGGGAGAAAGATCAAGCTGTGTGTCTCAAGAGGCCTCCGGCATGTACAGTATGGGTCTACTTAGATTTAAAATAATTATCCAATTTGGTTCGTTAACTAGAAATTCATCTCATCTGACAGCAACGAATGGAACTAAATTCTCTCTCATCTTTTTTCATTCGTCTCTTTTCCTACTTACACAGGTTCCCTGTTACAAATAGATGCCATCAGACAGAATTGAGAGAGGAAAAGGGAAGTTTGTATTAAATCTTTTGAATGGGTTAAGAATGAATTACAGCAATAGTGTAAACATGCTTACTGGATTCACACAGAATGAAGAAGGAAGGAATACGATGTTATAAAATAACAGTCACTGATATTCAATTTGCTTGGATTCTCCTAAACACTTGCCATTTTTTTTTACGATGTGATGCACAGGAAAAGAACGTACTGCATATATTTGGGGCAGATAACATCACTTTGAACATTCTCGCGGTCAACAGTCTCGTGTCCCGGGATCAGTCATGGTTCAGAATAGATTGTGTGACGGATTAAAAGCCTCATTCAAGCCTCAGTCACAGCTTAATGCGAACCGTACCTCACATGTGATGATGCGTTTGAGAAGAATAGAGACCCACTGACTGCTCGTGGAGGGAGGTGAGGCGGTGACGCGGGCGTGATGTTGGTTTATGCAGTAACCAGCACATTATGCAGTGTTAATCTCATGTCCTACTAAGAGAAATGTGAGTTGACAAAGGCCACTCGCAGCCGCAGCAGCTGTGGTTTGTTTTTACGAAATCAAAAAGAAATATTTGGATCGCCATCCGATGTCTGTTTCCCTCCAGCAGCAGATTTATTTCAGACATAAACAAGGCTGTTCCCCACCTTCAATCACTTGGTCATTGTTGTAACCATGACAACAATATGATGATACAATCAGTGATCCAGATGCTCAAATGGGGAATTTTAGCGTATTTATTGTAATAATAATATTGTTCATAATAAAAGTAAAATAATAATACAACAAATGTATATGTTTTTAGTATAAGGATAAAGTTCAAAACATAAAATTGTATGTGTTGCCAGATGCAACTTTATGACAGTGACAGTTCAGAATACCACTTCTGAAGCATCGTGATGCTTACAAAGTCATTGACATTGGACGTGTGCTGGATCTCTTCTCTGCTGTCATGGTAACCACGGCAAGGTTTCTCGTGTTAACCTTGAAAAACTATGTATCTTCTGTATGGTTTCAAAAGAATGGACTTTTTTTCTAACTCAGTCATGCTAATGTACATATACTGTGCCTACAGCATCAGCAGTTTTAGGTTTGTTTGTTAATTGAAGAAAACCGTTTTGTGCTGCATTACTGATGTATTTCGACTAGTTTTCTAACTTGTCGGTTATTAAGTCTCATCTTTTCACTTAATTTCTCAGGAATCAGTTGAAGGTTTCCTTTCTCCTTTTTCACTATAAGCCCTGTTACCCAATATTGTAAGTTTATATCATCTTAAGTATTAACTTAAGTTAAATGATTCAGATTATTTAAAACATTATTGGATCATTTAATTGGATCATTCTTCCTGGTGGTGGTTATTAACTGCTCAGAAGCAGGTTTTTATGAATATAGTTTAGTAGGTAGGCTTTTGGGCTCTAGTGCAAGTTACAAGATCGGGAGCATTTTGATTGCCTCTAGTAATTACCACCACTACCAAGAAGATAAAAAGTGATTGGTAATATAGCAGGTTAACTTTGAATGCACGATGTATTGCTATATACTGTAGATCTTATTATAATCAACAAATTAAGTCAAGCGTTTGCCCATTATCTTGTATGTGTTCCATGTACCGTAGTCCCAATGTTGGTGCGTTCGTTTTCATCCCTTCCCTACGAACGGCTCACGTGCATGTATGCATGGATGCATGCATGCAGGTATATACATATCGGTGCAGACATAATCGACAATTGAGTTACAGTATGTGGTCACAGGAACAGCGTCTCAGGATGGTCAATAGACCAGTTTGTGTCCCGCATGTTTGCGGTTGTCACAGGTGAGACAGTGTGTGTCGGGACATGTTTAGTAGGTTTAGCATGACAGGCAGGTCGGGTGGTTAGTTTGGATACACACCAGCACACAGGGTTTTGACATTCTGCTTGTGGGAGACACTACGTGTCAGCCCCGCGTACTATGTCCATTAGTCCTTTTGTCCTTTAGTACATCCTCTGCCGATGTGTATACATCACCGGTTGTAGTATAAATGATTAGTTACATTGTGGTCCATTGGTGTTGTTGTTCTACGGGGAGTTTAAAGGGAGTGTTGATTAGTCTTCTGAGGGTCAGCGAGGGGTCAGCTGTTAACAAAGTAAAGCACGATGTCCTTCGGTGATGCTTTCCTGGAGTGTCTTAATAACGTTGAGGCTGGGCCTCGTGATTCTTTTTGACAAAATACCTCAATATCGACTTTGCGAGGAAAAAGTTGGGTTGACTATTTGTTCTTTTACAAAAAATGTACACAACAAGATTTTTGATAAATAATCATTGTTAATTTTGTTAACTAGGAGAATTTAAAAAAATGCTGAATACAACAGAATAATAATTGAACAGCTAATAGTCTGGTATATGTTCAGAAAACTATTTCACTTTACAACAAAGACAAAGCTCACTGCTGTGCAGTGAATTCCATATGTTGTACTTATTAACTCACTTGGCTGCGTAAGTATTGTTTGCTTGTGCGCAAGCAGGGGAATGTGCATTTGTTTCCATAGGGGAGAGGGAGTGTGTGGGAGCGATGCAGGCATGAAGGATGATATAGCAAGCAGGATATCTTTGGTTTCAGTGAAGCATTTTTATGGAGGAGCCCAGGGAGCACGTGGCTGAGGATTTAGGGTCTGGCTCTTGGCATTCTCCGCGGGACACGGAGAATGGTATGTACTGGCCAAGCCTCCTTCTCCCCATGTGCTCTCCATCTCCCTGGCTCGCTCCCCGTGTTCACACACAACCTTCACGTTACGCTCATCTGGACGCCTCCGTGTCCACCTGCACGCCAACCACTGGACAGCTGACAAGCAGCGCTGCAAACCTACCAGACATGAATACCACCCGGTTCTGAATGTGGTTGGCTCAAAGCCGCTCGGACTGTCGGCCAGGGGCTCGCTGGCGTCCAACCCAGATGTTTCCTCAGGGATTGTTTGAGTATGTCAGCGCTTAGAGCCAAATATCTTCACTATTTTGACCACAAAGCAGATGGATGCTTTCTTTTCTACATGCAGTGGAACAGACAGTCTGGTTGCGGTCTTTCAAAACAAAGTTCTTTAGCGTGGTGCTTAACTGTCACTAGTGTTTGCAGAGCAAAGGGACGTGTGGGACCATCAGCATGCGAGAGCTACCACACGGTGTTTCAGTTTTCCATCAAGCCAAGTAAGAAGGAGTGAAGCGCGTTTCCCGTTGCGCTGATCTCCCATATGAGACGTGATGTCACACAGGCTCTCCCTCGAGCGGGAAGCGACGACGAAGCTCCTCTGCTTGTTTTCACTTCTGACAGGCCTGTTTGCTCATGAATGGTCGTAAAGAGGGAGATGAAAAGAAGGAAGACAAATAGACGGCTCTTGCTCTGTTTGAGAGGCATGACATCTGCTGAAGGAGCAGATTCTGGATCGGCCAGCTCGGTTAATGATAACATGCTTCACACACTTGCACGCAAGAACACACAAACACTCGTGAGACTCTCGAGCCAAGTACACCTGATCTGCCTAAACTACTGTCACCGAGGAGGACAGAAACCTGAACAGAGAGCTGTCTCAGTGTCCTTAAAGGCCACAGATCAAGAGTGAGTGTCAGTGAAATGAAATTGACCTGGATGCTGAAGACACACCAACATCTCACACCTTCAAAAGAAGTAACAAAGAAAATACAAATGAAATAACTAAACATAAAATACTACAATTTTGTATTACAGTGGAAACTGCTTATAGCCAGTGAAGTTGTGCATAGATCATATCACGTTATTATTATTACCCATTTGTTTTTTCATTTGCTTTATTTGTCACGCAGATTGAAACAAACCGCTTCGCTATTTATATTCATTACCTGTTTCAAAAGAAAGCAAAACTACTTCAAATCAAATGTCCAAATCTAATACAAATAGCATTTTGAGCAGTAAATTGGTTGTCCTGACATTTTCAACCAGACACGGGCAGATTTACACGTGTGCATTTATTTCCTGTCTCTTTGTTTCTGTTCGACTCAAGGTATCGTAGTTTTCAACATACACATTTTTCCATATGTTGTTATGTACATAAAGACCCCCAAATAAAGACTGTAAGTGGACTACATTATTATAAGCAAATTCCTCCCTCACTGAGAGCAAAACACTCGACTAGATCACGACTCTTTGCTGTCCTTGCTCCTAAATGGTGGAACGAGCTCTCTGAAGACACCAGGACCACAGAGAGCCTTCACATCTTCCGCCGCAAACTAAAGACACACAAGCTCTTCAGACTCTACCTCGACTAAAACACTAACAAACTGTAGCACTTAAATTGTACTTATAACAGCACTCATCTATAACAAGTTGTAAATTGGCTTACTTGATGAAATTGCACTCTCTTTTTTCTTGCTCTTCTGAGTTTGTATCCTAATGGTTGAAATGAATTGAGCACTGTGAAAACTCTACAAGCGGTCACACAAAATCAATCACACAAAATATCAAAAGTGGTAACGGAGAACATTTTGTCACTTTGGTCGAGCAACCATTTCAAATATGTGAAAACAACACGTGGTTCTACATGAAGGAAGTGGGCAGAAAGTCGTGGTGTTGGAGCTTCAGAGCAGCTCACCGAAGCAGAAACAACATAATTAGCGGCGTGTTTAGCTCCATCACAGCCGCTGCACTCTGTTAACGCCTACACATTCCCCATCCTCTGCCTAATTACTCGCGCCTCATCACGTAGAGGCTTATTGATTTAAACAACATAATTGGGGGCTGCAGCATAACCTTAACAATGATGTGGAACGGGCTGTTTTCCTGATCCATCATCGGCCATTCGATCGCTTTGAGGTCCTAGATGTGTGAGATCAGCAGTGCTTCTTAGATATTCCAATGATTTCCCCTTCTAATTGCTTCTGCCTTTCCTTTCCTGTTCTGCCGCTGCGTTTCCCCCCACAACAAACTCACAAAATGTGCTCTTAAATGGAAATGTTTCTTCTGACACGCATTCAGAAAATGAAAGTAGACACAGTCTCAAGAGGCCCGTGAAGAGGATGACATATGTGAATTAGAGCAACTGAGGGAGCAAACAGGTCTCCCATATGTTTACATTCCCACAACTGAACTTCGTTCTGAATGCAGCCAGGGGAAAAACAAATTCTCACAGATTATGGTTTTTGTTTAAACACGTGATAAAGGTTTTAAACTTTTAACAAAACTCTGAACAATATTTCTTATGTTATTTTTTTCACAGACTTTAATTAAAATAAGTTGGTGATTTCCTTTGGATTCACTCAGGATACAAACTACACTGGAAAACATGTGCGTGAAACAAATGAACGACGGCTTGAACGGGCAAAATGGCGCTGTTTCCGTGGCCAGTCCAGAAGGAGAGGCTGTGTGTCTGTCGCCCGTGTATTTTGATTTACATGAACAGCACATTATTCAGGAGCATTCCAAAGGAAAAAGATGTGACTCATGATTGAAATCAGTCAGCATAGCTGTCCAGATATTTTCTGGCTTTCTATGTCTGGCTTTGTCCTCCTTGATAACAAACCCACCGCTCTGTATTCCTCACGGGAAAACCATCAGTAAGCTGAGGAACAGTTCAAATAAAGGTTCATCTGTGCGAATGAAAAACTTTTCAGCGTAAAATGCATTACTGAAGACCAACGTTGTAGTTTCACCGTTCAACTAGATTTTCTTTACGTTTTTAATTTGCCCCCAACAATGCAAAAAAACAATTAAAAAAATAATACAATGTTTTGGGTTTTTGAGAAACTTTTTCAGCCTTCTAGGCCGTATAATTACAACAAAAACCTAGTGTAAACCTTTTGAAAAACAAAAAAACAAAAGCAAGCCAGGTCAATCGTTATTTCTCCCAGAAAAACACAACAATAATGGAGTTAAAAAGACGTCTCACCGCATCGAGAAAGATCCCCACAAAGAAAGAACAAGCCGCTACAGCCAAACATTTGGAGGAGGATTTAATTACCTGAGCTGCTACAACGCCGGAAACAGAGACTCACAGAGTGGAAAAACAATTAGGACATCCTCATTCCACAGCATGCCAGAGTGCCTGTGTGTGTGTGTGTGTGTGTGTCGTAATGTGAAACCTGCCTAAGAGGTCGATAAGGCTATCGGATCGAGACAGTCCTGTGATTATTGTGTGTCTTCGTCTCTGCGTTGTGTTTGACTAAAAGCAGAATCAGATGCTGCCAGCACACACGTGTTCACACAAACACATACATGCACCACAGCTCTCGTAAGACAGTTCTATTCCCGTGATTGTAAGAGGGAGGTTCACAGATGAAGGAAGTTACATAAACTGCAGATTACAGAAAGCCCATTTAAGCCAAAATACATAGAAAATGAGCCAATTTATAATTGATTAGTTAGGTCTGATGAACAGTCGGTAAACTAAACTAAGGCAGGAAGTGAAGGACAAACAGGTAGTGAAATTAATTTGAGTTCATGCAAGTCGTCACAAACTAATAATAATCACAAACTAATAATAGATAGAAACCTGAAGGAGGAAACAGTCTTTGATGTTGAAGGTCTTGTGCTTCCTCATGTGTTCCTTGGCTCGATCCCAATCTGCAGCCTTACGGACTGAGGCGCCCCGCTCACTCCGTGAGGGTTTACTGCTTTCCCATTGTTACTGTTGAGGGCTTTTTGGCAGACATGTTGAGCCCTTTATGAACTCGTAAGTCAGCATCTAATGCTGACTTACGGAAAGGGAATTACCCACAAGTCATTGCAATGTGTAAAACCAGTGAAAGCATGGAAGTAAACAAAGGGGGGCTCTTCTGTGTCCAGACTGTCATCAAAAAATGTACACATCTGATGGAATTTATTCACTTATTTATATAAATAACTTATATTTATTTAACGTATTTAAAATAGCAATTTAAAAAAAACTATGAAATAAGTCTTACAATGGTAAATCCTATTTTTTCTGTGTTGTCAAGGTAACATGACATTTGGCAGCAAAGTGCTGTCCCATTCCTATTTACACAATTTAAAGCCCTCACAGTCTCACACTCAACCATTTACCAGGAGAGTCAGTTGAGCCGTTGAGGGTTCAGGGCGTCCGTGTCAGATGAGAAATGAATAAACTCAGCCAGATTCTTGCAAGAGTAACTCTATTTTCTTGTTTTCTTTTTCTCCTGCAGAGCGTCAGGACAAGACTGCTAACATTTATTTTGATCAAATACAGGCACAGACTCTGGTTACGTGTGGTTCCCGTATGAAGGAGCATCAACCACGTGGCTCATTGATGTGTAAATATCTATGACACAGAAAATCAGGGTATCAGGCTTTGGATATTCAATACATGTGTTAGTACATTGGGTTTTGTTCTTTCATATAAAAACATATTACATGAGTAGATTGGAAGCATTTGTTGTTTGACTGATTTTATGCACTCTAGGATTACCGGAGTCCATAGCTGATAAGGCTCCAGCTCATTATTCATATTCACATCATTCACATGAGCATTGTCTGTCCTTCTGCTTAGCGCTCTGCTGCTCAGTCGAGCTGCACGTGATCGTAAAGAGGAAGGTTATAACTGTAACAACACGCGGTCTGCGGGATGGAAAGACAGCAGAAGCTCACTGCGTTGTTGTTTGCTGTGTTGTCCTTTGAAATCTGGGTGCTTATCTTTGTCCTGTGACAACACAAAAGGCTGCCAACGTTTAGATCTCTTTCAGGTAAAGCAACGGGATATAAAGGAGAGCAACACACACGCAGAATCAGACACACGGCATGATGCATCATCATCTTCAGAATCCCTTCCACAGAAGCACAGAGACTGGAACAGAGTGGAATTTGAAACGTTTTCGCCAAAAATGTTTCCATCGTCAAGGTGTTTTTTGCAGAAACGTTTCAGATTTCGTTTTGTTCTCCAACTTCGTTGATGAAGACGATCAACCGGCTCCAACTGGAAAATGCAAAATACACACACGCAAACGGTTCTAGCTACTCGTTATGATTTGAGGCTTTCATTCAACAGGTATTCCTGATAACAAAGAAGCCATTGTGCTTATAGGATTCGCACATACAAACGCACTTAGAAACATTGCTCAATGTGAGAAAATCTCCGCTTTTTCTGAAGACACAATCTTTGCTCTTTTGACCAGTGATTCGAGAAATGTGAAAAAAGAAGCACAGTTGTACATTTCGCACAGTGTTTGCTTGTATTCATCATCATGTTGGTTTTTCAATGCTGCGAAAACTAAAGTCAAATCAAAGGTTGGAGCATTCCGTGAGCTTTTCTGTTAACTCGGGCAATTGAATGAATTCACAAAAAAACCTTTTGGAGGATAGATTCATGAGGCTCTGGCATTGTGAAGGTCCACCGTTCTCCATGTGAGTTGTAGTGTGAAAAAGTCTGTCAGGGACGGGTGGAGGAGGCAGGACTCAAACGCAGACTTCTTAGAAAGCAAAAGACTTTAATAGTCAAAAGGCAAAAGCAAAAGGCCAAAAACACACAGGAACCAGGGGGAAAACCGGCAGACAGGAACTACGAACATCCACGACGATAGACAATGACGCGACAAGTGACACAAGAGACACACGGCTTAAATACACAATGGAGGTGCAGGTGATTGGACACAGGTGGAAACTATTAGACGATCACAGGGGATGACGGGACAAGGCAGGAAGTGAAGTTACCCGGGGACACGAGTGGCAGAAAACTACAAAATAAGACAGGAAGTGAACCACATCGTGACAAAGTCTCTCACCGTCTCACGATTTTTGATGTGTTTTTGTTCTGTTCATTGACTCTTCATATATTCAGTATATCATTCTGTGTCAGATGCATTTCAAACAACCATGTACACACACACACACACACACACACACACACACACACACACACACACACTAACAAGCTTCTCCCTATCTTGTGTAGGCAACGCGGTGAGAAAGGGACGGGGCCGCCTCATGTGTCGGGGCTCCGCTGTGTTCTGGTCCCCACCAACCCACACCCTCCCAGCGTCAGTGGGATGTCCCAGGTGCGTCTCCTCTTGGCCTTGCTGATGCTCTGCAGCTGCCCAAAGGTACGTCCCGCACCCTCTCTCGCTCTCTTTTGCGCACACCCCAACTACTTTTACTAAACTTAATCTCGACGCTTCCTCCTGAAGGTTTCCTGCACTAACTCCTTGGAGCTCTTGAAGGAGCAGTGGAGCAGCTACAAAAACCAGTGCCTGGACTACCACTTCGCCACGCCCCCCGCCAGAGGTGAGCCCCAACCCCTGCAGCCTGTAAAAAGCCTGAAGCTTCACCTGCTGTACGACAAGAGCACCCATTTCACAGATCGACTCCCCACTGCAGGGCTGGTGTGTAATCGGACCTTTGACCTGTACGCCTGCTGGCCCGATGGACTCCCAGGAACCACTGTCAATGTCTCCTGCCCATGGTTCCTGCCATGGTACCGTAAAGGTAAAGTAAACCTCACAATTTATGCACCAATTGGCGTATAAAGTGGAAAAGGGTGCAAATACATGGAGCGCTTTGAAGCAAAATCAATCAATCAAAAATCGTGTGAATCCAGAGCTCATATTCATCACACCTTAACAAGAAGTTGTAGGTTTCTTAACGTGCTATTGTTAGAAGATCTGAGACATGCGTGGATACAGCGCCCATCCAGGTACTGTGAGAATAAACGAGAATGAGCCCCGCAAAGTGCTCTCAATTACGTAAAGTAATTTGAAGCAGGGAACTGAAAAAACGTTGTAGTTACCACACATCTCTGCGTGCCGTACGTCCTTGACACTCAGTGGGAAGAAAATAAATGCTGCTGAATAGCGAGTGCAACAGTCTCGGGGAGTGACTCAGTGTGTTTACACGATGGTATAATTGGAATCTTTGCTTAGTCGGACTATGCTCTCTTTCAGGGAAAGTGCTATTATCCCAATATACATGGCAGTGAATAAATCGAATCATTGGCCGAAAGCATGTCATATCCGATACAATAGGTGGCGCTGGTTTCATTACAACTAGTTGTGATACAGCCATTTGCGCTTGACCGCTTCACCAACAACAACCAACAACAACAACATCAACATTACGAGTAAGATGGCGAACAAGGTGAAGCTACAACTCTCTACTATTTGTGCATGATGTTAATAGGAGCACAGCGAATGCGAATGGCGCTGTTGGCTGATTTGATAACGGAGAGAAGACGCAGTCGAGGTATCAACTGGATCGGATCGAGTTATCCAGGGGTGTTAGTCGGATCGTAGTCGGACCGCACACAGTCGGACAAAGGTGTTTACATGAAACGGATAACTCGATTTCAGTCCGACTAAGCCAGTTATTCGAATCCATGTAACCACGCTGAGTGAAGCATGTGAGGGCCACAAACATGGGCAGCTGTCACTCAACTATCTTCCCAGAAGTGGTGTGAAGACGTCACACTGTGTCTCCGGGGGCAGAGAACGTGTCCCGTTGAGCTTCCTGAGACAGTTTGGCTTGGTGTGCTTTGGTCTCAGATCGATAGCAGCGTCGAGTCGTAGCAGCGTTTCCCTTCCGTTGGGGTTTTGTGTGTGTGTGTGTGTGTGTGTGTGTCTTCAGCTTTCTTCGGGGGGTTCGGAGGCAATGATAAGTGTGAAAGTGAGCTAGTCTCTTTTCTCTCTTGCAGATTAGCGGCCTGGCAGGGGCGATCTTCCCGTCCTCACAGATGGGGACAGAGTGCACACAAACACAGTTTAAAAACACAAACACAGTTTATTCAAGTGTTAAAGTGTGTGTGCTTCTGCGTGTGTGAACAACGGTTTAACTCAGCTATATCTTTGGATTTGTCAAACAAAATAAAACATTTGAAGGTGTGATCCTTTGGATCCGGGAAGATTACAGATTATCCTTGTCTGGAAAGTCGTTAACTTTGATCTAACTACATCTCAGAAGTAATATTGTATTTTTACCCAAGGGGTTAACTAATGGAAACAGGTTGTGTAACTTGTAAACTCTAAAATAGCTGTTTATTTTTCTCTTTTTAAGTCATCTTTTGTTTGTCTTTTTGCTCTACTTAGCTAACGGCTGCATGCCATAGCTTCATATTTGCCGTGGATGTGAGAGCGGTATCAATCTTTAATTTCTGCAAGAAATTGAATTGGCATTTTTCACCTTCATCCAAGCTCTGCTTCCTTCATGGAGCTTTAGTGAAATAAACTTCGTGTTTCGTAGGCGAAGAACATTGATGATAATCACCAGAATGTCATTCAAAATGTATTGTCCTACAAATGTCCGTGAAGCGTGTGAACAGTGGGGATACGCATGCATGGAACTGTAAAATGTCTCTAACGTGAGTCTCTGTGTGAACAGTTCAGCAGGGTCTGGTCTACAGGTTCTGCAATGAAGAGGGTCAATGGGCGCAAAAGAATACCAGTGAATGTGAGGACGAACCTGGTGAGGTGTGTGTTATTTACAGTTATTTTTGTCTGTGTGTTGTGTGTCTGTGTAACGCTTCTTGGACTGGCAGATTGTGATCCCATATTGTGGCGATGACTTGACACTCTGACTTGACTTGACCTGAAATGACTCAGCGTAGGAAAATCCTCCCATCTGTTCAAATTCTCTCTAGTGTGTCAATGTGTGTGTGTGTTTGTGTGTTTGTGGATGGGTGTGTGTGTGTGTGTGGAGGTGGATGGGTTGGTGGATGTGTGTGTGTGTGTGTGTGTGATGGAACCATCTGACTTTTCCCCTCCTGTTGCTCCTGCAGCAGCAGCAGCAGTATGGCCGCATCCTGAACCAGCTGCGCATCATGTACACCGTGGGCTACTCCCTCTCGCTGGGAGCTCTGCTACTGGCCCTGGGAATCCTCATCTCCTTCAGGTACGACATGCAGGAGGACTAAACACAGGAGTGAAGAGGAAATGAAAAAAGCAAAGGAATGATTCAATAAGGACAATGAGAAAAAGGAAAGACAACCAAGAAACGAAGAAAGGAGAAAAATGGGAATATGGAGGACGAAATAGGGACAGATTATAAGATGAACAAAACAATCAATTAGATAAATTAATAAAAGTAAGGAAGGTGATAGGATAAAAAAGGTTTGGGAATGTTTAGACACATTCAAATGAAGAAAGATGGAAACAAAGAAAGGAGGGACAGGAGGGTGTAAGGATGGCAGGAGTAGAGAAAGTAAACAAGGTGGAAGGAGAGAGTCGAGAAGGAACGACTGTAAAGAACAATTGATGAGAGCAGTCCCGTTGTGTGAAAACAGCATTCACAAAGCCGTCACTCACACCGTCCCTCGTGTGCACCAGGAAGCTCCACTGCATGAGGAACAACATCCACATGAACCTGTTTGCCTCCTTCATCTTGAAAGCCGTGTCCATCCTGGTCAAAGACGCCCTGCTGTCTCTCACACTGGACCCCAGGAGCAGCGCTGACAGCCGGACTCAGGCCTGGGTCAACATACCGGTCAGAGCAAATGCACCACGTCAGCCTCGCGTGCCATGAGTTGTGTTCTTCCACCGCCTTTTAGTACTATTAATACTATGGCTATTTAATACTTTGCACCGTTCATGGAACATACATTGCAATGGCAAAATAGTGCAAGCAACTTCTTATTGTGCCGAAGAGGAGAAGGAGCTTTTCTTCCACAATTTTTGTTGAACCCCTCTTCCAGTAATTCATGTTCTGGGCCCAATGTAATTTACTTTTAATTTAGTTCCATTGACTCTCTTCTTGTTACGCTGGAGCAATACACACCACATCTCATACAAAATGCTGCAAAGGGCATTGTGTTTGCATCGGTTAGCATAAAGAACAAGCAAGAAGCAGCTAAAGGGTTCTTGTAAAGGTGTGCCGGGTTGCTTTTGTGTGAGGTAAAGACTTCCCGTAAAAGACAGCCGGCCTTGTCCTTGGACTGGTGTCGTCAGCAGGGGTTGAGTGTTTTTTCTTTGTGCGGGCGTCAAATTTGCGACTTTTGTACCGTCGGAGAAGCGGTAACCTTGTCTTGTTGTTTGCGTCCACGCCACCCCCGCGCTGCCTGCGCCCTGTGTCAGGCTGTCACGTGGTGCCGCGGCGCCGTGGTGATGATGCAGTACAGCGTGATGGCCAACAACTACTGGCTGTTGGTGGAGGGCATCTACCTGCACAGCCTGCTGGTCATCACCGTGTTCAGCGAGAGGAAGTACTTCTTCATTTATCTGGCCATCGGCTGGGGTGAGCTCACAACTCCTACACGGCGGCGAATACGTTTGGCCCATTTAGCAATTTGGGTTGTGATGTTAAAGCAGAGATTTCAGTCAGAGAGAGTTAACAGAGAAGTTCTCAGGATGATTCCATATGAGCCACATATACCTTAACATTCTATCGTATAACAGACTGAAAGTGAACGGGTACTTAAAAAAGGTGAGTAATTGTTAGTAATTGTTAGTCTACCTCATACTGATTTCACTATAGAGAAACGTTCATAAGCCTGAGTTTACCTGTTTTGTTATTGTCTGTTATTATCTCTAAATAATAAATTCTTCATAATGCTCATAATAAGCTTGCAGCTTACTATTCTGAGATGATAATTTAATAACAACGCTATCTTGAGAATTCAAACATTGATTTCCGTGATTATGAAAGTCCTCTCAGAGCGGAGATAACAAATAACGGTCTTGTCACATTATTAACTGGATTATCCAATTGAAGTTATTGATGCTAGTGAGTCTTTGCCGCTCCACAGAGCAAAGAAAGAGGCCGGGTTCATGGAAAGATTTGAGTCGTCATCGTGTCAGAGAGGAATATTAACGTTTGAGTGGAGATATTGAGATTTTAAACTGATCTCATGAATGATTTGAAATAATATGGTAAAATGACGTCAGCCTGCAGCACATGATAAAACTTCTGGGTGAAACGTTTTTTATTTCTCACAAAGTGTTTCTCTCTTGACTTTCACACTCTGTCCTTCGCAGGTGCTCCGCTCATGTTCGTGTTACCGTGGATCACGGTGAAATATCTGTATGAGAACGAGGAGTAGGTTCCTCGTAATAATATTTCAGGGTTATGTTGCCACATACAAATGAAAGACGTAGCAGATTGTTTGACTGGGAGTTGTGACAGTTTATGCTATGATGTACAACAATAAGGTAAAATGTGTGTGTGTGTGTGTAGGTGCTGGGAGAGGAACATCAACATGGGATACTGGTGGATCATCCGTTCTCCCATTGTGTTCGCTTATCTGGTAAAACTGTCTTTTTTACTTTTTCTACTTCTCGGATCTTGGTGAAAACACCGCTTCACCAAAGAGTTACACCTCTTTTCATAGTTTCCCAGCATTCATTTATGTTCACCAGTAACGTAACGATCTGTCCTCACTGGGGGCAACAAACTGATTCATGAATTAATACATGACTATTTGTCAGGCTCTTATTGCAGTGCAATAATAACAATAACTTCATTCCCTCCCATATTAAAATCCAGAGTTACCCTAACTGAATATGATTAATTCACTGATATATATACAATTACAATACAATACAACAATTACAACATACAATATACATATATGTATAAGGCAGCAAAGAATGCTTTTTTTGATCTAGTAATTCTTTTACAGTGTAGTTTTTATTTGAGTAAATAGCTGTGGCTGAAGTCATTAGCACACGTTTGAAGATTTTAATAATGTAAAAATAAAAAGGACACGTAATATTTTATTTGGTTTCATTTAACAGTCAGAGGCTTGCAATGAAAAGCCTTACGGTTAAAGTTTAGAAAAATCAAATTTTTTTCTTAAAACACTATTTAGAAACACTGTTTCTAGATCAAACTAATCAACTTCTTTAAAGTTAAAATCTAATTTGAACTCCTGTGTTCATCTACATTGATGTTCCCGCCCTCACTAACACACACACACCGCCTTAAATACAGAAATAAATAGTGGGATCCCACTTGTGTGTTTCCTGCCTCTAGTTCCCATAGAGACAAACAGGATTATGTATGAACACACTTGTGTGCACAAGTGCACAGTAACAGTAGCAACCTTTGTGACCTGAAGCAGAAGCGTACGTGTGCTCACACACATACGCTGAAATATTCAGAAAAGCCTCGTGTGTTTCCTGGACTGTGTAAGTCACACGGTTTGTTCCCTTTGGAAACATTCTCTTTATCGCAATCTCTTAGATGCCGTACGGTTGTGTAACGTTGTATGTCATCCACCAGCAATGACAAACACAACCCCGCGGTTCATCTGTTGTTCACACACGCAGACACACACACACACACTCACATCTACACAAACACAACTGTCAGGTCAACATACACACGTTACCAAATTTGGAGCGCTTATAACTTGAGTGCCGTAATAATGAATGCTCTCTGTCATCGAAAAGGGTCTGCCTTATATCACTGTGTGTGTGTGTGTGTGTGTGTGTGCAGACAGCTCTAATCCATCAGAGAACAGAAAGACTGAAGATGTCTCTCTACTAAACATTGCTTCTTCTGAATATCTGCGGAACATATTTTGCATGTTCTTTTTGCATCATTTAACTCCCTCGTCTTCTGATTTCAGATCAACTTCTTCATATTCATACGAATTATCAAAATCCTGATGTCTAAACTCAGAGCTCATCAGATGAGATACACTGACTACAAGTTCAGGTGAGTCTTACCTGAATTGTGTTACCTGAGGGGAGGAGGTGAAGGACCTGTGCATAACCTCTCTGTTTTTTCGTAATATAGATTAGCAAAGTCCACTCTGACCCTAATTCCTTTGCTCGGGATCCACGCCATCCTCTTCACCTTCGTCATCGACGAGTCCGTCCCTAAAGGCTCCATGCTGCGCCTCATTCGCCTCTTCTGTGACCTGCTCTTCAACTCTTTCCAGGTCAGAGCTCAGCTTCACATAAACGTGAACTTGCATATTCATTGTACCAACTCGAGCTGATCAATATAGTCTTGTTTCCCCAATGTTTTCTCACTTTATCTCTTTTTTCTTTTTTTCTGGGCCATAGTTATCATCTATTACCCTTTGTTTCTACTGCATTATTTCTGATTAATCTATAATAGATATTCCACATAAAAGCGGGGATATGCTTTGAGAAACCAGCAGGAGTAAATTATATAATTATTATAAGAGTCGACCAAATTAAAACTGTGGGAGGGGGGCAACTTCACAAGCACCCATATTTTTATTGGATTTGGATCACATCAACTAAATTCAATGGTATATATTTGGTCAAAATTTGAATTAAAAAGAAATGAATTTGCCCATATGTAGAATAAATAGATACAATGGAAACATACACAAGACATGTCTCTGTTAAGACTGTCCACCTGTCTCTCTATGGTCACCTCCGTTCGTTGGTTGCAGAACAACAAGATGGTTAAGGCCAAAATGTCAGACAGACGCTTGAAAACCTCCGTCCACAAACTAATGGGGGATGTCACGTTGACTGCGTCCATGTCTTATATACAGTTTATGGGGTCATGCATATACTGTGTATTAATAAAATAACAACGATGAAATACTGTCCACGGACCAAGCATTGACAGTTGACTAGTTGGGGCTGAGTATCTGGAGGTTGGGCATCGTCAGCATCGCTAACAGCATCCAACTCCTATAACGAGGTGCAGCAAACAGAGGGCTTATAACACTCCTGCAATTAAGACATAGAAAATCTATTTATTTTTCTTAATTGATTCATTAATTGTTGGGACTGTTGGGATGATGATAAATATATTGTTGTGTTTCATCCACTTCATATTCTTTTTCTTTTAAATATTTCAGCACAAAAGAATGAGCAATACATGCATATGGAGCGAACCACACATGTAGAAATGGCAGAAAAAATGCACTCACACTTTTCCTGTAAACACACGTTGTTTACATCCAGTGTTACTGACCAAAACACATTGTGTGTATCATAGAGATTTAACCAACGTTCCGTTATCTATACGCATAAAACATCTGCAGAACTTATCGTTTTGGATAATTATTAATCTGTGAAAGCAGTATTTGCCACCAGTAAATCAGTTGTGGACCTAAACTAGCGATACATTTACATGAACAGTGGGCAGCGGTGTGCTATGGCGCTTTCATGTGTTTTGAATTAAGGACTTTCTGGACAAGAATGGAGTTCCATGACAAAAAGGCGAAAAAGATATCAGGGTATTTTTGGATAATAGTGAAAAGATTACATATTTAGAGGGGTGCCCAGTTTCTTTTCCATGTCTGTGGGAAATGTTATACCTCCGTCTTCTGTTTCAGGGACTGCTGGTGGCCATTCTGTACTGCTTCGTCAACAAAGAGGTGAGACAGATGTGCTCTCACGTCAAGCACAACCTTAATTTAATCTCTGCTCTTGCTGCAGTTCCTTCCTTTCCCTTTCGTAGAGACGATAAATTAGACATTATTCATCATCAGTGTTCCTGTGTGCAGCCGTTATCGGGCCTCTTATATCTTTGAAAGCTCCTCCTTTGTTCATGTTCCACTTTAATCTTTTGTCTACGAAATGGGACAGACGCAATGTTGTCGGACTACAATCTCTAAACTTTTAGATGTTTGGCAAGAGAGCAAGTCCATCTAACGAAGTGCTCTGTGTCTTATTTAATCTTCCTCCCAAATCTCTACGGTCCCACTATCCATCAGGTGCAGTCAGAGATGCTGAAAAAGTGGAAGCGGTGGAAGCTGGGCAAGGACATCGACGAGGAGTACCGCCACACCCATAGCCACACGCCGCACATCAGGGGCGGCAGCATCGCCGTCGGCAACCCCCCCTATCCCAATAACACCGGCGACTCGCCACGCCTCGACAAAGCTGGCCGAGACCCCGCCGCGCCCGAGGAGAACCGCCGACTCGTTGTCTGCTACAGCAACGGGACGGGGAAGGGAGGGCAGGCCAAGAGCGGACGCGCCCTGCGGTTCTCCTTCCTGCCACGGCGAGGCGCCGGCAGTCGCGTGAGCACCACCACACAGGACGCCTGCCTGGAGGAGAGTGCGCAGCGCGGGTCGCACCCTCTGGATGGAGAGGAGACTAATGTCTGAGGACGACGTGCCTCGAAGGCCCGAAAACTCTCTCTGATTGAGCCGATTGTTGTTTCAGATCAGTGTTTATTGTGGGGCGACAGGGCGGCCGGTGTTGGAGGAGATCCCACGATGATCAGGGTGTTTAAACCCGCCCAGCTGCAAGTTCATATTTATTCAAAATGGGCTGTTGATGGAAAATGCACTTATTGACTTGATACATTTGGAATGATAAAACAGAGTGTGTGTGTGTGTGTGTGTGTGTGTGTGTGTGTGTGTGTGTGTGTGTGTGTGGAGGACTGCTGTATCGACACCTTTGAGATGCAAAGATTAAAAGACACACCTTTCGCCTCGTGCCGTTCTAGTTGTGAGTCACGCTTGTGTTGTTTGTCTGTTTGCAGCATTGGATGCTTTGTGGTGCATTCCCAAAAAGAAAACTCTCAAAAGTGTCAATTTTTTAATTTATTTTTCTTCTTGGATACATGAGACTGAATGTGGACTTGACCATGAGTGACTCGGGATGTCGTGTCCATCAGGCAGGACTGAGTATTCTGTGTAATATGTTTTTGTTCTGTTTTTAAATGGACAAAGCCAAACAAAAAAATAATAATATACCAAGACTTTGCCTCAAATCCACTATTTCATGCACCTTCCTTCTTTCCTTTTTTTGGCTTCTTTGAGCAGCTTCGCCTGACTGAATGTTTGTGAACAACCGAGAAATATTGTTGTAACAATATTTAAGTGTATTTATGTAAATAGAAATATGTCAACACCACTTACATTTATCCAATGTCAAAACTTCTCCCTCCACATATATTTAGTCAATTGGATGAAAATCAGAATTTGTCCATTTTAGTAGTTTTACAAACTAAAGTAGCTCCAGGTCACCAATCATCGTCTTGCTCAGTTCTGCATCGTGTCCACACGGCCGGAATACTATTATGTGCCAGAAAAGGTTTTAGTCTCATGATATATCGAGTGGATATGTTTTTTTGAAAAGAGCACCACTGAGGAGCCACTGGATTATTTATTTTATTTTGTTTCTTCCCTGGATTGGATCAGGACAAATGTGCCACACAGAACCCTCTTTAAAATCTTTGATTAAGAAAATAATTAGTCATTTTAGAGACACAGGACAGCAAACGTGGATTCCATTATTCCCAATGCATTTATCAAGGATTCTACCCAAATATTCAGTTTGTTGTGTAAGAGACTATTGTCTGTCTATATTGGTAAAAGTGAATTTTGGTATTATGTACACATTACGTAGGGGGCGAGGGATGTGTTGTTGTACTGTGTATTTGCTTGCGGTTCATGTGACTCGAAAATGAGAATAAACATGACACCATACATGATACAAAAAACGTGTTTGTCCTTCTATTTAAAGGGTTCCAATTATCAGCATGCGCCCAAAGCAAATAATATAATGCGAGAAAGGAAAAGGTTTTAACATGAAAGCCAAATGCTCGTCTCTCCTATTTCTTTGTGAACCAATTTGAATAGAATTCTGCTGAAAGAAAGTTTGAATGTATTGTGCGGATTCGACATATGAGAGATATTAGTGTCGGTCATCCACAGTGAGTCTACACGATGTGAGCTGACGGGCTTTTGAGCAATCTGTGAGTGTTTCAAGTAGAGCAAGTAAAACGTCTCCATTGATGTTTTCTGGCGGCTGTAACAGCAGAAATATTGCTGACCGGAGGAACATGTTTCAACATTGGTTCAAATATTAAACCAATAAATCAAATACATGCATCTGTGTGTGCATTGCATTTATCTCACATCACAGTTGACTGCAAAGCCCATCAGTGGACTTCCAATCAATCAATACACAAGCTTCCATTGGAAACGACCGCAAGCGGAAAGTATAATGACTAATGTGCTGTTGCACAGAGGATAATACGTTCTCAGCTCATGAATTATGTATTGGTGTGTATGTGTGTTGTTGTGATTGATCTAAAACACAAAAAACGTCTCTTTCCGTTGTACTTACAGAGTAGATAAAACGATGGAGACAGGTATCTGAACACCATATGCGTATAGAGTATACAGAATAAGTTCACTATGCAATAGAGACATTTGATTCAAAGAGTCTGACAGGTTCTAGAAATACATTTCTATAATAAACAATACCATCTAGAAATCAATATGTATTTGATATGAATGAATGCATTCAAGGTTCATGATGATGAATCTTGAATCATCAGTTATTAATAAAGTAAATATATACATGTTATTCCTCTTTAAGAGTAATTGACGTGTGTGAACTTCGAAGGTCTGTGTTTAACTATATTTTTACCTTTGTTGTGTTCAGCCTCTCTAACGTCAGCTTTGTGACAGACACAAGGCTCCGTTGACTTCTTCGAGTTCTTTTCATTAAGATTTCATGCACACAACATTACAATGAATCTCTAAATTTCCTTTAACTTGCTTGGTCGTTGACTGTTTAAAGGCACCAACGTTATGTATTGATTCTTACCAGATGACTCGCAGCGCACACGATTCAATTTGAGTGAAAACTTCATATTCATGTTTGATTACGTAACTCTGAAAGAACAGAATGTAAGCTTAGTGGATACAACAAGGGAAGCAATGCATCTCCCAACAGCCTCCCTGCGTAACGTCAGTGCAGCTGAAGGCCGATCGTGACGACAGTGAAGGTACATTTCCCTGCATCTTGATCCTACAAAACCTCTATTTTAAGGACTGACATATTATTTTAACTACTTGGTTTGTGATGCTCAGAGTCCACCGGAAGGATGGTGGAAAACCCATTACGCAACCACAGGGTCACTGAAAACCTATTACAGTGTTCAAACATCGTCCACACGTCCTCTGTAAAACTCCCCCTCTGGATCAATCTGTTGAAACGTCTGAGGAGTAAATTCAGCCAATCGGGAAGACGTATTGCAGCCATACTGTGAAAAAGAAGAGGACCTGTAGTCTTGTGTAGTCGAGTTCTTTACAGTCCGTCCAGTATGAGGCTTCTCTCGGTTTCAGTCCGCCATGAGTCTCCGGGGCGTGAATGTGGAGGGTGAAGGTGCGATGGAAAGGAGCTCTGTCGGATCCACACTGCTGCGTAACGTTCATCAAAGCAAAGGCCACCATAATAACTGGATGAATGATTAAATACTGTATATAATTTAATATTCGCTGGATAATTATTGAAAATCTAAATCAAAATTTTCCCTGACCTTCTGTGATGTGGATTTGGTTGGAGATTTCCAGTTTCATCATCACGTGTGTGTGTGTGTGTGTGTGTGTGTGTGTGTGTGTTGCAGTGTCAGTGTGAGCTCTGTCTCATCCTGACTTCCTGTGAGCTATAACTAGACAGGAAGTTGTATACATGCGCCACACGAAGCCAGGAGACTTTTATTTTGGGATCAGGACAAAAACAGCTGAGAACAATGACGTGACGGCGGAGTCGCGCGGTGAAGACATCAGTCAGCCGAGACAGGTCTATTGTAGAAAGCACTTGAGGCCGACAACAGGCAAAGACTGGGTGAGGTTCAACCGACCAGCACAAGTGAAGTAAGCGGAAACAACATTGTTGGCGTCCGTGCGAACAGCCAGCGAGCGCCTGCGTTTCTGTGGCTGCATTTCACAGTGTAAAGAAAAATGAGCACAATGAGCTAATGCAATTCGGTCCGCGATCATAATCAGGTTCTTAGTACTTCATTCCTTCCCTTCATGCACAGAGGTACTTACACCCAACATTTCAGAGATTTGATCTTCCCCGGTGTTTCTTTAAAACACCAACATCATGCTGCTGTAACTTTAATCCACCGACAAATGTGAGCCTCCATCCTGTCAAATTTCAAATCAACTTCAATGCTGGAAAGTATGTACTTTATTTAACATGTTTCTTTTTTGGCAGTTAACTGATCTTTCACTGGACTGAACATCTGGACTGTGAGTCCACAGGCCGGCCTGCATTGCCACAGTGGTGGTTTGAGGTAAAGTGTGCAGCAGGTGACCGTAACCATCAGGCTCATGATGTCAAATGGTCTGTGATTAGACATGAGAGGGTTTAAAAGCAAGCGTCAACATGCTGACGTGCGACGATGAAATGCAATAACACAATAACGATGATGTGGATGTGTTGATGTCGTGTGATGCGGTACTTGTTCACCACATGAGCTCAGCGAGGTAGCAGGCTAACTACTTTTGCTAAAAAAGCACAACATTTTGTCAAAAATTGACCGGATGCTGAGGAACAATCTGAGGATTACCAAAGTGGTTAATTTATTTAATCGAACAGGACGTACCAATGTCAAAATAAAAAGAGCTGATTTCTTTCAAATCAATTATAACATTTTACGGCTTGGATGAGTTTGAAGTAAACACATGCTGTTTGAGCTCTGAAGCTCCGAAATATATTTAAATTGTTTCTGACTTATAGTAGGTGTGGAACAAGAACAAAGCCTTTGACAGATTTTGAAGCACAATCTGCATTCATCAGATGTCTGAGTTCCATGTGAAGGGGTTTGAACTGTGGACCCTACGTTTCACTTTGACAGTGTTTAAGTTGTTCTGGCTAAACTTTCACCGTCATTTTTCAACATTTCCTGCGTATGGAGCCCCCTGAAGAGCCATCGTCCACGCGTACCTCAACGACACTGGTCCTGCAGGCCGTGTGCCCGACACACAGAGGAGATGACGCCTCATTAAGACCTCCTCGCATGTCGCAGCAATAGAAGGGGACACAGATAGGTGGGGATTTATTCCCCACTTGGCCCGGACCTCCATAGCTGCTAATGACTTGTCAGCTCATCTGCCAGAAAAATGCCTCTGCTGCACCTCTTGCGAAGTGAAATGATTTCTACTTGACCCTGAGTCAAACTAACTATAGACTCTGTGTCTTGAATAACCTTGTCTCCTCAGATGAGCTGCACTTCTCTCTTCATCTCGCACACTTGTCCTGTGGAGTTTAATTAGTAAGAGTAAAGAGATGAGAACCAAAAAAAACACAGCAGACGTTGATTGATGTTACCAGTGATTTGCCAAATGACAGCGTGTGTAAGGACTATTCAAGTATTGTTCTTTGCTGAACTTAAAATCACAACCATCACAAAATAGAATTGAAAAAAATCCTGAATAAACGGTGTGAGAACTGACTAATGAGGTCAAAGGAAGATGTGCGTTGTGTCCATGTGTCATTTTTGTTGGATTAAGTTTAGTATTTTTTGTGATTAACTCTTGTGAAGTTACCTTGTGAAAGTCAGTTGTATTTTCATAATTTATGACCAATACACACACATTCACACTTTTTTGATGTGAGTTAAATGCAGTTCACTCTGGGTACATTTGAACTGACTGACTTTTACATTTTACTAGTTAGTTAATAATAAAAGCTAATAATATGGTGCCTGAGTGTAATTACTCATCAGAAAAGGTATAATTACTTGAATATATCTTTAGTTGTTGAGCCCCATCAGAGGTCCCTTCAAACAATTGCAAATGTTCATTTTCCCCATATATTACATTACATTACATGTCATTTAGCTGACGCTTTTATCCAAAGCGACTTACAATAAGTGCATTCAACCATAGGGTACAAACTCAGGAGAACAAGAAACAAGAAAGTGCAATTTCCTCAAATAAGCCAATTTACAATTTGCTATAGATGAGTGACGTTACAAGTACAATTTAAGTGCTACAATTTGTTAGTCTTTAGTCGAGGTAGAGTCTGAAGAGGTGTGTCTTTAGTTTGCGGTGGAAGATATGAAGACTCTCTGCGGTCCTGATGTCTTCAGAGAGCTCGTTCCACCATTTAGGAGCAAGGACAGCGAAGAGTCGAGATCTAGTCGAGTGTTTTGCTCTCAGTGAGGGAGGGACGAGTAGTTTTGCAGATGCAGAGCGGAGAGTACGGGTTGGGATGTAGGGTTTCACCATGTCCTGGATGTAAGCTGGACCCGATCCATTCACAGCATGGTACGTGAGCACCAGTGTTTTGAACTGGATGCGGGCGGCCACCGGTTGTCACGCCTAATTGTGTTCACCTGTTTTCCCCTGTCTCCTCCCACACCAGGTGTTCCCTGTTTGTCAATTATCCCTTGGGCAAATAACCTGTGTCTTCTCCCTGTTCTTGTTGCCAGTTCGTCTTGTGTGTTTCACCAGGTCTTACCAGCGTTGTATCCCCGTAGTTCCCAGTCGATTCTAGAGATCCCCCGTGTACTGACCCCTGCCTCCGACAACGACACTGCCTGCCCGAATTCCTCTTCATTAAACCTTATTTCTCACATCTGCGTTTGTGAGCCAGTGAGGAGAGCGGAGGAGTGGAGTAGTGTGGGAGAATTCCGGAAGGTTGAAGACCAGTCAAGCTGCTGCATTCTGGATGAGCTGCAGAGGTGGAATGGCGGCAGCAGGGAGACCTGGCAGGAGGGAGTTGCAGTAGTCCAGGCGTGAGATGACAAGAGCCTGAATCAGTACCTGGGCTGCCTTCTGAGTGAGAAGAGGACGTATTCTCCTGGTGTTGTAGAGAGTGTATCTACAGGATCGTGTTGTCTCACTAATGTTGGGAGTCAGGGAGAGTTGGCTGTCGATTGTGACGCCGAGGTTTCTAGCGGTTAAAGTGGGCGTTAGCAGATTGAAGATTGAGAGAGAGAAAGAGATTGAAATTCAAGCAGGTCGTCAGGTCGTTTATATTTACGCCACCTCCTTTCCGATGCTCGCATGGTGGCTCTCATATATAATCTCTTCACCTCCAACTTTGACATAAAACTGCCTTCAGGTCAAATAATTGAAACAATTGCTTGAGATTTTAGAATGTAAGAACGTGAGGGTGGTTTCATTTGTAGATTCCAAGTACCTAAAATAATTTCCCCACCTGCACAACATACTCAATCTAAGGTGGACGAGAGCGCATTATTGACAAATAGTCACTAAAAGCACTTCTGTTGTCTTTTCCTAACCACTTTCTATTGTCATCAGGTCGTGAAAAATATGTAAAGTATAATATACAAAGACTCATAACAACTGCCTTTACATGACGACAGACTTATAGTTAGACAAATATTTAAAAGATAATAGATTTAACTCAAACGGCAAACCCGAGTTCATGATGTTTACAGGTTTTGTCCAACAATATAATAATCCCAAATTAACAATATTTACGATAATAAAGCATGAATGCAGTCAGAGGTAAAACGTAGTTAGGTAACCAAAAAAACATTGACTTGAAGACGAGTAACGGGAAGTGTAAACTTGACAAACTCATTTCCTGCTTTTTGGACTCACGATTCAGGAAATAGGAAAATTTCTCCCAAAGAGAAATTTATTGCCACCTCGCATAGATTGATGTCTGTCTTATTTCAAGGTGGAGATAAGTACAAACTAAAACTGATAGATGTATTTACTAGTACAACTATCAGTCATCAATTAACACACATAATGAACCAAATCCTGCCTTAGTCTTCAACCCCAATTGAACAGACCAATTGGATGAAGTTTAAGCAAATGCAACACATATCCTTTCATTTTCCTTGGCACAGCTCACCACAGCACCTCCTTTTCCATTTTCTGTGGTTGCTGCTTGTTTCTGAACAGTCTTGAAATCTCAATGACATTATCACAACCAGAGTTACCACATTTTTATTGAGCAGTAATCCACCGATTTCAAACATAATTGTAATTTAGGTATGTGGAGCCCCAGTCAGACTGTAAAGGCTAGTAACACCCTGTGGAGTCTGGGTCTGAGTCTGTGTCTGGTCTTATGAAAAGGTCAACTGAGGATAAAGTCAGGGTCATCTTTTGGTTTTGTTTAGAGATTATATACAAGTCCAGAATAAGACATTCTAAATAAGACTAGTGTTGCTCTGACTAGCTTCCAGGGGTTTTGGACAAAAGGTATAGTCAGGATCCTGAATTGATTTTTCAGTTTATCTCTCAAGTATTTTTGTGTCGTCCCAATTTTTGTTCAGGTGCAGTGAAGGTGGGACAAACACATTGGTTAATCTTAAAAAACTAGCCTGATTCAAACTGTCCAAACAGCAACGTCTTCTCATTACGTATAAATTAAACTAAATGGACTGGCGGTCTTCGTGTCCCTTGAGGCCTTCCGCCATGTTAAATCACCCGTTATCTCCCCTCTCATGCTGCGGCCTGTATAAACAGTAGCACATTTTGGGAGAAATTTGTCCGAAGAGACTGTGCAGTGTTTGTTCTAAGTTTATTAATGAATAAACGTTTTGACATCTCAGCAGTCCCCCAGCTCGTTAATCATCCCATTATGCTGTATACAGTGTGTGTGTGTGTGTGTGTGTGTGTGTGTGTGTGTGTGTGTGTGTGTGTGTGTGTGTGTGTGTGTGTGTCAAGCAGCAGCATGTGAGTGTTGGCCTGCGTTAAGGATCGGGGCTAATTTTAGACGTGCAGTATTCAGGGGTTAGCTTGGTTAATGTAAGCACTGAAACTCTAGCAAACTGCTTCTGCGTCCATATGCCCCATACTGTGATCGTGCGTGACACGTTGCTCTGCATGTCAATATGTGCCTTTCATACTTTGAAATGCACAGCATTCGACATTTGTTCGAAAGCATCAAAGCTGCCGGGCCTTCTGACCTCACTTGGTTTTATTTTGACGGTGAGGAAACAGCAGAGACTGAAGCTGAAGAATCAGCCAGGTTTTGGTGGCGGAGACAATGTGTAAAATGAAAGAAGAGGTAGTCCATGTGCATGCAAGTATTGTCCCTTCAGTTTTGAGACTCCTGGAGTCTCCACCGGTTGCCTGGCAACTGTTGTTGCCACTTCCAGACATATCAATTATTTTTAAAAACTAACAATGAATCTAATATTATCCTGATTAGTACCCCGATCATTATCATGTTAGTGTGCGACCCTGTGTTGCATAATGACAGTCAATTATCCTGCAATTGTCCCTTCATCATCTCCCATGAGCCCTAAACCATCACAGTTTAAACTTTGAGTCTTTGCCCTAGTATGAGGGAGCTGGTAAGGAATGACGAACAACCATTGACTGTATAAAATATGGACGTAGTCTCTGTGACGTGTGATGCTCAAATTAGGTGACTCCACTGGCACCATCATGGCAGCACGATACACGATGACTCTAAAAATGGTCAAATAGGTGAATAAAAGCGTGAATTGCAAGCTGTAGTTTTTTATGTGCTAACAAATTATTATTTCTTTCATTTTTTGTTTAAAACCACACAAGCTTCCACTTGTGAAAGTAAGCCCTGCAGCGGATGGCAATTTGTCACAGATATGAACAGTTGGCCCTGAGAACACATTCAATGAGGGACTGTGTTGAGTCACAGAAGCCATCGAGCAGAGACCAGCAGTGACGGGGCCTCGGGCGTTTCTCCCTTTTGTCTGGCACAAACAACCAAAACTGTAAGGCGAGGGGGGTTCACGGATTACAACATTCAACATGTTTATTGGGGATCTGTAGAGCTGTAGAAAGGTGACTTTTCGAACCTTAGGGAAGCACTATAGCTGTTTCCGAGAAGCTAATTGATATGAAGAGGAAGAGGGTTGTTTTTTTTATTACTTTTGTCTTTTCATTTGTTGACAAGTGTGAGGCTCCGTGGTCATTGACTTTGTTACACGATTCATATGAAGAGAACAGGAGTCTGTGGAGGATTCACACTGCAAATTAAGCCAAATTGTCATGATTTGGTTCAGGAAATAAACAGCATGCATACATTTGTTTTTTAAACCACATGCCGCTGCAGCATTGACGCCGTCCCTCGTCCCCGTCCCCTCATCCCTTCGCTATCTATTCTATTTATACTGTCCGTTGCTTTTCTCCTCATTCTCTACTTACTCGCTCCTTGGTTAGTCTGCATCAGTTTGTCTCTATTAAATTCTTTCGTTTCTCAGTCCGAGGGGTGCTGCTGACCCATTAGTCAAACTTTTCCACATCCGCGAGGGAACGTTTGACGGAAATTTCACCTTCAGTGTGTGGGGGCGTGAGCTCTGTGTGGATGTCCTTGCAGCGGTTTGTTGGGAGACTACACTACAAGTGGTGGCGTGGAGATCTACGGAAATCATGTTCATAACATAGAAAAGCACAACTTGTTTAAAGGGCAGATATAATTTAATTTTCCTATGTAATCAAATGTACAACTTTAATTATTAGCTGAGCCACACGCTTAGACAAACACATGTGGATCTCAAAGAGACGCTGGGTTGCTATTGACAACATGGCCGTGTTACACATCATTTGATCATACTTGTAATGATATGAAAGTCTCGCAATAACTTTGGCCAACATACTTGCTTCATTTTTTATTTATTCATTGCTCCGCAAATACATCTTTTCTTAATGTCCTTTTTAGTGATAAACAAATGTATCTTAAATAAGGTAATACATCATAAAGTCTCCCTGCATAAATAAAGAAAACATACTAAACCACATAAGGTCTATTTTTTTAGGGTTACTTTAATATGGACAGCTTTTAAAATTGTTTCATGGTCATATTCACAATTATCCCAATAATGGATGTTCAGTGCAACAAATAAAAGCCTTGGCTAATTGCAGTTTTATAGTGTTTGTTTTCGCATCTCTATGTGAATAAAACACAGGACACAAAGCATGAATCACGCTCACCCACTGCGACCCACACATGCATCCCAAACACCCTCACACGTCATCTCTCTCTTTTTTCTTTGAACACGTCTTGTAGGAGATGGAAGATTCTTGAATTCTTGACAACGAGGATTCGTTGTCAAGAATCCTCGAAACACAGTCTGAGTCATCTTTGATGTTTTTTGTTGAATAAAAAAGCCAACCTCGGATTTGTATTATTTAAAATACACATGGCCTTCTTGGCTAGGTAAACTTTCATTGTATTTCAAGTATTTCATTTAATCAAGTATTTTTCAAAACCACATTTCGTTTTGATGATTGCGGCTCGATAAGAAGTCACAGGGGCAAAATAATCCTGGTGGGAGATGCAGAAGACCCATTTGATCTGATTATTTTGTCTAACTGCAAAGTGAGGCTGGAAAGCAAGCCCAAACTCACCTCTGTGTTATAAAAATATTAGAGCCGTCAATAAATTAAAAAAATTAACTAATATCGCATATTTTGAAATTCATTAAACTTGATTAATGGTGATTAATGTTGTTGTTGTTGTTACAATGTTGTTTTTAAAGAACGTTTGTTTTTGGGTAAAATGTATTTTAGACACTGTTGTTTAATTGTTAGTGTTAACACAAACACTACACACATTTGATCATCTTGGAGGCAGCACAGGTTGAACTAGCAACCCTTCCAGCTAGCTTAGCCTAGCAGCTAGCTTAGCATAGCGGTGCTTGAAGTGGTCCGTTTGACACGTGGAGGAATTCCTCTGCACAGTTCTCCGCTGCATATCGCGCCTCTATTTGTTTTACTTCCCATGTAAAAAGCTCTCTCCCTCTTGAGCTACTTTGCTTTCTCCGCTGTAACTGACTGCAACTAACGGCCGTTACTTTTCTGCCGGAAACCGGAAGTAACCAACGGTACTTTAACTATGATAAAATATATTGTAGCATTAATCTCGGCCACATTAATCACATAGATTAATGTGTTTATGTTGACAGCCGTAGAAAATACATCAATCTAAATAACTTCTCTGAAAAGATCAATTGCAAAATGTCTTGACTAAGGTGACTCAGAGATTTCATTAGCGTTGTCTGTGAGGGTTTTGTTTTATCCTCTGACCTTTTCAGTGTTGGGAGTTACAAAGTATCGCATTACTGTAATTCCACTACTTTTAGCGGTAACGAGCATTTAAAGAAGTATTTTTTTAAAATAAATTAATGCAGTTACAATTACTGAAATTGAAATGAGTTTGTTACTCGCGTTACTCTCTTTTGTGGCGCGAAGCGGAGGGCCGGCAAATAGTAAGTAAATAGCTGCCTGTCAGCACAAGATAGTTGCGGCCACCAAACGTTGTGTGTCACAGAATAGTCGCCATACGTGCATGTAAACAGCATCGCGTCGCTCATGACGAAAGAGCGCCGCCCCGCGGATGCTGCAGGCGCCGCTCCACGCAAACAACCAGGGCTCCACTTTACACGAACTGCAGTGCAGCCGATAAACCGGGCAGAGCTGAATGGATTGATCGCTCGCTATGTTGAAGATGATGCATCCTGTCAACTGTCGAGTCAGTTGCCTTCAGGCAAATGCCTGAAACAGTTCTTTTGTATTAAGTTAAGTATTAAAAAAGACTTTTGTACTATTGCTTGATTTGAAGGCCTGTTGCTCTGTTTACAATAAATAGGTCCAAAAAATATGTTTATTGTGTTTGACTGTTCAGTACTATTTATATTCATTACATTTAAAAAGCAGACATAAAAGTAACTAGTAACTGTAACTAAATACTCATTTTCAGTAACTTGCCCAACACTGGACTTTTTACTTGAGCGTGAGTGACTAGAGGCAGCACCGTGGCAATAAACATGACTTGTTATCAAAGCAGTGTCACACGGCGGAATGCAAACACCCGTTTCATGTATTCAACATATCGTCTTTTCTAAGCAGCCACACTGACAAGAAAAACACTTTTAGAATTGACCCGGGCAGATTTTTTTTTTTGTCAAAGCCAAATAGCTTTTTCTCCCACAGTGTCCGTATTGTTGACGTCATTCGAGTGACCATTCGAGTCTGTGTGGCAGATGTTGGAGCTGATGTTCATCAGAGGTGAAACTGGCTCCTTCCAGTGCTGTCCATCTTACTCCTGTTTCTGTATCTATAACATTTTTCCACCTGAACCAAGTAATGCAATATCTTATCCCAAACTGCTGAGTCATGGCTGCAATATTTTGTGAATAAAATGTTATGCGTTTTGGTAAAGGAGCTCATTTGCCTTCTAGCTGAAAATATCACTGTCGTGTTAGAGTCACATAATGTAATATCAGTGCTCTCATCTGTCAGCCACAAAGACATGTTGTAATGTATTCGTTATTGGGTTAACACTGAAAGAGGATTCGTCAACTTATGCATACATATTGTACATAATCACAATCAGTTTATCTTTCCTTTAGATCATCATTTTCTTCTGTTGGAAACCTGAATTTCCTCTCCTTCCCGCCATTGTCCTTTGTCTGTTCACCTGGGAGGGTTCAACAAATGTTCCAACATAACATTATGTTTTGAACCGATACTATACTATATCAAACCCTCTACCCGTTAAAACAGCCTTCATGTTAAAAGAATACACAATGAAGGTTGTTGTCGGTCTCACTTTGGCGTTTGGGTGAGTCACCAGGTTTAAAGCTGCAGGCTATTGATCACCCACTGAATAATACATGTGTATAAATAATAGAGAAACGCTTCGTTCACTGAAAATTTGATACCTGCATGAATGTGTTTCTGATCAGAAGTGTTCTTCCTGCCATTGATATGATTGCGTGCATAGAACACACGTCTTTTCCACACAATTAGCCCTGAGAGGATTTGAAAGCCTGTCTCTTGGAGAAAGGGAAGGATTGGACAAAGAGAGGAGCGGTACATACAAACCGCCCCCTTAAGAGATATATTTTAGGACATAAGTTATTCCATCTAGTTGCTTTGGGCTTGTTTTATAATTTGTAATTTTTACTTTATTCTTTCTTCCCCGTGGCAACTATTATAATACTGCGCTGATATGAGTGTGGGTTATAAATATGCATACAATGGAGAATTACACTTATGATGATATTTTGTTCGTGTTTTTCTTGTTAAGTAAAAAACATGAGAAGCATTTTATCTCAACGCGTTTAGCCGGAGAACCGCGGCAGATTGCGTTTGTCACTCCAGAGGCTCTTGCTCATGAGATGTGAGTCTATCTCACAGAAGCAGTCAGCCAGGAAGAAAATAGCTTTAATGATCAGTAAACAACATACAACGGCTTTAAACCAAGAAAATTACGAAACGACTTAAGCATTAATTATCTTGCCGATTGTCCTTGATAGTGCCACAAATGTAAGAGTGGCTTCCCGCAGCTCAAATAACTCCCTGGATACAAAGCAGGTGGTTCACAGATAAAGAGAAGAGGAACAGTAGCTGAGGAGTTTGTTTTATCGGCCTGTCAGCTCTGAGATTGATTCTACGTGGGCTTCAACATGTTTCTCCCACATGCTCCACTTTCAGGGATTAGTTTTAAAAGAACAGGGGTGAAGGAATCATGGCCAGTGAGGTTTGTGATTGGTAGATGTTTTTAGGCTTTTCATTTAGTCTAAATGGATGTTTGAACCGACATTCATTCATTTCTATCTGCATAATCTGTGTTTGAGTTTAAACTTTCCAAGCCCTTTGTTGCTATGGCAATGGTGAGTAAGTTGGTGAACAACTACGTGTGGCAGAAACCCAACAAATTTGATGATGGATTGACACACACATTGACTATTTATGTTGTTTTTTATTTGTATTTCGTCTTATCATTAATAGCATGAAATGTCTTGAATGCCTTCCTTTGCTAAATGCTTCATTCCATTAATTTGTATTTACTTGTATGTAATAAAACTTAATAAGACTTAATGGCGTAGCGTCGAGGGATCTATTATTGTTAATAAAAATCACTTCTCGCAGGATGGAGCAATAAAGTTCTATGTTTCGGTTTGTTAATAAACGCTGTCTTTAACACCTTATGTGATTCCTTTAATGGTATTCAGGCTCTTGTCATCTTCTGCCTGGACTACTGTAAGTCGCTCCTGGCTGGTCTCCCTGCTGCCGCCATTCGACCCCTGCAGCTCATCCAGAATGCAGCAGCTCGACTGGTCTTTAACTTTCCTAAATTCTCCCACACTACTCCACTCCTCCGCTCTCTTCACTGGCTACCTCACAGAGAGCCCTCACATCTTCTGCCGCAAACTAAAGACACGCCTCTTTAGACTCAACTAAAAGACTAACAAATTGTAGCACTTAAATTGTACTTATAATGCCATTTATCTATAGCAAATTGTAAATTGGCTTATTTGATGAAATTGCACTTTCTTGCTCTTCTGAGTTCGTATCCTTATGGTCGAATGCACTTATTGTAAGTCGCTTTGGATAAAAGCGTCAGCTAAATCACATGTAATGTAATGTAATGTATTTTTTCGTTTGTTCAAATTTCCTTTTATTTTATTTTCTGTAGAATACTATAAAAGAAGCTGGAGGTGAATTGGTAAGAGGCTGATTTGTCCAGGCGTTTCTCCAGTAATTCATGTATCACTTAACTTGATTCACCTTCAGCAGAAGACAGATTCACTTGGGGGTGAAGATGCACTCTACACGAACACTAGAAACCTTCAATAACAAGTACTTCATTACATTTTGATACTGTGGGATAAAATAATGAATCATGTGCTTCATTATAGAGCCTATCAACCTATACTTCTCCCTGCACCTTCCTTGAAACATTTTTTCTTTTTCCTAACCGTGTGAGCGTGTGTTTGTGTGAATGTGTATATATGCGTGTGCGTGCTTGCTTGTGTGTGTCCTTCCAAAGCGCTTAGCAGCCTCTTCAGTGATGTAGATATTCCCGACAGGCCTGTTGGTTTTATGACTCTCATTAAATTTGATGGAATGTATCTGCCAACTCTTGCATGAAATGACTAACTGGCGGTCAAGTGTTCACCTCAGTGTAACATATTGAAATAATCGTGAAATTTATGAGCAATGAAGAAGTATAAGGAAGCGCGTGTGTGTGTGTGTGTGTGTGTGTGTGTGTATGTGTATCTTTCAAGAGCAAAATTTAATCAAAGTGCACCAGACGAGCATGACACTACACAGTGACCTGAGGTGTTGTGGGTTTGAGTGTTTTGAATGCACAAGACATTAGGATATGTTCTTAAGGATGATAATGTTCTCTGCACACTTCATATCCACCTCAACAAAAGGAGGATGCAATCTCAGCAGAAGAATGGCGCAAGTGTGCATGTGTGTGTGTTAGTCTTTAACTGCTCCACGGTTCTCCTCAGGCATTCAGAGCTCTGTAGAGACTTAATTTGCTTCTGGAAATGAAAGGAACATCAATATATTAAAAAGGGAAAATTAGATTAAAAGGCATCACTTGGTTAATCAAAGATTAGAGTTTTCATAATCACATTTAGCAGGTAAATCAGCTTGAGCGTTTTTTACAGGGCAATTTTAAAGAATATATGGATCTATATATATATACATATATATATATATACAGTATATAAATAAATAGATCTATAGATGTATATCTAGATATAGATACATATCTATAGATATTTACATACACTTCACTCTGCTGTAGTCAATATTTGCTTTTTCAGTGTGTTGTAGTCAAACCCATTTTCTTTTTTATTTGAACACATAAAATATTGTTTCGCTCCAGTTCATAGATGAACTATTTAGGAAGTGGTGAGCTCTGGTTTGGGATTTCCCTTTACTGAGCCATGTGAGTACTGAACACTTGAAAGGGTTTTGTTATGAGTGACAGATACCGGGGAATCGAGGCAGATGTGTGAAATGGCAAACAGAAGATCTCTATTGCCTCCATGTGGACATCCGGTGTTATTACAAAGTGTGGCTTTGCCAAAGGGCCTCTCTTGATCGCCACACCAAGAACTACACACAGGCCTAATCCTGCTGCCACGTGCTTTCTCTCCCCAATTATGCTCCATTTGCAGTTTGCGTGTAGCATCAACATTATTTCCACTGTGCACCACATTCCCCCGATAGCAGCCGGGCAACGTTGGTGAACGTGGCGGAGCAAATAAGAGCTGAGAAGGCTGGAAACCAAAAGAGAAGTCAGGCCGTGGTTTCCGTCATTAGCGTTGTGGGTAATCACCACATGCTGGGAGTGTAGAAATGGCACGGAAATGGTTTCACCTATCTGTCTAACTATCTCAAAACAATGAAAGAGCTAAAGGGCTTGGGCTTGATCACAGAGGGTTTACAGGGTGCCTTGAAACTGATCAGCAACGTTACAGACCACTAACAGCAGAGGTCAGGGAGGTGTGGGTTCTGCGTGTTATGAAGCGTATGCTCTGCAACAAAGGAGGTCAGAGCAAGAAAAAAGATACAAAGTTACGTTTCCCTTCACTGCTTTGAATAAGAAGAATAGCGTGCAACTAGCACTGGTTGTTCTGTATGGTTTGCAGGTTAGTTTGTGTTGAAGGTGAATCAGTGACACCATAATTGTTTTACAAATTATACATGCAAAAATGTAAGTACAGTATTTTTATTAGCACAAGTTGTCATTAGCACAACTTCAATTACATTTATTTGTTTTTACAAATTACACCTACAAAAAACT
Organism: Gasterosteus aculeatus; assembly: GCF_964276395.1. Taxonomy (NCBI): domain Eukaryota; kingdom Metazoa; phylum Chordata; class Actinopteri; order Perciformes; family Gasterosteidae; genus Gasterosteus; species Gasterosteus aculeatus. The sequence goes on along the minus strand of NC_135696.1, from coordinate 8,741,461 downwards.
GCAGAGTTGGCTGTTTACAGTGTAAAAGGTCTTTCAAGGTCTGTGCTGAGATTACAGAGCTGCCCATTATATTTATGATACCTTAAATTCCAGCTGAAATGGACACATAATAGTCACCTTTATTACTGTTGTTCAATCACAATGTATTTCCATTATCAGTACAAGTACAAGTATATTCAACGGTAAAAAAAAGAAAGAAAGATGTATGCGCACAATTTATTGTTTGGGCTGATAAATATAATTATGGTGCACACTGAATGGGAACCATGGAAACTGAATATATGCTGTATAGAATCCATGGTGTCTTACTGTTGCGACCTGACAGTTTCTCAGTGTTCTGCTTACATTTATCTACAGTGTGTCCGGTTGGCTGTGCTTCATGCTTGAGGGGCTCGTTGCAGCACCGACTGGTTAATGTGCAGTCATTGACCCTTTGTCATGGATGTAGTTGAAGCTAATGCGGTAGAACGAAGAAGACAGCCATGATGTATAATCATGACACCAGACACGCCTGCAGTTCAGTGAGGGATCATTTGTGATCGCTCTTCAGAAAGCTGACCAGGCTTCGAAGGAGAGCTCCGTAAGGGCCTGATGATGGTGCAACTGAATCACGGAAGACGCCGAGGTCACATCCTTTATTTCCCTTTTGGAATTGGGCAGTTAAGCATCTCAGAGAGGAGCACATTCGAACACGTTTGCCTTCAGATGTGGACAGATGCCAAGCCAGAGGAAGTTTCTCTGCTGAGCACTGAATCTTGGACATGTGCAATTCCAGAGGAAAGTAGGAACAAAACATTTTTGCAAGCTAACATTAGGCCTTTCTGCAAGTCACTGCATGACATAAATGAATCCATTTCAAGCTAACACTGTTCCCATCCAGGAAATGACTATCGGAAGCCCACATGCAGACACAAAAACGTGTATCACAACTGATTCAAAAGCCTGTAACATGCATAGTTGGGATGTCATCGTCGTTATAGTCTCTCTCCACGGTTTAATTGTGATTGCAGGGCTACACGTCGCCATCACGCCCGGGATCCATCCGTACTCATCGACCCCTCCGCACGCTGACGTCAGTGCTCGTTTAACCCCGCGCGTCGGGCCCTTAACAAGGAGTTAATCCCGGCTGTTTATCCCTCCGGCGTTGCCTCACATAGGTTTCAATCCCGCGACAGCCGGTCCCTCAACAACGCGGCCCGGGCAGGGCCGCTATTCCGGCCGTGCCCGGTTCCCGTTGCCATGGAGATGACGTCATGCCGCAGCAACGGGCCGAACTGCGCAGGCGCGAACTAAAAGGGAAGGGCGAGACAGAGCTCGCTACGCAGCCACAGCTCCTTCCGCCATTCATCCAGACGGTCGCCTGAACCCGGAGCACCAGCACCCCGCCGCGAAAGAACCAGAGCCCGCCGTCACTTGAGCTTCCTCGTCTCACGACCCCCGGACACACACCGCAGCGACAACATGCGTGAAATCGTGCATCTGCAGGCCGGCCAATGCGGAAACCAGATTGGAGCGAAGGTATGGGACCCGTCGACGTTAAATCATGACATCGACCCCGTTTACTGCTCTTTTGTGTGTGTGTGCGTGCGTGTGCGTGAAATCACGCTCGCCGGTGCCATTGTGTCGAGGCCGCAAAGAGGCCGCGGTTTTCCCCGCAGGAACACGTTAAATAGGTCAGCGCCGCGCAAAGGCTGGTGGCACCGCGTACAATAGCATCCTTCAGGACGGGGCGGCGGCACGCCGAGACATCCCCCCCCCCCACCCCCGCCACCCACCAGATGATGCCATTTTTAAATGAACGACAGCTCCCCCTGAGCTGCGTGTGTCTGCCCGCGGAGGAGGAGGAGGAGGAGGAGGAGGAGGAGGAGAAGAAGAAGAAGAAGAAGAGGGGTGCGGCTCAGACAACGAACAAACGCAGCCGGGGCTGCAACGCACTTCGTTTTCCTCTGCAAACGCGCATTTAGTCGTCTTTGAATTGCGGCGACAATACACGACGTCTGGCCGCTTTGCGATCAAGTAAATGCGTTGAGCATCATTTGAAATGAGAGTTACGGGGGTTTAAGGGGATGATGATATATTTCTGCGCCTGCAACTACCGGCACGATTCCGCCAGTTCTCCTTTAAATCGTTATAAAAAACCAAAATGACTGGCCGTTACAAACCATTGATGCCCTTTTTTTTCTGTCTGACCATCCAAACCGATAAGAGGATAATATGCTGGAAGCGTTTGCTTTAATTAAAATCTTAAATTACTATTTGTTCATCAACCTTCTGTTTCTTACATTTAAAAAAAAAAAATTTCTTGCCGTGATTCTGCACTTAAAAACAGCCTTTGTTGAAACCGAATAGTGTTTTTTCACTCTGCCCCCCCCCCCCCCCAAAAAAATAAATAAAAAAATAAATTCAACAGTGATGTGAATTTTCATTAACGGTGATATTTCCCTCCAACCCATCCGTAGTTCTGGGAGGTGATCAGTGATGAGCATGGCATCGACCCAACAGGAAGCTACCATGGCGACAGTGACCTGCAGCTGGACAGGATCAATGTCTACTACAACGAGGCGTCAGGTCAGGACCGTTAAAACCACTTTGTTCTCATGGTCCCTCCTTTCCTTTCAGATAAACGTTTTGACACATGCGTTTGTTCCAGGTGGGAAGTACGTGCCCAGAGCCATCCTAGTGGATCTGGAGCCAGGCACCATGGACTCTGTTCGCTCTGGCCCCTTCGGACAGATCTTCAGACCCGACAACTTTGTCTTTGGTATATGATCATATATTTAACGCACCTTGTGCATATGAGCGTAATTTAATATATTAAGAATTTGAGTTAGACAACAAACCAAAAAATGTTGACAAATGAGGCTTAAATATTAAAAATGGCAACCTTTTGCATCCAGGCCAGAGCGGAGCCGGTAACAACTGGGCAAAGGGCCACTACACAGAGGGAGCCGAGCTGGTGGACTCGGTCATGGACGTTGTGAGGAAGGAGGCTGAGAGCTGCGACTGCCTGCAGGGTTTCCAGCTCACACACTCGCTGGGCGGTGGCACCGGCTCTGGTATGGGAACGCTGCTCATCAGCAAGATCCGCGAGGAGTACCCCGACCGCATCATGAACACCTTCAGCGTGGTGCCCTCTCCTAAGGTATAGTGATCACGCGACGCTGCGGACGGGTGGTTTTTTAAATTTATTTGAAATGCCCCCCCCCTTTTTTGACTTTCGTGTGTTTTCGACCCCTCCAGGTGTCCGACACGGTGGTGGAGCCCTACAACGCCACACTGTCCGTCCACCAGCTGGTGGAGAACACCGACGAGACCTACTGCATCGACAACGAGGCTCTGTACGACATCTGCTTCCGCACCCTGAAACTCACCACGCCCACTTACGGAGACCTCAACCACCTGGTCTCCGCCACCATGAGCGGAGTGACCACGTGCCTGCGTTTCCCCGGCCAGCTCAACGCCGACCTGCGCAAACTGGCCGTGAACATGGTGCCCTTCCCTCGCCTGCACTTCTTCATGCCGGGCTTCGCCCCGCTCACCAGCCGAGGCAGCCAGCAGTACAGAGCCCTCTCCGTGCCCGAGCTCACGCAGCAGATGTTCGACGCCAAGAACATGATGGCCGCCTGCGACCCGCGCCACGGCCGCTACCTGACCGTGGCCGCCGTGTTCCGCGGCCGCATGTCCATGAAGGAGGTGGACGAGCAGATGCTGAACGTGCAGAACAAGAACAGCAGCTACTTTGTGGAGTGGATCCCCAACAACGTCAAGACGGCCGTGTGCGACATCCCTCCCCGCGGGCTCAAGATGGCCGCCACCTTCATCGGCAACAGCACGGCCATCCAGGAGCTGTTCAAGCGCATCTCCGAGCAGTTCACCGCCATGTTCCGCCGCAAGGCCTTCCTCCACTGGTACACCGGCGAGGGCATGGACGAGATGGAGTTCACCGAGGCGGAGAGCAACATGAACGACTTGGTGTCCGAGTACCAGCAGTACCAGGACGCCACCGCGGAGGAGGGCGAGTTTGAGGAGGAGGGAGAAGAGGAGGTGGCCTAAAGCGAGGAGTCGCTCGTCATTCTCGTCAACTCGTCACAACTCCATCCAACCCTCGGTCCAATTAATGCTCTGTTCTCTTTCTCTGACTCCTCTGTAATCCTTCTGTTTGCCTCCCTCTCTTTCTCTTACCGACTGCCCCGGTTCCTCCGGCGCCGGCAGCATTCACAACACTTTATTAGCTCACAGTGTTCATATAGAAGTAAACACAACCGTGCTTGTGCTTTTTGTTGGTAGCGTTCTGTCTATGTTCATTTATCACTACAAGTCAAACAGTACCTGGGCCAAGTATTCAATGAAACCGTACAACGCAAATTTGATCACTTGTCAAATTTGGCATTGGTTGTAATAAATTTGTTGGAAAAAAAAATACCTGCTTGATTTTTCTTCTGTGATACATTGAATTGTAGTAATGGAAGAATGAAATGCACACGATGGAAAGGGATTACTTAGTGTTGCAGACACTTGTTCAGTCAAAATGAATCGCAAAAAAATGATTTCACCTCGCTGTCACAGTAGGAAGGAAACTAAAATGGAGTCGTACGGATTGTGCAGTGCCAGTGAGCACCACTAGGGGGCGTCACTGGTATCAGGCTGAGTGCTTCTGTCAGCATGAAGCCCACATGATGCCTCCTACAATAAGATACTTGACACACCAAAGGCTTTATGACACATCCCATTACTTTAAGAAAGAACAAACACCAGATTTTGAAGCTCCTCAGTGTCCCTGAAACGAGGTTGAGTATCTGAGTGCTGACCGCTGTTCCCGTGACTTGTGCTCTAAAAGGGAGTAGTGGTTCTTATGCATAGATGAGTTAAAGATCTGATCAAACGTGGAGGAACCGAGTGGACATTTTCTCAAATGCAAATCTTCCTTTTTGCATTTCACGGCTTTCTCTTTAAACTGACTGCTGCGTATTTTCCAAAAAGACGAGAAGATGCGAGACATTTCCATAGAAACGGGGAAAACGAAGCTCTGAGAAGTGCATAAGAGTGCTGAGCTCGGAGAGGTGGTCTCATATCAGACGTCATACGCACACACACACACACACACACACACATACTGACAGAGATCAGGAAGCGTTTTGTCATTCCGATTGCGCTGATTTGGCAGACTGCTGCTTCCACTGCTGTCTGCCTGCCTGCGTCCGCGTAGGTGTGACTCTCATCTTCTACACCTGCTGCAGACCTCCGCCCTCCTGAACAAGCACATGGACACAACCGCATCCAGGCAGCATGGGCTCCAGACTGAAGTAAGTTGGGCTCTTCATTTATTTTTATAAGTTTCATCACCACTCTGGCCGGCAGTCTGTTCTTGTGGTTTTCATTACTTCCTCTCGCAACTGCACAGGAAGTTTCCTGCAGCTCTCTGCTGCCTCTTGTTAGCTGGCATGCTCTTCATAGTGTGTGAAACCTGAAAGCGTTCATCTGTGTGTGTAGCGTGTGGTTTAAAGTTGAGTATAACTGAATATTTTGATGTAGTCACAACCAGTGGGGGATAAAATGTTAAGGTAGTTAACTAGTGGAAGTAACAGTGTTGAATATAAGCGAAAGCCCTGCATACAAAATGTTTCTGTAATCATCACTGTACAAACAGTAAATGTGCTTATTATGAAGAACGGGCCATTTCTATAATGCTTGGTAGTCTCATCTATAAAAAAAAGTACCATGTTTTTTAGCCGATTGATATTTTGTGGTAATAAACTAAATGTGCAATTTAACGGAGTGAACCAGTGGAACATTCCCCTCTGCAAGGTAGTGGAGTACAAGTACAGCAGAAAGAAATGACTGATACGTTTCATCCCGGCATGTGTTGATATACCTGTCTGTAACAGACAGACCGCAGTCTGCATTCGTCTTCAACAGAACACCTGAAATGATTATTTGAGCCACGCAAAAGACGTTGGGCCGATTCCCCTGGAATGTCTCAGCATCGATGTGTTCTGGTCGGCTCGGAGTCTCACGCGAGTGCTTTGCTCTCTTTCCCGTCAGACAAAACCCAGAGCGAACCTTCTATTGGTTCTTTGAAGCAACTTGCCCCGTAGCCAGAGACAAAGGTGAGTGGGCCGATGTAGTATTTCTGTGATTCCCGGTGTTTCAGCCTCTGTGGAGTACAATGGAAACATGTGTTGCATGTTCTGAAACTGTTTACATGCACATAGTAATTTGCCAGCAACAGAGAAGTTGATAAAAGATCGTTCCTCAAATTCTTCCTGTGAATTCATTCCCCTTCTTGTCCTCTTCCTGCATTAAACACAAATCCAATATTACTGTCTACTAACATCTGAAATTTGCCTCAAACCTAAAAAGCAACACAAACGAATTGGTGTTGTGGAATAATAAGATGAACATACTTTCTATATATATATTATATATATATGTATGTATATGTATGACAGTATTTCTGCTCAGCCGTGTTGCTCGTACATCCTGTCATGTGATCGGAAAAACCACACTGCTGAAGCAGATCGTAGCGTGTTGTGATAATCTGACGGACTGAGCAGCTCGGCAGGAGCTGACGGGGTTAACAGTGCTGCATGCTTTTTATTGACTTGAGAGATTTATTTAAATTACCCATGTGTTATGTTTTTATTTTTAATCCTTCTACTTCCCTCATTGTGGCTTTGTAAAATCCAGTTTGTTTTTTATATTGCCCAAGAAGTCCATTCATTTCTTCTTTTCATTGTGGCAGATCCTGGAGTTCTGTTCCAGTTTCCAGAGGACTTCAGTGACGAGGTCCGTGTCTCCTGCTTGTGGACGTATTGTCACGTTGAAGTGAATTGACTTCTCTGTGGAGGCTTTTTAATCCGTGCCAGCAGTGGGGCGATTGGATTGCAATGTTTGCTGATTTGTTGGTTCAGACTGAAATATCTCAGCAAGGCTTATATAAGACCAGATGAGATGCAACGTTATTTATCCAGGGGGGGAAATTGCTTTGCAGCAGCTGCAGAAAGTTGGAATGTGTACAAATACTAAAAGTTTCAAAATAAAATTAATAAAGTATTAATAACTATCAACATTGTTATCCAAATGTACTACATCCAGGTTGCTCTTATCTTAAATTATTTACTTGTGAGTTACATCGTATGAAAAGGGACACACATGTACTAGCAATATTTGATGTATTGATAATGTTTAGTGATGACGACATGTAACATTAACATGGTCATTGTGAAGACGTTGTTGGTGTCTCAGAGCCACGCGTGTTACTGTGGATCTCTAGACTTGTTATGAGCTTTTATCACACACGCACAACGTTCCCTCTCTGCAGGAGTCCTGTCAAACATCCCCCAGGTTCTGCTTCCCGTATGACATTCAAAGGTGAGTCTAAACGCTCTAACTGAATCCCCCCAGTTAAATATGTCCACCTCACACTTCATTCATCTGCGCAGAGCGAGGGAGCGAGTGGCCGTGCAGCACTTTACTTTTGTTTTGACCGACCTTGAGGGATGCCAGCGGTTCGGGTTTTGCCGTCTCGCCAACAACACAAACACCTGCCTTTGCATACTCAGGTACGTGTGCACGGTGTGCGGGCGGCTGGGCGCTGTCTGACGTCATGATGTGAGCCCTTTCAAATCCATTTTGATTGCAGTTACCTTCCATGGTTTGAAGTGTTTTACAAACTTCTCAACAACTTGGCTGATTTCCTCACAAAAGGACAGGTGAGGTTGCTCTGTCTTCACCACTATCTCTAACCCACGGCATGAGTATCACTGACCTGACGGCCGTCGTGTCCTCACCAGACCCGTGAGACGACAGCCCTGCTGGCCGCCCTCTACCAGCAGCCCTTACCTCCAGCAGCTGGATCCGTCACTCTGCAGATGGTAAATCTCAAATTATCCCGCAGGTGTCGCTCTCCACCCTAAGGCTGTTCTCTGTCAGAGGTGAGCCTGTTGTGTTTTGTTCTGAGGGAGGGCAGCTGTTGGTCAGCACAGAGGTGTCCCATCCTATCGGACACCAAAGGGGACAAGAGGGGGTGAGTCCCACAGGCGGAAAACGTAAGCTGTCTGCGCTTGATGGCTAACCCTGTGTTGTGTGGACTAAGAACTTGTCATTCACCCCTCTAATAAAATGTTTTATGGCGTAACGCGATTTGCACTAACGCCTGCCGTTCATTGTGACTGTGCAATGTGTGCATCCATAACAAATAACCCGGGCGACTGTGGGTGAGTGGGGAGCACGGTCGTCCTCCAATCAGAGGGTTGTGGGTTCGATCCCAGGCCCGGCTAACCCGCATGTCGTTGTGTCCTTGGGCAAGACACTTAACCCACCATTGCTCCTGTAGCTGCGACTACAGTGTGTGAATGGTAGTTACTGATGGCAGGTGTCACTGTGTATGGTTCTCCTGTCATCAGTGTATGAATGGGTGTGAATGGGTGAATGATGTCATGTAGTGTTAAAGCGCTTTGAGTGGTCAGAAGACTAGAAAAGCGCTATACAAGTACAGGCCATTTACCATTTACCATGATTGTACTCACCCAACAACAGACGTTCTGTCTCGGGACAAATCAAATCAACCTGCTCCATCTTGTGGTTTGTTATATTTTTAAGAGTTTCGTTCCAAAGTAACAAATCCCGTGCTTGGAAACACGTTCACATGTTTCTTTGGTGTGAGAATCGATAATATTGGTTAAAGATGTTATTAATAGAATGCTGGTTGATTTGGATAAGAGCAAGTCTAGTTTAATGCTTCTTTTAATGCGTCATTCTATTATCAATAAGTCGATAGAGCTCTGATAAAGTGTAACGACGGTGAATGTAGGTAATTCCTGATCGTAAAGGCATTGAACGAAAACACACCAGAAATACTTTCAAACACGTGTCAATCTTAAACATTGTAAGTAAGTTAAGTATGACAGTAGCTCACACAATATTTTGCATCAAAATTGGTACAGAATTTTGGAATGAAACCGTAGGTGTGATCTTGTGATGCCCACGTGACTGCACAACGTTGAAGGCAACGTCTATTCAATTTGCTCCACTTTTCTTTATAGCGCATCGTCTCCTTTTTCATTTTGTCCAGGTTCCATACTTCATTGCTCCGGATCCCGGAAGTCTCCCGTCCATCCCTGAAAATGTGAGTGTACACTGAACTAAACCCAGGCTTGGTGTGTCATGCAGCCGCTGGAGTTTTGTCCACTCTGCCCACTCAAACCGGTATGCGCGTGTCTGTGGGTTCACCAGAGGAACTTGACAGAGCTGATCGTGGCAGTGGATGTGGGCAACCTGCTCCAGCTCTATGCCAGCATGCTGTTTGAGAGACGCATCCTCATCTTTTCCAGCAAACTCAGCACTGTAAGACACACGTTTGTGTTCTTCTATTGATGTAGGGCTTTGTTGTTTTTGGAAACTCCCCTTAACCTGTAAACCGTATTGTGCTCAATGCAACTACTTGGAAACCAAAGTCAGTGCAGCTAAACTGTTCTTTTATTATTCTACCTTGGAAAAACCAATTGGCCGCCACATGTCCTACGGCCAACTACACAGACAGGCTTGAATGGAATTTAAAAAACTGTCCGTTTTTGTGTTGTGTGTAGCTGACGGCTTGCGTGCATGCACTCAGTGCTCTCTTATACCCGCTGTACTGGCAACACATCTTCATCCCCGTCCTGCCACCGCATCTACTGGACTACTGCTGGTAAGAAGTCTTTCTGTTCAAATCTGCATCCGTGCACATCTATCCACCTGTCTGTGTGTCCATCTGTCTCTATGTCTGTAACAGATTTACCTATTTCTATTTGGTTGCAGTGCACCCATGCCTTACCTGATAGGAGTCCACACCAGTCTGTCTGAGGTAAACTACTGAATGAAACCGTCCACGGATACTCAAATGCTACCAAACCTGTTAGTAGACCAGGTTTGTCACAGACAAAACCACAAGGCTGAACCAACATCACATCACAGTGTGTCTCTGTGTCTGTCAAACAGAAGGTGCGGAGTCGGGGGTTGGAGGAAGTTGTTATTCTAAATGTGGACACAAACACTCTGGAAACCCCCTTTGAGGACCTGAAAAGGATACCGTCAGATGTGGTAATAAACCGCCTATTGTAATAGAAATAAATGAAGATTAATGTTATATACTCCTGTTTGGTTTCCACCGCATCTGTGCAACCGTGACGTTAAAAAGAAATAAGACTCATAACAGACGTGAACAAACAAGGAAACAAAGCAGTCACCTGGTTACTTTAATGAATAACTTGTGTACACATACAAGTTCAATCAGTGATAACCAGCATCTAAAACGCTGTCCGAAGTACCTTCGTAGCCAGAAAGTGTTGAACTAAGAGCAGGGAGCAGCCTTTTTACATCCTTGTTCCTCTGATGGAAACCAAGCTTTATTGTTATATTATTTCAGGAAATGTTCCTTTAAAAGTTTTAAATGGTCAAGGGATTTTACCAGATCTCCCCTCGTTTGTTGTGTCACTCTATATAATATAGACTCTGTACCATCACCGATCTAACAAATGCATAATCATCGCCTGTAGCACATTCTTTATTTTTCATGTTCTCTTACTCGAATAGTGTTGGAGTAGCAGTTGCTCTTGATTTATATCACTGATATAAATGTACGCATGTCTCCAGATGTCCGGGCTGAAGGCATGTCTGAAGCGTCAGGCCGTGTCCCCGGGCTGTGGCGTCTCTCGGGCCTTCCTGAAAGCTCAGGCTCTGCTGTTTGGAGGCTACAGGGACGCGCTGCGGGGTCAAGAGGTCAGACCTCAAAAAGCTTATTATTGTTTCTTATTATAAAAATGAAAACCGTAGAGCAAACAATTAATGATGTGTTACTTTATTGTTTTAACTTTCAATCTCCAAACAATTTGGTCATTCTATGGACAGCGCCATGCATTTTTGGTACTCAATGATTTCCTGATATTGGGCCTCTTGCAATATCTCTCTTTGCAGGATGGTGAGATGTGGTTCAGTGAGGAGATTTTTCAAGATCACAAGTCTGCCAGTATGAGGCAGTTCCTACAAAGTGCCATTCATTTACAGTCCTTCAAACAGGTACACGCTGTGCTTGGTGCTATTTAGGGACCTCTGCTGGACAAATGGTGTAACTAACACACTGGATAGAGGCCTGTTGAGCACAGCATTACAGTCAAAGGAAATGTCAACGGTTGTTAATAGATGTCGACCTTGATAAATATTCTAATATATAATAAATAATGAAATATTTTGTTTTGTTTTGAAGTTCATTGATGGCCGCCTGGATATTCTGAACGAAGACAAAGTACCAGATGATCTGTTTGAGGAGGAGATCTTAAAGTGTGAAACCGCTGGAGGTGCATTTGTGCGTCCGTGCATATGTGTGAGTGTGTGTGACATCACTCACTTACCACATGTCCTCTTGTGTTTCTGCCGGTTTGTAGGTAGGAGCAAATCCTATCAACAGTTAGTCGGTAATTTAAAGGTAAGTTCTTTCTTCCTAACCCCAATGAAACAGGAGGTTAGTGTTAAAAGGTCCAACACAAAGTCACCTGTGCCTTTTACAGAAAGGGGGAGGAGCGCTGATCCTGAACATGAAGTCCAAAGCAAACATGAGGGTGAGTGCCAGCCACGGTGTTTTTACTGGGTGGTTGGTCAGCATTACCAAAACGCCTCTATTCACGATGACTAAAATCTCCCCCAGGCCAAAGGTCTCGCCAAGTCTGGTTTGAAAAACCTGCTGATGCATAAGGTGGGCCAGCGTTCATGATGGTACAACTGAATTTAGCTCTCCTGTGGTTTCACTGTAATAAAAGAGGTTTGTTTGTTTTTTAGGCCCACAACGAAGAGCACACCCTTCAGAGGGGAGGATCTGTGTCGCACCGTCGCGCCCAATCCGACTGCTTACAGAACCGCCTGCCAATCACACAACACTTTGGGAGGGTGAGATCTTTCGGAAAACAGTCCCATATCTATTTTTTTAAATTAATATTCTACATAACACTGAAACAGAAACCATCCACACCATTCTTCCTAATCACTAATCCTCTCTTCTTGTTTTGCTTGATTTCTATCCCTTTGCGCTTGTTATGCTCTCTTGCCTCGTGTCAGTCTCGTCCCCGCCGTCCTGTTCACAAACTCAGGGCTCCCAGAGAGAAGGAAGACGTGCATGATACTGGAGACACATGGGCAGGGTGAGAGTCAGAGAAAGGCTGAGAGATAGAGGGCTTTTTGAGAAAAAAAAAACGCTGGAAAAAACATAAAAATAAGCAGCATGTTTTTTCTTGTTTTGTTTTTTATCCCTGTGTTCCAGAGCGGAGTCTGAGCCGGCAGTCGAGCCTGACTCTGAGCTCCAGAAGGACAAAGAGGAGGGGGACGATTCATCGCTTTGCGACCCGGAGGAGATGGATCTGCTGGGGGAGATCTTTGACACGCTCAGCTCCCGGAGCTCACAGGAACGAGGCCTGCTGTACGGGACACGCAGCCTGGATCTGTTTGGACCGGACAGCCATGACTATATTACCAAGGTATGGAAATGAGAAGCTCTCTCTCTCTCTCTCGCTCACACACACACAAAGGTTGATTCTGGTTTTACATTAGCTGTGTTTTCTAGGGCCGTTTTCCACCCAACCCGAGCCAGGAAAGTCTCAGTGGCAGTGGAAGCCTCCACAGCTGGAATCTAGAAACCACAGAGGAGCTGTCAGACCTGACGGAAGACTCTGATTGGCTGTGCTTGGACACCAGCGTATCAGAGCAGGAGGGGACAGACAGTCTTCTGGAGGTGTGTGAAGTGGGTGATCAAGAATTCAGACACGGGGAGGTCAGAGAGGACCAGGAAGACGTGAAAGTAGCAATTAACGGGAACCAAGAAGAAGAAATAGACAACAGAAAAAACTTTGAGGAAGTGAGGTTAGACAAAGAGACAAAGGAGGAGGGGATAGAAAAGAGAGGGAGTTTAGAAGACCCAGAAAAAGAAATTGCTGAGGAGCGAGAGGACAAACGCTTAAGAGGAAATAGGAAGGGCGAGCAAAATCCGAATGAGGAGGTCGTTGAGGGCCGAGAGATGAAGGAAAGTGTAACACAGAAAAATGAAGCGGGGGAAGAAGAGGGGAAAGATCAGCAGGAGGAGAAGATAAAAAATGTTACTCTAGACAAACTAATAATACCAAATCCCCACCAACCTAACGCTATGGAGGGCAATCTGAACCCCACATCTCCTTGTGGGCTACGACATCTCCTCGGGAATCCTGAACCTCCAGCAGCTCAGGAAAAGAGCAGTGAAGAAGCAGTAGAGGAGGAGGAGCGGGAGACGAGACCGACCCCCTCTGCTCCTAAAGTGCTTCCTGCTGCAGTGCGCTTCCAGTCTCAGGAGCACAGCCAGGGCTTTCAGGTGAAGTCAACGACCAAGGAGCTGTGTGAACCTGGGAGACCTCGCAACAAGCTTCACAGCAGGGACACGGCCCAAACGCTCCCATCATGTGACTCAAATATTTTACAGGCGAAAAAACGCTCAGAGGGGAATGAGGATGAAGAGCTGCCTCTAATAAAAGTGTCGGAACTGAAGAAGCGATTTGAAGCTTAGAAGATGGTGACATTTGTTTGTCTTTACAAATTACATGAAAACACCAAAAAATAGCAATATGCAAGTCTGTTGTAAAGTGTGTCAGATAGATTTAGTCACTTGTTGAAACAGCTGGGCGCTGCAGGTTGAAGCAAATGGTACATAAACTGGAGTAAAAGGTTTTGGCGCACAGCCGAGTATTCAGGACGGTGTATATGGGACTGATTTAAAATAATCTTGTGAGTTCCTTGAAATGAAGAAGCCTTTAACAGTGTGGCTCACTGTTGTAATTTTCATGACAATAACGGAAACGTACGGCTTCTTACCAAGGTTTTGCAACTATTTAAGCGGAGTTTTGTTCATTCGTCTGAATATTACTTGATTAAATAGCTTTTGCATTGGACTTACAATTAAGGCAATTACGCAGTGTGGTTGAAATAAATACGTTTTCCAACAGAGAGGACCGGTTTTGAATATCTGTTACCGTATGATGGCCTATTTGTTTCTCACACGTAAATATTTGTTTGTGTGTGTGTGTGAGATAAATGCCCCAATTACCTAAAACTGACAAATGAGGATAATTGTTGCATTTTCTGGCAAGTCGTCACTTTGAATAACTCAAAAGCCCAATAAAGGAACCTTCGTTCAATGACCCAGTACAATGGAGAGAAAGGATGTGCATATTTATGATTTATTTACAGAACACCTTGTTAACAATAAACAAATGATTTTTCATATTTTAGAAATTCAACTTGACATCAAAGTGCATGAGTGTTTTAATCAATGCCCATTACTGGAAATCATACGTGTGTATATATAATATATAAAACCCAGGGTAGACTAAAAATATAGTAACCTCTGTACAAATACAAAATATACTTAAGTTAATATTTTTAATGTGGCAAAATAAATGGAGTGAGTTCATTTGAAAACAAAAATACCACGGAAACACACATTTCCTCCTTTCTTGCGGTGATGGAATCTGTGTATTGGATGTGACCAAGATCAAAGAACCCGGGTGGTTTCCATCTGCAGGTCCCCCAATGTCTATCATATGAGCCGTTCTTCTTTGGGCAACGGGAGAGGCAGGCCAGGTTTTTCAGATCCCGGCGATCCCACCTGTTTCCTCTCCTCCGCACTGGGCCTGTATTTTCCCTCCAGCCTCCTTTTCTTCCTGATGACACACAGCAGCAGCAGCAGAGCCAAGCTGAGCAGGGACAGCACGGTGGACACAAACACTGACACTATAGGTGGGATCGACACCTGCGTCGCCATGGTGACAGCCAGCTGGGGAGGGGGTTGCACACAGGTCAGGCCAAGGCGTCAGTAACCGTATAACTCGATAAAACCATTGATTAATTAACATGCTGCACGTAATCAATGTATCGACTGAATATGTAAAAATGTGCATTTGTCCACAGGCAAGAATGAATATATTCTCTAAACGGACCTTTTCTTTCCTATATAAAATACAAAAATTCAATGCTTCCAGAAAACAACAGACCTATACAATACAAAACGTAAGTCACTGCCAAACAGAAACCCAACACATCCTTCTTGAGGAAATAGAGAGTATTTATAAAGCTCATGTGCAATCAGCTCAGGTATGCACAGTGTCTTTGTGTTCGATGCAGACAGTTAATGAGTGACCGAAAATCTTACACCAGGAGCTTTGAATACCAGGAGAGAGAGAGCGAGCGAGCGAGCTTATCCACTCTAAACATTGACCGAGGGACGGCTAAAACATGTAGGAATAGCATTTAAGGTACTGCCAAGACCTAAAGCACTTTGCCAAGGCGTTGAAGACTAGCTGCTCTAGAATTGTTTTTATTATTATTTTAGTTGCCAGCTTTGTATAAAATATAAAGACAAATCGTTCGACATTCCAGGCAGTACAAAGTTCACATTTTCTCATTCAATGAGAAGATGTGTCCAAACCTCTGACTGATAACTTAGTCCAATATAAACACCAGGAATAATGATAGATCATAATGAAAAGATCAACATTCCTCTAATCTACACTCAAAATTGGATTGTATTAACATTTCTGCTGGTTTGGTGATAGACTGAAAGTTAGGGCCTAAAAGGCAGAGGAGGTAGAATGAGAAGAAATGTGGATTAAAAGCACAAAACACTACATCAGAAACCATCAGTGGATTAACGTATTGTCTGGTCACTTTTTGTTTGATCTCAAATGTGGGAATTTGCTGTTTTGCTTTTATTTCAATTTTATTAAAGGAATACATCGTTTTAAACATGCACAGATGACAATTATTCCTTTGGGGTTCTTTGAGGCGGTGGCTGGTGTTGTACAGGAAACACAATTAAGTTATAAATAATAGTTAATGGCCAAAATGCTGAACATCCCAAAGAATCTGTGATTTGGGCTGTTAATCCACCTTCACTTTGTGATTGGGATGAGTGTAAATGAGTCTACAACTTAACATGAACATGAATGAAACCCACACGAATGAACAGCAAACCCTGATAAGAACCACAGAAGGAACTCGGCAACACAACGATGCATTCATTACAAAAGGACAACACCACTCTCAACGCAGGTGTCCTTCACCGTAAACGCCCCAGGCACAAATTGCCTTCCCACGTGTTAAATAAGCTGTGCTCGCTTCAATCAGAAGTCAGAAATGAACGCGCGCACGGCGGAACGCATCAGGTCCTGCGACACCTGTTCGACCGGTGCCGTCTCGGCTCAGGTGAGCCTGCTGCGGTGACGTCACAGGTGAAACCGCTGACAGGTAAAAAGACACGGAGGCTACGTGGTATCGTGTTGTGAAAGGATTAGGCGGTTTTTGCAGGTTACCTGTCTGTCATTGAGTGTTCAGGTGAGATGACCGACGTGTCCCGGATGTAACTTTTGGTTCAAAGCAAGATGCTCGGACGAAGCGCCAAAACCCTTAATTCGGTCAGGCGTCGGTGTGATCGTGGCAAAGCTGAAGCTATTTGCTCACACGCTCACCTACCTGTCCAAATGCAAATGAGCCGCGTCACGTGCCATGTCTGCGCCAATCAGAAACGGATCCGGATATCTCTCTCTCTCTCTCTCTCTCTCTCTCTCTCTCTCTCTCTCTCTCTCTCTCTCTCTCTCTCTCTGTCTGTCTGTCTGTCTGTCTGTCTGTCTGTCTGTCTGTCTGTCTGTATAATCCTACATATCATCCCCACTGATCAGCATCGGGAATTGCAATATGTAATATATATATAATCATACACATACAGTATGTTGCCATATAGAAATTCCTACGATTCAATTTGTCCTTGTCTAATTTGGGATTTTTTTTAAACACAAACCACATAGAAAAGGCCCGGTGCAAATAAAGGAGGCTTTAGGCTTCAGCAGAGGTCAATCTGGAGTGACTTGCTTTCATTAAAACTTTTAAAACAAACTTTGTTCAAGTCCAAATAATCTGGACTCTGGACACGCAGAACAAACACACGGTGTGGCTGCCAAAGGCCCAATCAGTTACCAGAAAATAGGACAGAGTTATCCAGAAAAAAAGTTAAGCAAAGAAATTATATTCTTAAACACAAATTACACTGCAGAAAAAAACAATATGCTTTGTGGCAGGTGTGGAAAGTATTACAATTAATTTTGCAGGCAGATTGACCTTACTTTTATGTGAGCTTTAAAGGACAACATCTATGAGCCTTCCATCAATAATGAGAAATAACCTTTCAAAGTGGAACAAAAAATGTAAAAGTGGAATTTTGTGTAGTAAATGTTCAGTAGTCTGAGTCAGCAACCCCCTTTCTATTTCCAATAGTCCTAAAAAAGTTAATTATGCAATGCCATAGTATTACATTACAGGTCATTTAGCAGACACTTTTATCCAAAGCAACTAACATTACACTTTAAACCGATGGGGTTTTTTTCACATTTTTGCCCAGGGAGCAAGTAGGGGTTAGGTGTCTTGCTCAGGGACACTTCGACATGGAACATGGGGCAGCCTGGACTCAAACCACCAATCTTGTGCTTCACAGCACACCTTCTCTAACCCCTGCGCCACGACAACCCCCACGCAACAATAGGGTCATTCGACCTACAAAGTTAGAAATACAGGCAAAAAAAATATGGCTCTACTGCACTTGCAATGCATTTAGTTTGAAATAATAGTTAACGTTTTGTAACATTTGTAACAATAACTCTTTCTGCACCTCTGATGCTCACTGTAATTTTGTATTTTGATCATTTTAAAAGTAGAAATACTCAAATGTGGTTATGTGCTGTGTTTTCTTTCTTTCTGGGTCACAATGGGTCTGACTGCCATATTCATTTTCTGAAAAATCTATTCAGAAACTACATTTTTAACATACCAGATTTTTGTTTTTGGCTACGTTGTCCAAAGACATGCACTGGGGATCAGGTTGATTGGCGACTCTAAATTGCCCCGTATGTGACTGTGAGTGTGATGGTTGTATGTCTCTGTGTTAGCCCTGCGATTGGCTGGCGACCAGTCCAGGGTGAACCCCGTCTATCGCCCCAAGTTGGCTGGGATTGACTCTTTTGATCAGATCGTCACTGTAGAAAAGTCCCTGCTGTTGAAACCTAAAAAAAAAACCTGCCACTTTTCCGAGAAATTACGCAACATAGCTCTCACCTGAGTAGTTGTCTGTGTGCAGGTTCAATGTGTTTGTTTGTTTTGTTTTGGGGTAAATATGCTGATTTATCAAGTCCACAACAAGATTTAAAATGAACACAAAACGCCCCTAACAAGTGTCCCTGTAGAAAACATTTTAAGCTTTTTTTTGTAATGTTGCTGTGAACTGTTCATTCCAGAAGTTACTCAATCACATAAATCTTCTCTGATTTTTGTGTTGTTTATCTTTGTCCTCAGAGCAGAGATAAACTCTCTCCAAGCTCAACTGTTTCTCAATCGCTGCTGGGAAATGATAACAATGTTAATGTGGGTATAAGTTCATATGTGTGTGCAGAAACCCTCGGTCAGGTAAGGCGGAGGTGCAGGGGAGGGTGGACGGAGGATAAAAGGCGGGTGACAGCCTTCATTCACTGCAGATCAGTCAGGAGGATGAGTAGGACGATGTGGTGGCTGGTGGCCTCTGTGGCCTCGACCCTCCTCACTTGCCTGGCTAATGGAGCTCCATTGTAAGTAGACCTGCTTCCCTTCACCCGCTGGCTGGAATTCATTCCCCCAAAAAAGCGCTAAAATAAGCAGTTTGTTTGTTTTTCATATTTCTGATATTTACAGTATTATTGAATTCTAACGGGAGAGAGAACGTTATCTGCATTTAAATTCAATTTAAAAAGTGTTTATACAAATATATTTCAGACTCGTGTCTCACTTAATGAGAAGCTACGGTCCAGTTTGTCCTTTGTGTCACAAGGTCATGTAAACTCTCAAATGAGGCCAGTCAGCTGACCCTGAATGTGGTTCAGAGTTGGCACAACAGTCTCTTCTGCCAGACAGAGCCAGAGTCTGTAGCCATGAATGTTTGTCCAGTGCTGCATCTTCATCTAAGTAATCAATAGGTTACTCATTGGGGGTGAAGTCACTGCAGTCGGGAGCCTCTTGGTGATTTTGGTGAATTTGAACTTTTACTCACAGCATTTGAGACAGAGGTTTTGGGATCAAGATAAATGTGAGGTTAGAAGATAAAAAAATATTCCTGTTACTGTTAGAAAAATTAATACCCGACTCAAAAACAGGACATTTAATGTTTGCAAACAGGAGACAGAGTTGACACACATACAAGTCATGCGCCAAGCCTGCTCGACGGTCTTCTTTTCCAGCCACCACATACATACTGGGATAAGGTATGATAAACAGGAAGGTTTTGCGCACGCACAATGATCTCATACAACGACCGTCATGTTCTTAATACATGTAATCCTTATGAGACACTGAGTGGCCTTCTGGACAGATGATTTCATATCCTGAGCAGTCATCTTCACTCCGCTGACATGTCATACAGCCAACTTATTGTACAAGTTGATATTATTGCAGTTTTTTACAGTTACACAAAACAATGTTTATTTATTTTAGCAAAAATCCTAAATCTCACAAAGATTCCTGCAATGAGGCTTTTCACAAGTCAGGGGTCGAACACGAGAAAGGTTGGGAACGACTCCTCTGACAGATCCACTCTCGCAATGTTTGGACAAATAGGCAAACCTGTAATTGTGTTTAAATGGTGACAACAATCCATCATTATCTCCACCTGACGTAAGCCTGTGGGACATCATGTGTTCTGTCTCGTGTGCATGTGAGATTCTACCAGTTTGTGCGTCCAGCAAATCTCACACACACTGGACCCATCAGCCTAATAAGGGTTGTGCTCATTTATAAATGTAAGTACAGCCATTTCTTTATCTAGTCCTCAATGGGAACATCTTCCATACCACACGTTAGATGTTACGATCCCATAAAGTCAGGATCTATACATGACTGAATAAGTCCCCTTCTGCTCTTATCTTTGACCCCATCGTGATTCTCAGGGAGCCTAGAAGGACCGTTCAGTGAGACTTTGTTTTGGAGGGAAGGGGAGACGCAACAGGCAGAGATCTGCACTTTACTGTGTGTGTGACCACAGAGTGTTATTGTCACTCTCTCTTCCTCTCACCGCTGCAGGAAGGTGATGTCAGCCCCCAACTTGTTGCGTGTAGGTACAGCAGAACAAATCTTTGTGGAGTGTCAAGACTGCACTGGAGGAGACATCGACGTCATCATCAGCGTGTGGAGCCATCCAACCAAAGACGAAGAGCTGGCTAACACAGCTGTGACACTTAATGCTGGTAATCATTTCCAGCAGCTTGGACGAATAACGGTAATTTGAATATTCTGAGACGGTCACTGTGTTGGCAACATTTTCGTAGCCACAAATGTTTGATAAAGAAATCCAGAAGCGATCATGATTTAGACCCTCTCACCCTGCTTCTGATGCACTATTGGTGTCTCTTTATACTGATTTCAGATCCCTGCTAGATACTTCAGTAGGGAGGCCAGCACGAAGCACTATGTGTACCTAAAAGCTGAGTTTCCTGACCGAGTGCTGGAGAAAGTGGTCATGCTGTCCTTCCAGTCCGGGTACATCTTCATACAGACTGATAAGACCCTCTACACCCCAAAAGACAAAAGTGAGTTTTAATCTACATCAATGCTACAACACACCGACTGGTGAGAATGTCTTTGATTGCATTTATTTCAATATGAATGATTTTACCTTAAATTAGGTTCAAATCAGTTACATGACCCTAAATAGAAAGAGGCTCTGTGTCAGTTTATTACAGGATGTTTGCTGTGACGCCTCGTATGGAGCCAGTGGAGACAGATGCTCAAAACCAACCTGAAGTTTCTATTTCCATCGAAATTGTGGTATTTCTGATTTATCAACGAGCACATAATTAAATGTGACATCATAGAGTCACTGCGACTGGCAGTACAAAACAATGCATGTCTCCCTCTAGTGGGGAATCGACATCTTTCACTTATCAGTCAAATAGCTGAAAAAAGTGTCAATATCATTCAGTCTATGGACAACATAGACGTTGACATAGATAAGGGGTTTTAGAGATGAGACTTACAAAAACTATGGAATGTTTTTATTAACTGAATTTGTAACCTAATGTCTGCTGATGATTTTTGAAAATGTTTAGACCCCTGAAAACATCGTTCTACCACTTGATCCAGTCGTTTTAAAATCCGGAATCCACTCTGGAGATTACCAACTTCCTGAAATTGCTAGGTTAGTGCTTTATCTTATTTAAATTACATTTTCCACATTTCATTCTTTCACATCGTATTGTTTAGTGATGTATTTACACTTCAGGTACACGTTAGTAGCACTATATTTTTGCTTTTTGATGGATGGTTAATTGAATACTACTGATGAACAACATCAGTGGCGATTTAATTTTGAATTTGCAAAACATATCTTTTACAATTCAAAATAATATATGTTAATGGATGGACATACAATTAATGTTTATAAACTTAAATACAAGGTGTGTTACGCCCTTGTAAATGGAGAGAAATAATCACAGGAATGATTTTATGGTATTTCCTCTGTAAATGTATTTACTAGAAGAATATGCCGGCGAAGACCAAAGCAATCGATCTTAGTGTAGCTGATCACTAACTCTCAGCATTTCAACCTGAACGGACACTCTTTATCATGTATGGTCAATGCTTTATCATTTGATAACAGATCATCATTTGAACTTGTCACAGGTGCCCACCCTTTCCATGCACGGCAAAACCTCCTGTGCAATAAGCTAATTTCTTTTGTGTGTGTGTGTGTGTGTGTCCATAGTTCTGGACTATGGAAGGTGGTGACAAGGTTCCACAGCAACCCACAGCTGAGCTATTCTGCAGAGTTTGAGGTCAAAGAATACGGTGTGTCCTTCATTACCTGCACTTCTATTTTAGACCGACATAAACCTGCCACATTAACACATTTTCTGACGCACAAAAAAATGTTTTCCATTTTGCAGTGCTGCCCAGCTTTGAGGTTAAACTGAAACCTACGAGTTCCTTCTTCTACGTAGACAGTGGAGAGTTCACCGTCAACATCGAGGCTAAGTATGTGAAGGTTATTTGTTTTCGTGGTGGAGAAACCAGGTTTGATTGGTAAATGAATTGCAGAAGGAAGTAGAGGTTGTTTTCAGCTTTTGGTTTAGTCTGATTTATGTTGGTCTGTTAGTGTTTTCTGTGTTGCGTCATTGTGGGCCTTAACACGTGCCTGTCTTGTGGCTTTAGGTATCTGTTTGATGAATGGGTGGATGGGACCGCCTTCGTGGTATTTGGGGTCATTCAAGAGGATCAAAAGCAAAGCTTCCCGAGTTCTCTTCAGAGAGTGCCGGTGAGCCCCTTCTAACACTTTGCTGTATTTACGTTATGTTTTACAAGACTACAATTTTCTGTTATTACTACGTCTGCAGTGATTTCAGCTGAGTTGCTACAATTCTATGAATGTACATTATTTATTTAGGATATTTCATAACTAAACCATGCTGCTCACTGGCTGTACTACTATACTGAAGATGCATCTCTAAATGGTGTCACATTAGATCACGAAAGGTCATGGAGAGGTCACACTGAAGAGAGAGCATATCACAAACACTTTCCCAGAGATCCTTGACCTGGTGGGGACATCCATGTTTGTGGCCGTCAGTGTGCTGACAGAAAGCGGTAAGAAAGACTCTGTGTTTGTTCCCTACCACATTACAGTACATGTAATTTAACAGATGCTTTTATCCAAAGTGACTTACAATAAGTGCATTTCAACCATAAGAATTCAGACATAAAATAACCAGAAAGTGAAATTTCATCAAATAAGCCGATCTACAACTTGCTCTAGATAAAAGCCATTACAAGTACAATTTAAGTGCTATAATTTGTCTTTTAGTCGAGGTAGAATCTGAAGAGGTGTGTCTAGTTTGCAGAGGATGATGTGAAGGTTCTCTGCGGCCCTGGTGTCTTCAGAGAGCTCGTTCCACCATTTAGGAGCAGGACAGCAAAGAGTTGTGATCTAGTCGAGAGTTTTGCTCTCAGTGAGGGAAGGACAAGCAGTTTGGCAGATGCAGAGCGGAGTGTGCAGGTTGGGGTGTAGACTGGACTTGATCCATTCACAGCATGGTACGTGAGCGCCAATGTTTTGAACTGGATGCGGGCAGCCACTGGTAACCAGTGGAGGAGCGGAGTAGTGTGGGAGAAAGTGGAGTGGTGTGATCAGTGTTTGATCAAAGGAACTTCCAGCAAACTTCCACCATTATACAACAATAACGAAGGGAGAACAGAAAGTAAACACTGTTCACACTGCAGTCAAAACAGCCCGGATAGCTACATTCATGCCACTGGGCACTGTAGTGTATTTATTATTGCCTGGAAACAAACGTAGACCCACGTAGACTGTTATTTGATTTGCCCTCCTTTATGTTTTTCATCATAAAAGGGCTCTGGCACGCGCACACACACCTACATGCGCATAAACGCACCATTCTCCCATACACTGACCATATGTTTGTTGGTTTGTAGTTCAATAATTTGTCGTTCCCTTGTTGTTATGCCTATGTATCGTTCGTTAAAATCAAATCAACACATCGGTTAACGAAGATTAAAATAAAATGATCTTGTAATCAGTTTTTGTGTAAATGTGTTTGTGTTTCTGTATCAAGGTGGTGAAATGGTGGAGGCAGAGTTGAGAAGCATCCAGATTGTCCAATCACCTTACACCATTCTCTTCAAGAAAACTCCCAAATATTTCAAACCTGGAATGTCCTTTGATGTTATGGTGAAGTACTTATTTACATTTACATGGTTGACCGCATATGTGTGGATTATGACTTGGCACCTCCAGGCACCTTACAAAAAATGGAAGGGAGCGATTTATTAGAAGAAAGAAGAAGTCGTGTTTCATCTTCCTTTAATGAAGGAATTGAGCAAATTATGGATTAAACTGAGTTTAAGAAGAAGTATGAACATCCTTTTTTAAAATTAGATATTAAATTAATTATTTAAGTTGTGGATAGAAAGACAATTGAAAATAAGTCTTTACTTACTAAGTTTACTTTTTCCTACAGTTTTTAAGACGTATGCATTTATTCATAATGAAATACGTTCAGTTATTTTAATAGTTATTTTTCTTTTATTATTTGTTACATGTTTGGAATTCATCTATCTCATCAAATGCCTATGTTCGATTCAAAAAACATTAGGAATCAGGAAACATTTATTGCCAAAATATGTCAAACAAACAAGGAATTTGTCTTGGCGGTTGGTGCGTGACAGTAGACTGTGTAACAATAGACACCAAGACAGCAGTGAACAAGTAATAGAATAAAATCCAATGCTAATGCAATGGGTTAGTAGAATAAGGCTATGGGTTAGTATAAAACAAGAGAATGAAGTTAAAGTTAAATATTTAAAATATTAAACATAAAGTGCACTATTGAACGAGTGACGACAAAGTCACGAGTGACAAATTACAGTTAAATTGACATGTGCAGTATGAAGGGGAGTGGCCAGTGGAATGTCATAATCAGTCAGTGGGGGACCGGGCTCTGTTGATGAGCCCGACTGCCGACGGGACGAAACTGTTCATGTGGTGGGAGGTCTTAGTCCTGATGGACTGCAGCCTCCTGCCAGATGGAAGTGGCACAAACAGCTTTTGTCCAGGGTGAGAGGGCTCGGCCACAATCTTTTTAGCTCGCTTCAGAGACCTGGAAGCGAACAAGTCCTGCAGGGACGGCAGATTGCAGCCGATCACCCTCTCTGCAAAGCGGATGACACGCTGCAGCCTGCCCTTGTCCTTGGCTGTGGCTGCAGCGTACCAGACGGTGATGGAGGAGCAGAGGATGGACTCGATGATGGCCGTGTAGAAGTGGACCATCATCGTCTTTGGCAGGTTGAATTTCTTCAGCGGCCTCAGGAAGAACAACCTCTGCTGAGCCTTCTTGGTGATGGAGCTGATGTTCAGCTCCCACTTGAGGTCCTGGGTGATGATGGAGCCCAGGAAACTGAAGGAATCCACAATAGTGACGGGGGAGGTGGGGCTCTGTTCCTCCGGAAATCCACAACCGGAATCTCCACTGTCTTTGAGCTGAGCTTTGAGCTGGCTGCACCACAACACCAGATGGTCAGACTCCCACCTGTAGGCAGACTCATCCCCACCAGAGATTAGTCCAATGAGGGTGGTGTTATCCACAAACTTCAGGAGCTTGACGGACTGGTGTACAGGGAGAAAATGCTGATGGTGCTGATGGTCTGAGAGGCTGAGACATGTTTCCCCAGCTTCACATGCTGCTTCCTGTCAGACAGGATGTCTGTGATCCACTTGCAGGTGGAGAGTTTGTCCTGCAGCAGAGACGGGATGATGGTGTTGAAGGCAGAGCTGAAGTCCATAAACAGGATCCTGGCGTAGGTTCCTGGGGAGTCCAGATGCTGGAGGATGTAGTGGAGGACCATGTTGACAGCATCGTCCACAGACATTACATTACATTATAGGTCATTTAGCTGACTCTTTTAGCCAGCGACTTACATTACATTTTTAACCCATGGCTTTTTTGCCCAGGGAGCAATTAGAGGTTAGGTGTCTTGCTCAGGGACACCTTCGACATGGAACCTGGGGCAGTCAGTACTCGAACCACCAACCTTGTGCTTCCCAGCACACCCTCTCTACCCCCTGCGCCACGACGACCTGTTGGCTCTGTAGGGGGTCCAGGAGGGGGTCGGTGAGGGACTTCAGGTGGGACAGGACTAGCCGTTCAAAAGACTTCATGACTACAGAGGTCAGGGCGACGTGCCTGTAGTCATTGAGTCCTGTGATCCTGGGCTTCTTGGGAACAGGGATCATGGTGGAGGCCTTGAAGCAGGCTGGTACGTGGCATATCTCCAGGGAGGTGTTGAAGATGTCAGTGAACACCGGAGACAGCTGGTCAGCACAATGCTTCAGGGTGTGAGGGGAAACGGAGTCCGGGTCGGCTGCCTTACGGGGATTTTGTCTTCTAAAGAGCCGATTAACGTCTCTCTCCAGAATAGAGAGGGTCGTTGCTGGTGGGGGAGGGGAAGGTGATAATGATGAAGAGGCGTGAGCACCTGATGGGCTGGGGGAGGGAGGGAAAGGGGACTGCGGCAGGTTGGTGGAGCTGTGGGGGATGGGAACAGGACATTGTCTTTCAAATCTGCAGTAGAACTCATTGAGCTCGTCTGCCAGGCGGAGGTCATTCATGGAGTGGGGGGTTTTTGGCTTGTAGTTGGTGAGGTGTTTGAGGCCTCTCCAAACCGAAGCAGAGTCACTTGCTGAGAACTGTTGTTGGAGTTTCTCAGAGTACAATCGTTTAGCGTCTCTCACCGCCTTGCTAAACTTGTATTTTGCCTCTGTGTACAAGTCTTTGTCCCCGCTCCTAAATGCCTGATCCTTCTGCAGGCGTAGTGTTCTGAGTTCCGCTGTGAACCAGGGTTTGTCGTTGTTGTAACTCACCCTGGTGCATGATGGTACACAGCTGTCCTCACAGAAGCCGATGTAGGAAGTTAGACCACATTACAAAAACTGGTATAAAGGCACTCTGAGAAAACACTGACGGCACTATATTGTAAATGTGCAAATGCTCTCCTCTAACTATTTTTGATTAGTTCAATGTATTGTCATGGAGCTTCATTATAATGTTAAGACAGATTTTGATAAACTTAAAAACCCTTACTCTATCAACCTATTGGGTCAGCATAAAGTAGGCCCGGATACTTATAACAAAAAAATGGTGTAAACCCCTTAATCTAAACCATAAAATCATCTGTTTAAAAATACTGTAAGTCCATTTCTGATTGTTCAGGTTGAAGTTGAGAATCCTGACGGCAGTCCGGCAAAAAACGTGAAAGTGGTTGTGGAACCAGGTGCAAAGGAGGGCTTCACCGGGGACAATGGCCTGGCAAAGCTTACCGTTGATACAAAGGCAGGGACCCCAAACCTGCAAATCACCGTAAGTCCCTAAAATCTCTGAACCATTTTGAACGTCTGCTTTCATTAGCAAACATATTTTAACTTCTCTTGAAGAGGTGAAATCCAGCAGAGCAGCTGGCTGTTATTGTTCATCTGTTCATGCATTTAAAAAATTCATCTAGTCAGTGTAATGTCTGTTTGTTATTCTATATAGCAGCTATGATAAGTTGACGTAGGATTCTCTTCAATTATTCTTTATTCAACTGTGTGTGTGTGTGTGTGTGTGTGTGTGTGTGTGTGTGTGTGTGTGTGTGTGTGTGTGTGTGTGTGTGTGTGTGTGTGTGTGTGTGTGTGTGTGTGTGTGTGTCTTTAATTGCAGGCAAAGACCAGTGATACTGCTATTAGGCCTGACAGACAAGCATCAGCCTCCATGGAGGCTCTCGCATATACAACAAACAGCAAAAGCTATATCCACATAAGTGAGGGACATTCTGAAATGACACTAGATGCTAGATCAAAATGGAGATAGCAGTGAAGGAATGCATTGATTAATATACTTTATCTTTTGGGGGGGTTATCACATGTTACATTTGCAGGTGTTGATGCCGGTGAGCCAATGTTAAGAGATAACATGAGAATCAGCCTCTTTGTCAAACGTCAGGAAACACACGACACTGACATCACAATCCTGGTGAGAAATGTTTTCCACCTGTGCACATATATTCCTCTTTTGGTTGACTTACATGTCTAAAATGTACACGCAACATATATTCATGTCTGATGATTCACGATGTTCAAATCTGCCTCCATAGATCTTAAGCAGAGGTCAGCTGGTGAGCTTTCGTCGTCACAAGATAGAAGGTCAATTCCTTGTTTCCCTGATGGTTTCTATCACCAAAGAAATGCTCCCGTCGTTCCGCATCGTAGCCTACTACCATACAAACGCCAATGAAGTGGTGTCAGACTCTGTTTGGGTGGATGTTAAGGACTCCTGCATGGGCTCGGTGAGACATGCACCACTGATGGAGGAGAAGTGGTCAAACAAAAAAACACACAACCTGATGAAGTGATTTTTATTATATGTATGAAACTTATTTAAAAAAAAAGAACTGCATGTCTCATTCATTGACCTCCCCTAAACATTCAGCTGAAGCTTGAACCAACAACACCCCGACCATCCTATGAGCCCCGCAGGATGTTTGTCCTGAAGGTCACAGGAGATCCAGAAGCCAAAGTTGGACTGGTGGCGGTCGACAGAGGCGTCTACGTCCTCAACAACAAGCACCGTCTCACCCAGAAAAAGGCAAATTCTTTCTCTGAAAGCTATGTATAAAAGAAGACTACAGAATACACGTCATGTTTGTTAGCTTCAAATAAAATCCAGTGTGAATATCAAGTCCCCTGCGGTAAAATACGTTACACAAGTTCATATGAAATCTGTCATTTGAGTTTATGGGTTTGTATATATAACTTGCACACTGTAACCCTATGCATGTGTGCGTGTGTGTGAACCACCTCCAACCTGCTCAGGTGTGGGACATTGTAGAGAAGTACGACACAGGCTGCACACCAGGTGGAGGAAAGGACGGTATGGGTGTGTTTTACGATGCTGGGCTGATGTTTGAGTCCAGCGCGGCGTCTGGGACTCCCTACAGACAAGGTGACAATACTTTACTCTCCCCTTCCCCGATCATGAGCCTCTTTAGGTTTCAGTATCGTATCAATAAAATCGCTCTGATGAGGAGAAGTGGCTACATAGACCTTTATTCATCACCATAAGTTTACTTTTCCTGAGGAGTAAGCATCCAGCAGACGTAGAGGAACAAATCACTCTTTGCTGTCTAGTTATTCAATTCTTCAGAGCTGCAGGTGACAAACTCTTTGAGGCGTTTCCATTTAAACTATCAGGACTGCCACATTGGCTGATCATGGTTCCTCACTTTTGTTGGGGATTTTGGGAAACTTGTCTTCAGCATTTCATCATCATTAAAAGCATTTAAACAATGACATTTTCTCACAGCCAGACCCCGTCCACACTTCAGACCATAATAATGACCCCACTCTGATTTAAAGAGTTTTTAAAAATCTGTCTTTGTCTCCAGATTTGAAATGTCCGACCCCCAGCAGGAGGAAACGAGCCACTACTATCGCGGAGGTCACAACCAGCTTACGTAAGAACCAGAGCTCTAAACCACCCAATAAACGCATCATCAGTCACTTAGTTCCCCAAATGTTTGACCCCATGCTATGTATTAGATAGAAATGGTAGTTTTTATATATCTATTTCTAATTGGTCTTTCCAGCTCACAATTCTTCTCGGTGGTGATGTCTTCTTACATCCGTCTCTCGTCCACAACCCTCTTTGTTCCCAGTGAGTCAATATAAAAACAACCAGCTGCAGCGTACCTGTTGTTTGGATGGCATGAAGGAAACCCTTCTCAGCTACACGTGTGAGAGGCGCAGCGAGTACATCAATGATGGAGAAGCTTGTGTCACAGCGTTCCTGCGCTGCTGCAAGGAGATGGAAACCCAGCGAGCTGAGAGGAAGGAGGATAGCCTGCTACTGGCTCGCAGTAAGACGGGGACATGGGAGGCTGTTGAGCTCTGGGGTTACTATCCGTGGTCATACGGAGTGAAAATAGTGACATTTTTAATGACACTTCAGGTGAGGAGAATGACAACAGTTACATGGACAGCAACTACATTGTTTCTCGCAGCAAGTTCCCTGAAAGTTGGCTGTGGTTAGACATCGACCTGCCTGCTTGTCCTGATCAAACACCTAATTGGTGAGTTAACTTTAATATGCACACAGACAAAATACTGAATTTCACACTGACAGCACATGATTTAAAACTACCCTTTACAAAGTGTTGACTCCCTTATTGTTTTTTCTTCAGTGAGACCACATCAGTCACAAAAAACGTTGCTTTGCAAGACTCAATCACAACCTGGGAGTTGACTGGCATTAGTCTGTCAAAAACTCACGGTATGGATTCAGTGACTGGAATCTGTAAATCTATCCCATCTATCTCTCTCTGCCCGTTTTTCACATTCACGTTTTTGGTGCTTTTATTCCTCACATATTAAAGGAATCTGTATTGGCGATCCGTTGGCGGTAATTGTTCGGAAAGAATTCTTCATTGATCTGAGGCTGCCGTACTCTGCTGTCACTGGAGAGCAGCTGGAAGTCAAGGCAATCCTCCACAACTACAGCCCCGATATCATCACCGTAAGTCTGTGTTCCTCTGCTCTGGTGTTTCATGCCGAGCTGTGAGGATTTCACATACTTGAACCCAAAAGCACAACTCTGAAACAGAAATGCACGTGAAGTTCTCTACTAGTTTCAGGCAGGACAAAACCGGGAGGTCAGTCCAACAGGCAAACATGTCCGAAAAGGGGGGCACACAGAGATCCTAGGTCGATTTGACACGCAAACAGGGTCGGAACAGGTAGCGTGGGAACGATAACAGGATATGCTGGAGAGCTTAACAATGACAATCCAGCAGAGGACAAGCGTAAGTGAGAAGTGAGGGACTAATAAGAAGATGGGCTGCAGGTGAGAAGGGCATGAGGACCAGGTGAAGGGAAAGAGATGATCTGCTGTGGATGACAGAATGAGGGATGACAGGAGAGTTCATTAAACAAGCAGGCAGGATGAAAACTAACAAAGCGGAGAATTCGTGACAAGAGCCAATGAGATTATTTAAGCAATTTCAGTGCAAAGACAACAATGCAAATATGACTGACATACAACAAGGTGGGTGACTAAAATGAATCGGATCCCTGTTATTTGCTCGTTGGGGATCTCATCTTTGATCAACTACAGACACTTGAGACTTTATTCTCTTCGTCCTGTTTTCCAGGTGCGTGTGGATCTGATTGAGGCGGCGCATCTGTGCAGCGCAGCTTCTAAGCGTGGAAAGTATCGTCAGGAGGTCAAAATAGGGCCACAAACTACACGCTCTGTGCCGTTTGTTGTTATTCCTATGAAAGAAGGAGAACACCGCATGGAGGTCAAAGCAGCTGTGAAAGATTCGTCGCTGCATGATGGAATCTGGAAGAATTTGCGGGTGGTGGTAAGAGAGAGAGAGAGACTAACTGTGTTAAATCAGCATAGACAAACATCATCATCATCATTAGGAGCTTAATCTTAAATCATATGTGTACTATATCAGCCTTTTCAAAATTAAGACTTACACAACTAAGCAAGATGTACTTTGTTACTCATCAGCCGACCACTTAAACAGGTGTTGTTGTAATTGTAATGAGTTGTAATGATTGTTCTTGCGGTGGTTTTTCCAGCCTCGAGGTGAACTGGTTACATCTCCTCAAAGTGTAACTCTTGACCCCTCTAAAAATGGAATTGGTGAGTTAACCAATAGGATTCTCTTCAATTATTCTTTATTCAACTGTGTGTGTGTGTGTGTGTGTGTGTGTGTGTGTGTGTGTGTGTGTGTGTGTGTGTGTGTGTGTGTGTGTGTGTGTACCTATATTACATCGTAGTTTGGTATTACAATGTTTTTATCACTTGGCCACTGTTGATCCCTTCAGCTGGTAAACAAGAAGAAACTCTCAACAGTAGAATTCCTGAGGCAGATTTGATTCCGGGCACACCGACTATCACACAGGTCTCTGTGACAGGTGAGATGTGATCCTATATTTGGGCACGCCATGTGACATAGTGTCTGTAAAATAGTGTTGTAAATTGGCATCATTCCTATTGAGAAATGACCACCTCACTGCTTGTGGGGAACCGTTGCATGTTTCTTTAGATGTTTCTGCATGTTGATTTCTAACATTTACATATTTTTGTTCTGTGTGTGAATAAAGGGAGAGAACAAGTTTCTACAATGGTGGAGAGCGCCGTTGGCGGGTCCTCTATGGATAGTCTGATCCGACAACCCTCAGGCTGTGGAGAGCAGAACATGATCTCAATGACCCTACCTGTCATTGCAACAACGTATTTGGACAGAACCAACCAGTGGGAAACTGTGGGCTTTGACAAACGTAACAAAGCTCTCGAACACATCAAGACCGGTAGGTATTGCCACGGATACTGTGAATCTTGTTAATGGGATTTAATACATAGACTATATAAAATTAACTATAAACAAAAACCTATGCCAGCCATTCATTTAAAAAGAGCACTTGTATCAGGAGGAAAAGATAACTGGGCTCCAGACCGGTAGGTATTGCCACGGATACTGTGAATCTTGTTGATGGGATTTAAGGTTCCTGACATTGCAGACTACGACCTCACAGACCAAAGAAGATGGTCTGAAAACTAATACATAGACTATATAAAATTAACTATAAACAAAAACATATGCCAGCCGATTCATTTAAAAGACTGACTTGTATCAGGAGGAAAAGCTAACAGAGCTCCACTAACTGGTTGTATGTTCTTGTCTGTGTTCAGGCTACCAGAACGAGCTAAAATACCTTAAAGGTGATGGGTCTTTTGCTGTGTTCCCCTCTGAAAAAATAAGTAGCACCTGGTGAGGCTTTCAAATATCCAGTTACTCATTGAAATGTTTCCACACCCTCCTTTAAACTAAATTCTGACTATTTGAAGTTGGTGTATTGCATATGTAAACAAAGGAAACTAAGCGTCTCCTCTCTTCTCTCAGGCTGACAGCCTACGTTGCCAAGGTGTTTTCCATGGCCTACAGTCTGGTGTCTGTGCGAAAGAATCACATCTGTGACGCTATAAAGTATCTGATTCTCAATACGCAGCAACCTGATGGCGTGTTTGTAGAAAAAGGGCGTGTGATCCACGGAGAGATGATTGTATGTGAACGGATTTCTTAACACAGATAACTAAATAATAAGATGGAAACCATTCCATTGGCCAAAACCTTATATAAATCAACACGTTTGTGTCTACATGTGTAGGGGGATGTTCGCGGCATGGATTCAGATGCCTCCATGACGGCCTTCTGCCTCATTGCCATGCAGGAATCCCGCGCGCTATGTGATGACACTGTTAATGTGAGTAACTGAACAGGAGGTTTTATATTTTGCTTTTCATTTCTTTCTGATTCTACAGTAGTAATTATAGTGTTGGACACGGCCTAGGGGTTGTTTTGTTAATAGCTAGTGTGAAATTAAATCATTGACATCAATAGTATTGATGGCCACTGTTGTTAGTATGCAGACTATTTTTTTCTTGCATAGAATATTTTAACTGAGATAAAGATATTACAGAATATGTCAAAGCTACAGTAGCTAAATGTCACCACACACATCGTTCTACTTCAGCTTGATGCTGCCTCCTACTGCTCCATAAAACACAACTACATTTAGTTTATAATCACACCACAAAACAAAAGGAGCAAAGCAAACTCAGTTTCGTTGTGTATTTATTCTGTAACGTTACTGACTTAGAAAGTGACATTTCAGGTCTATAACTTGCCTGCCTGAGCTCACTTTGATCCGATTATGTTCATAAATATGAAGTATAAACTATATATAAAACCGTCACAGCGTTAAAGTGTTAAAGTTAAGTTAATGTGCCTTTTTACTATTACGAGCTGCCGTTAACGGCGCAGCGGCTCCCGGTAACGTGAGCTGCTCTTTGTGTATTTGTTAAAAATGTGTGTTTGTACATTGATGTTCATAAGAAGCAGTACGTGGACCCGGGGGGAGGGGTTCAGGTGAGATGATGTTATTATATTAACATTTATATCGGTAGATATTCGACTGAATCCTATACCGCTCTTCCGCGCTGTGTGATCACCTGACTTTGCATGCTGGGATATGATGGGCCGCAAAGGATAGGTCAGATGTGTCCTTCAAATTGTTCAGAGGAGCCGACGGAATGAGACAGCTGACTTGCAGCGGAAATGACGTATGCGGTCGACGAATGCGTCCTTAAGGATGCGGCCTACCGACTTTAAGACACAGCTACAAAGATTCATTCAGGCATGAGGAGGAGGAGGAGGAGGAGGTGGTGTGTGTGTGTGTGTGTGTGTGTGTGTGTGTGTGTGAGGAGAGAGCTGCGGAAGGGAGCTAGCAAGCTAAGCTACCAACCACATGGCAGGCCACGTGTGGCCACGAGCTGGCCTGTATGGTCCTCGCCTAGGAAGAGCATAAACCTCTGTCCGTAGGTAACTATATGTGTGGAGGAACAGGTGTATTGGGTTAGTAAATCAAAAGCAAAACAGAACACTGCGGAACAGTAAGGCACGATAGTGGTTAACTTTATCAGCCAATCACGTAGTTCATAAACCTACACAATCTCTTGTTAAACAAAATAGTAGACAACAAAACATATGCTAATCTTCTGCCCAGACATTACTGTGCATTAATAGGATTTGCTGGGTTTCCTCAAGTCTTGCCTCAACGCCACTCGGTCCTTTCTTGCAGGGATCGTCAGGACTGTTGGGCCTTTGTGGGCGCAATAGCTGTTAATGCTCTTGTAACACGCAAGTGGTATCCAAGGGGGTTGAAGAACTTTTCCTTCTTGGTGAGCTGATCGGGCCGGAAGTGAGGACTGGGGGAGCCGCGCTGCATTGGCGATGCCTAACCGCTGACCGCCTTAATCCATTATCCTATCATCAACAGCAGTCAATTCGGATCTCCTCAAATCAATCGGCAAGAGACAGTTTGGGAAGGAGATTCATGAGATGCTGTCTTTAACCTTGTGTTGTATAGGGCTCCTAACTGGTCCCTTTTAGTTTAGATCTCAAGGGGGCACAACCACCAGACTGAAGGATTTGGAAAAATATTTTTATTATAATTATTTTCATTAAAAAAAGGGAGCATTGACTTCTGGGCAGGAGGCGTTATTGGTTTGGCCCGTACCTGCTCACATACATGACCATGACGGTAGCAAGGCTACTATAACCACCCCAACAACACAGTACCCCAAAGTGCACAACACGTCAGTTCTATAGCACCTTAAATGCACAGTAAATCATAGTACAATATTCAGCCTAACAATTCTATGGATACAGAATAACTAATAAATGGCACGCCAGTTCATGGCACGATAAATAACATAGCTATTGCCCAACCCCATCGATGGTACAGCAATTCATGAAAAGTAAATATTATGTAAGTACATAGCGTACATGCACAGCAAACAGTTCCACGTCCTGACAAGAGGCATGCAATTAGAGAAGGGACCGCCCCATCGCGTGTCCCCCTACAGGTCAATGTCACCGGTAAAAAGAAGGACAAAAATCGGTCGGCGTCTCACAATTACAGTCCCGCAATCAGTCCCATCCTTTCGGATCACAGCTGTCCAACTCTGGGTCAATCATCTCCAGGCCTTTTACATTTGCCCATTCCGCACCTGCCAATTACATTTACAATGGTTACCACACCCCGTATGTGACACTTGGAAAGGGATTTGAAGACGCTCTGTTGTCTTATCCTATCCTGAAGTCCAAGATTGCGCCGACGATGGCTGCCACGGTGCTTCGTTGCGCTTCGTTTTTGTCGTTTCCTATTGTGATTCCTGGAGCTCTTTCAGCAGATTGGTGTGTATATATATATATATATATATATATATATATATACCAGACTCCGCTCCAGCGGATGGCCTTCCAGCTGCTCAGAGCGGACTGCGACACGAAGCTCTCCAGCAAAACGAAGGGTGGAGGAATCTGCTTCTTCTTCAACACCAGCTGGTGCAACGACGTAACAGTGATCCTACAACACTGTTCTCCTCAACTGTAAACCCTTTTACTCCCGCTGTGAGTTCGCTTCATTCATCCTGGTCGGTGTTTACATGCCGCCGGCGGGCAACATGCACGAGGTCACTGACCAGATACGGCGAGTGGAGCGGACCAACCCGGACTCCTTAGTTATTGTCCTCTTGGACTAACAAAAGGTAATCTCACCCATGAACTTCCTTTGTACAAACAGTTTATTAAAAGCCCCACCAGAGAGAAGAACACGCTGGTTACCTGTTACACGACAGTAAGCAGGGTTTATCACGCCGTCCCTCGTGCTGCGCTGGGACACTCTGACCACGTCATGGTCCACTTGATTCCTGCATACAGGCAAAAACTAAAACTCTGCAAACCTGTGGTGAGGGAATTCAAGAAGTGGACCAGTGAGGTGTTGGAGCTGTCCGACAGGAAGCAGCACGTGAGTCTGGGGAAACTTGTCTCAGCCTTCCGGACCATCAGCACCGGTTCCCCCCCAAGGCTCTTTGCCCTTTGTTCTTCTCCCTGTACACCAACTGCTGCACCTCCAGCCACCAGTCCCTCAAGCTCCTGAGGTTTGCGTATGGCACCACCCTCATTGGACTGATCTCTGGTGGGGACGAGTCCGTCTACAGGTGGGAGTCTGACCATCTGGTGTCGTGGTGCAGCCAGAACAACCTGGAGTTTAACGCCCTAAAGACAGTGGAGATGGTTGTGGATTTCAGGAAGAACAGAGTCCCACCCTCCCCCATCATCCTGGGCGACTTTGGATTCCTTCCGTTTCCTGGGCTCCGGCAGAGGTTGTTCTTCCTGAGGCAGCTGAAGAAAATCAACCTGCCAAAAGACGATGATGGTCCACTTCTACACAGCCATCAAGTCCATCCTCTGCTCCTCTATCACCGTCTGGTACGCTGCAGCCACAGCCAAGGACAAGGGCAGGCTGGAGTGTGTCATCCGCTCTGCAGAGAGGGTGATCAGCTGCAATCTGCCGTCTCTCCAGAACTTGTTCCCTTCTAGGACCTCGAAGCAAGCTAAAAAGATCGTAGCCGACCCCTTTCACCCCCGAAAAAAACGGTTTGTGCCCCTTTCATCTGGCAGGAGGCTGCAGTCCATCAGGACCATGACTTCCCACCACATGAACAGTTTCTTCCTGTCGGCAGAGCCCGGTCCTCCACAGACTGACTCTGACATCCCACCGGTCACTTTCTTTCACACTGCGCACGTCGCTTTCTGTTGGCTGGTGCACTTTATTCTTTATTTTTAAATCAACCCATAGCCATACCATTGTCGTAGTGTCTGCTGTTATGCACCAACCGCCAAGTCAAATTCCTTGTAGGTCTGACATATTTTGGCGAGCAGCTGCGATGCATTCAAAAGTCAGCCTTGGTTTTATGCTATGGTGGGAGCCCAACACTAGTGATGAATAAAACAACTCATTTGGATGGGAAAGTAAGTAATTTATTGTAAAGTTCTGCCTCTCTAATTCTCTCCTACAGAGTTTACCAAGCAAAATGCTGTTTACAATAGCCACTGGCATATTAGGAAAACTGTAATTCTGTACTAGCTAAGCTTCAATAGTTCTGTGAGTTGGTTCAAGAGGGCATTGTGTTGCATTATAGTGATAGTTTGTACATTATGAAAACATTATTTAAAAAATCCTGTATGAACACTGCTTCAACAAACTAGAGTCCTAGTTACAAATGATAAACTGATTGCAGTTGCTCTTCAAGGGGAGGGGTTTATTGAAAAGTCACTTGAGATAAACTGATTCATTCAAACCATGTGACGTGTTAAAAATGTCTGACTTTTGTAGGGCAGTAGGATAGCTAATATGAAGCACGAGAGGGTGAAAGTTGGGACAGTTTGGTCATGGATAATGTCCCAGGATCAAATGTTTCCACATTCCTGAATAGAGTTGAATATCTGAAATGACTGCTGATCCGACTGTTCTCGCCTCATTCTTCTTTCTCCTTCCTTTTTATTCGTCCAGAGTCTACCAGGCAGTATAGACAATGCTGTTACCTACCTGGAAAGGCGTCTGCCCAACCTCGTCAACCCATATGCTGTTGCCATGACGTCATATGCTCTGGCAAATGAAGGCAAACTGAACCATCAGATCCTCTACAAGTTTGCATCCCCAGGTACCGTCACACAGCATTTGGGTTCACCATTTTTGGTCACACACATTTGGCATTGTATTGTTTAGATATAATACATCTGCTAATAGTTTATATGTTATATGATGGCATGAGTTCTTTTGAGCTTGAGCAACACTGGTGTATGTTGGGCAAAATTGGTAGTTAACTTTTGCTCAGTTCAAAAATATCAACGATACGTTTTCAGTGATTTCGTAAACAGTGACTTATCTAGGTTGTCCAACAGATGTTGCGTTATTCTAAGCTACATATTATAACGCTGAGTGCATTTTTTTGTTGCAATGTATATGAGAAATTCATTTTTTAATAAGCTTGTCTAGAAAGATGAAAATAATTATTTTGAAACTATTGTATCTAAGAATTTTTTGATTTTTAAGATTTTTTATTTCTATAACGTCTATAAAATATAAGACGAGGGATTGGGGAA
Organism: Gasterosteus aculeatus; assembly: GCF_964276395.1. Taxonomy (NCBI): domain Eukaryota; kingdom Metazoa; phylum Chordata; class Actinopteri; order Perciformes; family Gasterosteidae; genus Gasterosteus; species Gasterosteus aculeatus. The sequence continues at coordinate 8,703,277 of NC_135696.1, read as the reverse complement.
TGAGTGAACTGAGCTTGTTACAGGTCCATTACTGTAATAAAAAGCTGTTTGTATGCATCTTCCTCAGAGCGAAACCACTGGCAAACCTCTGGTGGAGGTGTTCACACTCTGGAGGCCACAGCTTATGCTCTGCTTGCTCTGGTCAAAACCGAGGTGAGCGTGTCCCACAAAACATACAACTCAGTCATCATCCATGTTGCCTCACTGAACGGGTGGAGGGGTTGGAAACAAAAGTCAATAAAATGTGTGTCTCGGTTATGCCAATGCTTTGAAATGTTGGTTTGAAGATTACAACTGAAGCAGAATCCGGGAGTGCTATTTTATATCTATATGCAACCACCGGCCACAGGAAAATTTAATTTATTTTCCTTCTGTTAATGAAGAAATTTGAAGATGCCAAACCTGTTGTGAGATGGTTCAACGAGCAGCAGAGACATGGCGGAGGCTATGGATCAACTCAGGTATCAATGACCTCTCTGCATCTTGATTCCTCCATCCTTTGTTAACTTTATACTTGTTTTTTTCTTAGTCTTGTTTTCTCACTCCTTTTCTCTCTAGGCGACCATAATGGTGTACCAGGCAATAGCAGAGTACTGGGCCGGCGCTAAAGAACCAGCGTACAATCTGAATGTGGACATTCTGTTTGAGGGTAGGACAAATGCCGACAAGTACAACTTCAACAGGGAAAACCACTACGCCACCAGAACATCTAAAGTGAGAAGACACTCATCCAAACTTTTCTGTGGCTCATCATATTGCCACTCCTGTTGTTACTTGTAGGTTTGTTCTGCTGACCTGTTTGTGTGTGTATTTAAATTCCTACAGTCCGTTAGCATAAACCAGGATGTTACAGTGACTGCCACCGGTTCAGGAGAAGCAACAATGAGGGTAAACACAATATATTTTAAGATTATGACTTTTATCAGCTGTTCATTGTTCTTGTCCTATCTGAATCTCGGAGACCAAACACATTTTCCACTTTGTGTGGACTTCATTTTTACGATGTACTTTCATTGATGTGACAGATGGTGTCGCTGTATTACACTCGGCCTAAAGAAAAGGAGAGCGACTGTGAGAGGTTTGACTTGTCCGTGCAGCTCCTCCCAGGTAATGAGGTGCACTCCCTCTCTTACTGTTCATTTGCTTGTTGTCCTTTTATCAGTTGAGAAACAAGTTAACAAATTACTTTTGCTCCTGCAGAAAAAATGGATGTGGACCCAAAGGTTTACAAGCTGAAAATAGAGGTTTTGTGAGTACGATAAAGACGTCATACCGACCAGTGTCACAGTAACATGTCTGTATATACAGAGCATTTTCCAACCTAATTAACATCATCCTTTCTCTCATGTTGTTCATGCCGCTGTTCTTTGGGTAGGTATAAGGACACCGAGCGTGATGCAACCATGTCAATCTTGGATATTGGCTTGCTAACCGGCTTCACTGCTGACATAAATGACTTGAACCGAGTAAGATATGACCGATACATGTAAACCCAGTGCAGCTGTGTTTAGGATAAAGTTTAAGCCTTCTGAGTGCGTGTGTGTGCGTGTGTGTGTGTGTGTGTGTGTGTGTGTAGCTGTCCAAAGGACCTGCTCGCACCATTGCAAACTATGAGATGAACACAGTTCTGTCAGATAGAGGCTCACTCATCATCTACTTGAACAAGGTAAGACATCCCGGTTTCCTGCCAATATGTCTGTCCCTGCCTTGTTCTTTGTGTCTTTATCTCATCTCACTTTTGTCCAAAGGTTTCTCACACGCTGCCTGAGGAGATCACTTTTAGGGTCCATCAGACGATGAAAGCAGCTGCCCTTCAACCAGCTGCTGTGTCTGTTTACGATTACTATGACGGTAACAAATAATGTTATGTACTTTACTGCCAATGAATGCCAGAGACAACACTGTGGATAAGCGGTCAATATTAGATTCATTAAGTCTTTATTACAAATGTTCTGATTTACTGCAACAATCACAAACTCCCTTTGCAAATATCTTTCTTCTCCATTGCAGAAAAACGTTGTGTGAAATTCTACCATCCAGAAAGGGAAGCTGGCATGTTAACACGGCTCTGTAAAAAGGACCAAGATGAGTGCACATGTGCTGAAGGTACAGGATGAGTCCTCTTTTAGTCTTGGACACACACACACACACACACACAGCGTGTTGCATGTCCTTTTCGTCCACTGCAGCATTTTCGTTTTTTATTGACTAAAACTACAAAATGTATTATAATAAATAAGCCTTTGCAGTGAAAGACTAAGACTGACACCTTTCACGTGTAATCAGGCGAAAATGTATTTTACCATCTGTTCTGTTCTGCCTGATCCCATGTGAATAAGACTAAATATGAAATAGCTTTTAAAATGAATTCAACTAAGTAAGTAAGTCACCAGATTGTAATGACTAGAACTTTTTATCAGAGGCAACACGCCCTCCAGGATTCTAGGATCAGAGCAGCAGTCTCACTAAAGAAGTACTATTGTCCTTTAGGTAGAGTTTCACTCGTCAACTCTTACACACACACACACACGTGATTATGTCACTGGGTCACCGGTTGTGTTCTCACTTGGTGCATTGTGTATTTCCAGAGAATTGCAGTATGCAGAAGAAGGACCAAGTCAGCAATGATCAGCGCACAGAAAAGATATGTGAGACTGAAGTGAACAACAAAATAGATTTTGGTAAGTGAGCTTGACTGCATTAATATGCACTTGTGTACAAATAAATGTATGTTGTTGTAATAAAATATAGCAAGTACAAACATGTCTGCTAACAGTCTGCAACTGCTCTGTCCTAAGCGTACAAAGTGAAAGTGGAACTGTCTGAAGAAGATCCGTCCATTGATGTGAACACTGTGCGAGTTCTGAAAACCATCAAAGAAGGTGAGTAATTATCATTTTACGACAGTTGCCTTTTGTCAGAGTTGGAGGAGAAAACTAGTTTTACTCACGTTTTTGTAGCAGCCAGTGCAATTAGCTTGTATTAATAGATAACAAGCGGACACTCATTACTGGTTTGTCCTTGACAATAAATGTTTCTTTGTAGTCTAGTTGCATCTACCTGTGAGGTAAAAACATGACTCTTAGTTTCAGGTGATTATTCTTTGAAGAAAATTTTAGTAATTAAGAAAAGTCATTTTATTTTTTATTGTTAGATAGTATTGTTAAATAATTAGAAGTGCCAGTAGGTGGATTTTCTTACCTTTGAACAGAGCCAGGCTGACTTATTCTAGTGTGTATGTTATATAATTAGCGTATCACAACTACCTTAAGTATGATTCAACTGTTGCATTAGTAATATGTGAGAATAAATCGCTAATTTGTTGAACTGAACCTTTAACTATCCATTTAATTCTTACCTTTTCTATCTCATGTCTCAATTACAGGAAGCAAGGACGTGGGTCCTGTGAATAAACTGCGCACATTCATCAGTCTTCCGCATTGCAGGGAGTCGTTGGATTTGAGATTAGGCAAAACTTACCTTATCATGGGCTCATCCCAAGATATTACCGCAGATGAAAATGACCAATCGTAAGCTTCTTCTTAATAGGAATGAGTGTGGTGTGTGTGTGTATTTAACTGTTTTATGCGGTTTATTACTAAATGAAGTTAGTCTTTCTTTTTTTATGTTTTTGTGTCTATTGGCAAAGTAAATTAACATAAAGGAGGGAGGAGGCTATTTCATATGTTTGTGTATGACAGATAACTGTTGAACCAATGCATTTTTTTGCCTTTTTGTTTCCTCAGGTTTCAGTATTTTCTTGGAGGGAGAACCTGGATTGAGTATTGGCCCACAGACGCAGAGTGTCAAAAGGATGAATACAGACCTACCTGTACGGGCATTGAAAATATGGTCGACCAGTACGAAACGTTTGGGTGTCAGCAGTAGTGAAACTAAACAAAATAATGTTTTTCAAATAATTTGTATTGGGATTTTACTCTTTTATGTAAATCTTTCCAGATTATGAGATCTATTAGGGCCAACTATGCACTGTATTAATCAAAATCAAATGGACTCAATAATTTTTACTGTTTTCTTCACAGAATAAAGTAATGGTTACTTACTGTAATATTGTTTGTCGTTCTAAACAATGATGTCAACAAAAATTATTCGGCTGTTCAAATTCCCAAGAAGGAAAATGTTCCTTTAATCCAGGAGTGCCCAATAGATCGGCAAAAGGCAGTGCCAATCCATCGCCGAACATCGGTCACGGCACGCATGCGCAAAGTATTTTAAGTGTACAAATTTGGTACTTTCTCCAAATTTGAACTGCAATAAAACCACATTTCTAAATAGACCAATGCATATGTGTTAAGGACCTCTCTGACTTCAAGGATGCTGAATATGAAGTACTCATTCCTCAATATTTTAACTGTTTTAAAAATACTTTCCCCAATAATTCCAGACATAGAAGTACATATATGTGTAAAAGACTTTTTCGACTACACAGTTACAGACATTAGTTAATATACTAAAGAAAACGTCTAACATTTGTACATTCAAAAAGTAAATCAGAACATCTTTGAGCTTTTGTTGTGTTCTTTAATGTGGTTAACGATTGTGAATCCAAACTTAAAGGTTTTACAGCTGGAATTTACTGTGCAGTGGGCGTTTTAGTCAGTAAGGCCATTGGTTTTATTTGGGGAATCTCATTCAAATAAAGACAAAAAACACTCAGTGATGCAGTTATACAAGGACAAAATTATGACTTAATCTCAACACAAGACATGTAGCTCCGGCTGCTGCGCAATTTGACAACTTGTATAAACAAATCCGGCCACCTGCTGAAGAGTCCTTTAGCATAAGAACCACTGGACCATGCTTTACGAAAGAAGATAATTCAATACCACAATTCCTTGTGGCGGCAATATTTAAATAGTGAAGTAACATTTGGCCGTTCACGACAAATAACTATCATGGTTGTTACGTTCCAGCTCCCAAAAGGGAGGGGAACATGACAACCCACTGCTCCGGCCCACCGGTGCCAGCAAAAGGGGTATGGAGTCGCGGTGCGAGAAAAGGACAAACACAAAATATAGTATAACGCTTTTATCTAAACAAAATAAATACACATAAATAAACAATAACTTTCTGGGAAATGGGGAGGGCTGGCAGGACCAAAACAAAGAAATAAACAAAAAGGTCCCCACCCCTAACCTGTACTAACCCCCCCCAATCGAAAAGCACTCTACCTGGCACACGGTCAAGGCGCCCTAACCAAACTTACAGGTGGTGGTCCGCTCAGGTCTAAACTGGTGTTTCTAGACAGAAGTAAACCTACGGGTGATGTATCCCCGGGGTAGCTCTAAATCTACTCCCCACTCCCTGTGAACAAAAGAGAAAACAAATAATTAGTCAAATGACCCAAACAGTTGCTCTCTTCTGCTGCTACACGTTTCCAAAAGGAACACAAGTTATCGAACACTAAACACAACTGATATCTCCTCACACAGGGTACAAACCAAAAGCAACATGTGTGAATATGCAGCGAGCATCCCCCCGAACTGGTCCAAAACTGGGCTTTTTAAAGAGCCCAGCCAGCTGCAACCAATGACGAGAGGGGTGAAGCTCCGGGTCCCAATCCTATCTGGAAAACCAACACACCCACACACACACACACACACACGTAATCCCCTAATTGGAAACATTATACGAACCCAGATTTCTGGGGACGTAACAATGGTCGAGAAACGCAGATCATGTTAATAACCGTTTGCATGACTGATTTATATTTCACCGTTGTTAATGAAGTAATACTTTGACTCCAGTGACCCTGTATGCAGGATAAGCCTGTTTTTGATCAATTCCATGGAGTGGAAGTGTCCTGGATGTAACTTTTGGTTCAAAGCAAGATGCTCGGACGAAGCACCTAAACTCTTAATCTGGTCAGGGGTCGTGTGATTGCGGCATAGCTGACCTATACTCTCACCTGCTCACCTACCTGTCCATATGCAGATGAGCCCAGTCACGGGCCACGTTTGCGCCAATCAGAAACCGATCCGGATATCTCTCCCTCTCTCTCCATCTTGGACTCTATTTCTATCGCGCTTTTTTCTCATTCTTTTATGCCACCAGAACACTGTGGAAATAAAAGAGGCTGTAGTTTATCAGCAGAGGGCAACCTGGAGTCACCTACTTTCATTATGACCATCCAAATAAACTTTCTCCATGTCCAAATAATTGAACTCTGGACACGCAGAGCAAACACACTGTGTGGCTGCCGAAGGGTTTGTCAAAGGTTACAAGAAAATAAGTTATCCAGATTTTAAGCACGAGTTACACAGCGTTTGAAAAATAAAATCCTTTTTTAGGAGGTGTGGAAAGAGTATAATAGATTTCCCAGGCCAGAACAAAATTATTATGTGGTTACCTGGTGGACAATGAACAGCAAGTTTTACCAAATAATGTGATCAATGTTTAAATAAATCTACATTTGCGACATTCAGATTATTCAGCCTATTTGAATAAAATTATAGCCAGTAATGATTTTGATTAGATCGTCACTGTAGAAAAGTCTCTGCTGTTGAAACCTAAACAAAAATTTCCGAGAAATTACTCAACACAGCTCTCACCTGATTAGTTGTCTGTTTGCCAATTCAATATGTTTGTTTGTTTTGGGGTAAATATGCTGATTTATCAGGTCCACAACGAGATTTAAAATGAACAAAAAATGTCCCTGTAGAAAAGATTTTAAGCTGTTTTTTGTAACGTTGCCGTGAACTGTTCATTCTCAAAGTTATTTTGTGTTGTTCATCTTTGTCCTCAGAGCAGAGATAAACTCTCTCCAAGCTCAACAGTTTCTCAATCGCTGCTGGTAAATGATAACAATGTTAATGTGGGTATAAGTTCATATGTGTGTGCAGAAACCCTCGGTCAGGTAAGGCGGAGGTGCAGGAGGAGGGTGGACGGAGGATAAAAGGCGAGTGACAGCCTTCATTCACTGCAGATCAGTCAGGAGGATGAGTAGGACGATGTGGTGGCTGGTGGCCTCTGTGGCCTCGACCCTCCTCACTTGCCTGGCTAATGGAGCTCCATTGCATTTAAATTCAATTTAAAAAGTGTTTATACAAATATATCACTCCAGTGAGTAAGAGACTCGTGTCTCACTTAATGAGAAGCTACGGTCCAGTTTGTCCTTTGTGTCACAAGGTCATGTAAACTCTCAAATGAGGCCAGTCAGCTGACCCTGAATGTGGTTCAGAGTTGGCACAACAGTCTCTTCTGCCAGACAGAGCCAGAGTCTGTAGCCATGAATGTTTGTCCAGTGCTGCATCTTCATCTAAGTAATCAATAGGTTACTCATTGGGGGTGAAGTCACTGCAGTCGGGATCCTCTGATTTTGGTGAATTTGAACTTTTACTCACATCATTTGAGACAGAGGTTTTGGAATCAGGATAAATCTGAGGTTAGAAGATAGAAAATATTTCTGTTAGACAAAACTGTTTATTTATTCTGACTTTTTTCTTGTGAAATGAAGAAACACAAATCCTAAATCTCACAAAGATTCCCGCAATGAGGCTTTTCACAAGTCAGGGGTCGAACACGAGAAAGGTTGGGAACGACTCCTCTGGCAGATCCACTCTCGCAATGTTTGGACAAATAGGCAAACCTGTAATTGTGTTTAAATGGTGACAACAATCCTGTTATGGGGGATGAGGACAGGATCCAAAAGCAGAACCGGGGACAAAGTCTTGTGGTCAACAAACGAAAATCTTAATTTCTTAAGAGGCTCGTGAGGAGAAGGTCGCGAGTGCAGGATCCGGAGCGAAGGCTGCGTAAGCGTGCTGGTGTGTGGCGTAGAGTCGCGTCGATGAGAAGTAATGATCCGATGAGGAGGCCTGGGAGACAGCAGGCTATAATTCGTGTCAGATTGCTGATTGGCCACAGGTGCGGGTAGTGAGAGCACTCCTCTTGGTCGCCCCACCCAGCCTGAAAACACAGCAGCGCCAGCCAGCACCCAGGATCAAAATATACAACACTAAATAAAGGCCCGAAAATCATAATCACCACAAATCCATCATTATCTCCACCTGACGTAAGCCTGTGGGACATCATGTGTTCTGTCTCGTGTGCATGTGAGTTTCTACCAGTTTGTGCGTCCAGCAAATCTCACACACACTGGACCCATCAGCCTAATAAGGTTTGTGCTCATTTATAAATGTAAATACAGTCATTTCTTTATCTAGTCCTCAATGGGAACATCTTCCATACCACACGTTAGATGTTACGATCCCATAAAGTCAGGATCTATACATGACTGAATAAGTCCCCTTCTGCTCTTATCTTTGACCCCATCGTGATTCTCAGGGAGCCTAGAAGGACCGTTCAGTGAGACTTTGTTTTGGAGGGAAGGGGAGACGCAACAGGCAGAGATCTGCACTTTGTCACTCTCTCTTCCTCTCACCGCTGCAGGAAGGTGATGTCAGCCCCCAACTTGTTGCGTGTAGGTACAGCAGAACAAATCTTTGTGGAGTGTCAAGACTGCACTGGAGGAGACATCAACGTCATCATCAGCGTGTGGAGCCATCCAACCAAAGACAAAGAGCTGGCCAACACAGCTGTGACACTTAATGCTGGTAATCATTTCCAGCAGCTTGGACGAATAACGGTAATTTGAATATTCTGAGACGGTCACTGTGTTGGCAACATTTTCGTAGCCACAAATGTTTAATAAAGAAATCCAGAAGCGATCATGATTTAGACCCTCTCACCCTGCTTCTGATGCACTATTGGTGTCTCTTTATACTGATTTCAGATCCCTGCTGGAGACTTCAGTAGGGAGGCCAGCACGAAGCACTATGTGTACCTAAAAGCTCAGTTTCCTGACCAAGTGCTGGAGAAAGTGGTCATGCTGTCCTTCCAGTCTGGGTACATCTTCATACAGACTGATAAGACCCTCTACACCCCAAAAGACAAAAGTGAGTTTCAATCTACATCAATGCTACGACACACCGACTGGTGAGAATGTCTTTGAGTGCATTTATGTCAATATGAATGATTTTACCTTAAATTAGGTTCAAATCAGTTACATGACCCTAAATAGAAAGAGGCTCTGTGTCAGTTCTTTACAGGATGTTTGCTGTGACGCCTCGTATGGAGCCAGTGGGGGCGGATGCTCAAAACCAACCTCAAGTTTCTAATTCCATCGAAATTATGGTATTTCTGATTTATCAACGAGCACATAATTAAATGTGATATCATAGAGTCACTGTGACTGGCACTACAAAACAATGCATGTCTCCCTCTAGTGGGGAATCGACATCTTTCACTTATCAGTGAAATAGCTGAAAAAAGGGTCAACATCATTCAGTCTATGGACAACACATGTTGACATAGATAAGGGGTTTTAGAGATGAGACGTACACAAACATTGGCATGAATTTATTAACTGAATTTGTAACCTAATGCTGATGCCTTTTGAAAATGTTTAGACCCCCGAAGGTGTCATTGTACCACGTGATCCAGTCGGTTTAATATCCGGAATCCACTCTGGATTTTACCAACTTCCTGAAATTGCTAGGTTAGTGCTGTATTTATTTATTTTCCACATTTCATTCTTTGACATTGTATTGTTAAGTGGTGTATTACATCAGAAAATATTGAAACCAAATAATTTAGCATCATGGAAAGTAAGCTAGATTTGATATATTATTATTAATCTATATGTTGTCTATGTTGCATTTTTTTAAACTACTTTTCATTTAGTTTTTGGACAGCACCTACGTACGTAAGTCAGTGTCAGTATGGAGACACTGAATATTGATACTTTTCATTTGAGCCAATTAAGGCGATCTGATGAATTTATGAATGATAGTTAAGCTCAGCTGGAGGAATTAGTTGCGTGAAAGTAATTCCATTTGCTTGTTTTACGAGCCTGGCTGTGATTCAACTTGGTTGGTAAGTCTTCTGTGCTGACTCGTTACTGCACTTTCTGTCACGATCGGACAATGGCCCTGAACCCAAATGCATGACTCCCCAGACGAGGTTCAAAATCAAACTTTATTTACAAAAGGAAACAAATGAAAATCACTGTCAGCAGAGGAAAAAAAGGACAAAAAAGGATTTAGAAAATAAACGCTAGGCTGACAAAGGAATGAGCAGAAAGCGAGCCTGAACAAAGTCCAAAACAACGTAGCAAGACTTGACAAAGCACATGACAAAGAGCAGGTTCTCTTTAACTGGGACAAGACGAACTGGAACAGGACAAAGGGAGACGCAGACAATATATACACACAGGTTGAGGACACAAGTGGAAACAATAAAGGGCAGAGCAGACAATCGGACCAGCACACAGGGGGAAGGGGCAAGTTGCCTGAGAGGAAGGTTAGTTTTCAAAATAAATCACCAGACAACAGAGACACGGGACAACCTGATTAGCACCGCTTCTTGGACATGACACTTTCTCTCTATGAAGCTCGTATGGAAGATTTGCCCAGCTTGTCTTCACCAAAGAAAGATCTGGCTGCGTTTTGCCCAACATGCATATCAATTGTATTACGATGTATTATATTACCAAATGAGACAGCAGGCAAACCGCTACGATGAACTAGACCTGTCTAAAATCATTGTTCAAACTGAGCCTATAAAAATATTAAATACAAGGTGCCCACCCTTTCCATCCATGGCAAAGTCTCCTGAAAACTTCAATTATTCTATTTTAAAGATCAGTGTCACCTCTATGCAATAATATATATTTTTTCATTTCTTATATTTCTGTTTCTGTGTGTGTGTGTGTGTGTGTACGCAGTCCTGGACTGTGGAAGGTGGTGACAAGGTTCAACAGCAACCCACAGCAAAGCTATTCTGCAGAGATTGAGGTCAAAGAATACGGTGAGTCCTTCATTACCTGCATGTGTATTTTAGACCGACATGAACCTGCTACATTAACACATTTTTTGACCTAATTAGACACAAAATATATATTTTTCCATTTTGCAGTGCTGCCCAGTTTTGAGGTTAAACTGAAACCTATACGAGTTCCTTCTTCTACGTAGACAGTGAACAGTTCACAGTTCAACATCGAGGCTAAGTATGTGAAGGTTATTTGTTTTTGTGGTGGAGAAACCAGGTTTGATTGGTAAATGAATTGCAGAAGGAAGTAGAGGTTGTTTGCAGCTTTTGGTTTAGTCTGATTTATGTTGGTCTGTTAGTGTTTTCTGTGTTGCGTCATTGTGGGCCTTAACACGTGCCTGTCTTGTGGCTTTAGGTATCTGTTTGATGAATGGGTGGATGGGACCGCCTACGTGGTATTTGGGGTCATTCAAGAGGATCAAAAGCAAAGCTTCCCAAGCTCTCTTCAGAGAGTGCCGGTGAGCCCCTTCTAACACTTTGCTGTATTTACTTTATGTTTTACAAGACTACAATTTTCTGTTATTACTACATCTGCAGTGGTTTCAGCTGAGTTGCTACAATTCTATGAATGTACATTATTTATTTAGGATATTTCATAAATAAACCAGGGCGGCACGGTGGCGTGGTGGTTAGCACTGTCGCCTCACAGCAAGAAGGTCCTGGGTTCGATTCCCCCCAGTGGCCTTTCTGTGTGGAGTCTGCATGTTCTCCCCGTGTCTGCGTGGGTTCTCTCCGGGTTCTCTGGCTTCCTCCCACATTCCAAAGACATGCTCTGGGGATCAGGTCAATTGGGGACTTTAAATTGCCCGTAGATGTGTGAATGTGAATGGTTGTGTGTCTCTGTGTAGCCCTGCTGGCGACCCGTAAAAAGGAATGTTTATTAATATATATATAAATATGGGTTGCTTGGGAAAAGGGGCTGGGCGGAACCAAAACAATGAACAAAACAAAATAGTCCCTCTTGCCTATCTGACCTGAAACCCCCCCCCCCTAACCTAGCTTGAGCACTAGCAAGGCTCACTAACCAAATACAGGGGGTGGTCCGCCCAGGTCTTGCCTAGTGTTTCTAGACAGGAGGATGACTACGGGTGGTGTAGACCCATGGGCAGCTTGCCTACGCACTCCCAAGGTGCTTCCCCTTTTCCCTGGGAACAAAAGACAAAAAAAACAGGATTAAACACAAATGACAAATTTCACAAGCACACAGAACAAGATTTAACAGAGACTCCAAGTCACACCCAACGAGCGAGAGCTTCCTAACAAAAATGGCACCACTTTATGTGTTGCGAGGGAAGGAATCCAGGTGCAGCCACTGACGAGTGGGTGGGGCCAGATCTCCAGTCTGGGGACTGCTGCTCCTGGAATCAATCACCTATCAAGGCACAAAACAAAGCCACCAAACACAGAAACTGGGGAACGTAACAGTTCCTCAAACAAGAACGAGATGTGAATAGAAAATAAACACTGTTCACTAGTCAAACCAGCCCGGATAGCTACATTCATTCCACTGGGCGCTGCACACCAGTTCAACACTTTTGGGTAAAATAACTGGGTCATTATTTGTTTTCCTGAAATCATTTTTTTTTAAATGATAATTTTTGTATCAGTAGGTGAAAATAAAATGACCTCGTATAAGTTTTTGTGTGAATGCGTTTGTGTGTTTGAATCAACACACAGGTGGTGAAATGGTGGAGGCAGAGTTAAGAAGCATCCAGATTGTCCAATCACCTTACACCATTCTCTTCAAGAAAACTCCCAAATATTTCAAACCTGGAATGTCCTTTGATGTTATGGTGAAGTACTTATTTACATTTACATGGTTGACCGCAAATGTGTGGATTATGACTTGGCACCTCCAGGCAACTTACAAAAAATGGAAGGGAGCGATTTATTAGAAGAAAGAAGAAGTTGTGTTTCCAGAACCAGGAAGAGCATGTTTAATTCATCTTTAATGAAGGAATTGAGCAAAATATGGATTAAACTGAGTTTAAGAAGAAGTATGAACATCCTTTTTTTAAACTAGATATTAAATTAATTATTCAAGTTGTGGATAGAAAGACAATTGAAAATAAGTCTTTACTTACTAAGTTTACTTTTTCCTACAGTTTTTAAGACGTATGCATTTATTCATAATGAAATACGTTCAGTTATTTTACTATTTATTTTTCTTTTATTATTTGTTACATGTTTGGAATTCATCTATCTCATCAAATGCCTTTGAGTGAGGCATTTGATGTGTGAATGCCTTCAAACGCATTCACACAAAAACACAAGTTTTTGTGTGAATGCGTTTGTGTGTTTGAATCAACACACAGGTGGTGAAATGGTGGAGGCAGAGTTGAGAAGCATCCAGATTGTCCAATCACCTTACACCATTCTCTTCAAGAAAACTCCCAAATATTTCAAACCTGGAATGTCCTTTGATGTTATGGTAAAGTACTTATTAGGGTCCTCGCTACGACTAGTTGTAGAGGAACCTATTGTATTTCATGGAATTATTATTTTCTCTAAGGAATTTTCCCTTTTTGAGGCGTTTATCATATTCAAAAAGTTGTTAAATGTATATCAGAACAGGTGAAAAAGTTGATAATTTTGGGGTCTTGCATTTGGGTATGAAGAAATGTCTCCATAGCACCCAACCAGAAAGGTAAAAAAGTACCACAATAGGCCAGTTTCCGCCCCCGCACCTGTGCTCTTGGACATGCTCTACAAAAAAGTCAATCATGGTATGCAAATGCGCCTAACTAGATTTTCCGCCATTTTGAATTTGGTGAAGAACACGTTTTGACCATTTTTCCTGAATGCTATGTCCGATTGTCATGAAATTTTCTGTGGGTCATTATTGGGTCACTATCCCCCCACCACATCAAGATCGTGTTGATATATCATTGGCCTGAGACGATAGGAGGTAATGAACTTCATAAGGGGTGTGGCTTAATCTGACAAGACTCATAACTTCCAAATGATTTAGCCTACCCTCACCAAACTTGTAACACATGTGAGCATTGAACCCCTGAACAGACCTTAATTTTTTGAGAATATTTGAAGAATAGGGGGCGCTGAAATGAAGTGTTAAAAATCTGTCCTTTTGGCCTTTTTTTGGTCTATTTTCGTGAGTTGTAAAAGACCGAACTCCTCCCAGGGATAAAACCCGACTCTTTTCAAATCTCGAGGACCTAGGCTCAAAAAATTGCATTTTACTTAAAGAAATTCCAAACTATGTGTGTAGAGAGCATTTTCAAAAATTTCCATTCGCCAATAAAAAATTTAAGTGATCATTTTTAACCTTAGTCATAGCGCCACCTGGTGACAACAGGAAGATGAATGTATTTTTTTTCACACCCAGCTCCTTACAGGTTATGCCCTCAAAGGTTAATCTGATCCCTCTCAAAATTTCTTGGCAGAGAGGTAAGACCTTGATGATGCTTTACTGTCAATATTGTAAGAATCCGATAATCGGTGGCGAGAGGGTGCATCAGCAAATTTGATCCTTCGCCAAGAACAACTAAATCCTTGTAACTTTACTCCACATCATTGGATTCTTTCCAATTTACACATGTTTGATGAGACTCTCGCCCGGAAGAGATGTAAAGATGAATCAAGTCAAAGCGCCACATACTGGTAACAGGAAGTCAAATTTCCTAGTATCCAGTAAAAAACTAAGGTGTCAATTCAACAGGCTTTCATTTTCTAAAATGGTACATTAGAATGTCCTGGTTATCGCTGAGTGACACCTTGGGGATGTGCACTATCAACCATTATCATGTAACTATGGATCGCTTCCTTTTTAAATACCATCTGAAATTGATTCGAACGCTGGTGAACGAGATTTAAGAGAAGGTTTGGTGGCATTTCGCGTTGCTCCACACGGTTAACGACGACTGAATCTCGGACACTCTGTCCAACGGCCGCAGGAGTTTTTGGCTGCGTTTCTAGCGTCCGGCCAGTGCCCCGACGTGCAGAGTAGCGAGGACCCGTCCAACGCTGCTTGCAGCTTTAATTTACATTTACATTACTCACAGCATAAGTGTGGATTATGACATGGCACCTCCAGGCAACTTACAAAAAATGGAAGAGAGCGATTTATTAGAAGAAAAGCTGTGTTTGCAGAACCCGGAAGAGCATGCTTAATTCATTTTCGATGAAGTAATTGAGCAAAGATAAAACGGAGTTCAAGAAGTTGTAGTTAGGAGGACCATTAAATATAAATCTGTTTACTTTTTTTCTACAGCATGTATTTATTTAAATGTATTTATTCATAATGGAATATGCTTAGTTATTTTTTCACATTTTTCAAATTTTCTTTTTCTATTATTTGTTGCATTTCAATTAAAAAAAACATTACAGACATTGCACAACTGGTAAGGCATTGTCAGAAGACATTGATGTCAGTATATTGTAAATAATAATTAATGCTCTCTTCATAGCTATTTTGATTAGATCCATTTTTTTGTCATGGGGCTTCATTATAATGTTAAGGCAGATTTTGATAAACTTAAAAACCCTTAGTCCATCAACCTATTGGGTCAGCATAAAGTAAGTCCTGATCCTGAACTAAAATGATTTAATCCCCTTAATCTAAAACATTAAAAAAATAATCAGTTTAAAAACGCTGTAAGTCCATTTCTGATTGTTCAGGTTGAAGTTGAGAATCCCGACGGCAGTCCGGCAAAAGGCGTGAAAGTGGTTGTGGAACCAGGTTCGGAGGAGGGCTTCACCGGGGACAATGGCCTGGCAAAGCTTACTGTCAATACAAAGAAAGGGACCACAAACCTGCAAATCACCGTAAGTCTCTGAACCCTTTTGAACGTCAGCGTTCATTGGCAAACATGTTTTAGCTTCTCTTGAAGAGGTGAAATCCAGCAGAGCAGCTGGCTGTTATTGTTCATCTTTTCATGCATTTAAAAACTTCATCTAGTCAGTGTAATGTCTGTTTGTTATTCTATATAGCAGCTACGATAAGTTGACATAGGATCTTCAAGTATTCTTTATTCAACTGTGTGTGTGTGTGTGTGTGTGTGTGTGTGTGTGTGTGTGTGTGTGTGTGTGTGTGTGTGTGTGTGTGTCTTTAATTGCAGGCAAAGACCAGTGATCCTGCTATTGGGCCTGACAGACAAGCATCAGCCTCCATGGAGGCTCTCGCATATACAACAAACAGCAAAAGCTATATCCACATAGGTGAGGGACATTCTGAAATAACACTAGATGCTAGATCAAAAAGGAGATAGCAGTGAAAGAATGCATTGATTAATATACTTTATCTTATGGGGGTGTTATCACATGTCACATCTGCAGGTGTTGATGCCGGTGAGAGAAAGTTAAGAGATAACATGAAGGTCAGCCTTAATCTTGAACGGCAGGAAACACACATCACTGATATCACAATCCTGGTGAGCGATGTTTTACACTTTTGTATTTGTGCACATATATTCCTCTTTTGGTTGACTCACATGTCATGTGTAAAATGTACACGCAACATATATTCATGTCTGATGATTCACGATGTTCAAATCTGCCTCCATAGATCTTGAGCAGAGGTCAGCTGGTGAGCTTTCGTCGTCACAAGATAGAAGGTCAATTCCTTATTTCCCTGATGGTTTCTATCACCAAAGAAATGCTCCCGTCGTTCCGCATCGTAGCCTACTACCATACAAACGCCAATGAAGTGGTGTCAGACTCTGTTTGGGTGGATGTTAAGGACTCCTGCATGGGCTCGGTGAGACATGCACCACTGATGGAGGAGAAGTGGTCAAACAAAAAAACACACAACCTGATGAAGTGATTTTTATTATATGTATGAAACTTATTTAAAAAAACAGAACTGCATGTCTCATTCATTGACCTCCCCTAAACATTCAGCTGAAGCTTGAACCAACAACACCCCGACCATCCTATGAGCCCCGCAGGATGTTTGTCCTGAAGGTCGCAGGAGATCCAGAAGCCAAAGTTGGACTGGTGGCGGTCGACAGAGGCGTCTACGTCCTCAACAACAAGCACCGTCTCACCCAGAAAAAGGCAAATTCTTTCTCTGAAAGCTATGTATAAAAGAAGACTACAGAATACATGTCATGTTTGTTAGCTTCAAATAATATCCAGTGTGAATATCCAGTCCCCTGCAGTAAAATCCGTTACACAAGTTCATATGAAATCTGTCATTTGAGTTTATGGGTTTGTATGTATAACTTGCACACTGTAACCCTATGCATGTGTGCGTGTGTGTGAACCACCTCCAACCTGCTCAGGTGTGGGACATTGTAGAGAAGTATGACACAGGCTGCACACCAGGTGGAGGAAAGGACGGTATGGGTGTGTTTTACGATGCTGGGCTGATGTTTGAGTCCAGCGCGGCGTCTGGGACTCCCTACAGACAAGGTGACAATACTTTACTCTCCCCTCAGCGATCATGAGCCTCTTTAGGTTTCAGTATTGTATCAATAAAATAGCTCTGATGAGGAGAAGTGGCTACATAGACCTTTATTTAGCACCATAAGTTTACTTTTCCTGAGGAGTAAGCATCCAGCGCACGTAGAGGAACAAACCACTCTTTGCTGTCTAGTTGTTCAATTTTTCAGAGCTGCAGGTGACAAACTCTTTGAGGCGTTTCCATTTAAACTATCAGGACTGCCACATTGGCTGATCATGGTTCCTCACTTTTGTTGGGGATTTTGGGAAACTTGTCTTCAGCATTTCATCATCATTAAAAGCATTTAAACAATAACATTTTCTCACAGCCAGATCCCGTCCACACTTCAGGCCATAATAATGACCCAACTCTGATTTAAAGAGTTTTTAAAAATCTGTCTTTGTCTCCAGATTTGAAATGTCCGACCCCCAGCAGGAGGAAACGAGCCACTACTATCGCGGAGGTCACAACCAGCTTACGTAAGAACCAGAGCTCTAAACCACCCAATAAACGCATCATCAGTCACTTAGTTCCCCAAATGTTTGACCCTATGCTATGTATTAGTAGATAGAAATGGTAGTTTTTAGATATCTATTTCTAATTGATCTTTCCAGCTCACAATTCTTCTCGGTGGTGATGTCTTCTTACATCGTCTCTCGTCCACAACCCTCTTTGTTCCCAGTGAGTCAATATAAAAACAACCAGCTGCAGCGTACCTGTTGTTTGGATGGCATGAAGGAAACCCTTCTCAGCTACACGTGTGAGAGGCGCAGCGAGTACATCAATGATGGAGAAGCTTGTGTCACAGCGTTCCTGCGCTGCTGCAAGGAGATGGAAACCCAGCGAGCTGAGAGGAAGGAGGACATCCTGCTACTGGCTCGCAGTAAGACAGGGACATGGGAGGCTGTTAAGCTCTGGGGTTACTATCTGTGGTCATACTGAGTTAAAATAGTGACATTTTTAATGACACTTAAGGTGAGGAGAATGACCAAAGTTACACGAAAAACGAAATCGTTTCTCGCAGCAAGTTCCCTGAAAGTTGGCTGTGGTTAGACATCGACCTGCCTGCTTGTCCTAATCAAACACCTAATTGGTGAGTCAACTTTAATATGCACACAGACAAAATAACAAATTTCATAATGACAGCACATGATTTAAAGCTACCATTTACAAAGTGTTGACCCCCTTTTTGTTTTTTCTTCAGTGAGACCACATCAGTCAAAAAAAACGTTGCTTTGGAAGACTCAATCACAACCTGGGAGTTGACTGGCATTAGTCTGTCAAAAACTCACGGTATGGATTCAGTGACTGGAATCTGTAAATCTATCCCATCTATCTCTCTCTGCCCGTTGTGAACGTTCACGTTTTTGGTGCTTTTATTCCTCACATATTAAAGGAATCTGTATTGGTGATCCGTTGGCGGTAATTGTTCGGAAAGAATTCTTCATTGATCTGAGGCTGCCGTACTCTGCTGTCACTGGAGAGCAGCTGGAAGTCAAGGCAATCCTCCACAACTACAGCCCCGATATCATCACCGTAAGTCTGTGTTCCGCTGCTCTGGTGTTTCATGCCGGAGCTGTGAGGATTTCACATACTTGAACTCAAAAGCACAACTCTGAAACAGAAATGCACGTGAAGTTCTCTACTAGTTTCAGGCAGGACAAAACCGGGAGGTCAGTCCAACAGGCAAACATGTCCGAAAAGGGGGGCACACAGAGATCCTAGGTCGATTTGACACGCAAACAGGGTCGGAACAGGTAGCGTGGGAACGATAACAGGATACGCTGGAGAGCTTAACAATGACAATCCAGCGGAGGACAAGCGTAAGTGAGAAGTGAGGGACTAATAAGAAGATGGGCTGCAGGTGAGAAGGGCATGAGGACCAGGTGAAGGGAAAGAGATGATCTGCTGTGGATGACAGAATGAGGGATGACAGAAGAGTTCATTAAACAAGCAGGCAGGATGAAAACTAACAAAGCGGAGAATTCGTGACAAGAGCCAATGAGATTATTTAAGCAATTTCAGTGCAAAGACAACAATGCAAATATGACTCACTTACAACAAGGTGGGTGACTAAAATGAATCGGATCCCTGTTATTTGCTCGTTGGGGATCTCATCTTTGATCAACTACAGACACTTGAGACTTTATTCTCTTCGTCCTGTTTTCCAGGTGCGTGTGGATCTGATTGAGACGGCGCATCTGTGCAGCGCAGCTTATAAGCGTGGAAAGTATCGTCAGGAGGTCAGAATAGGGCCACAAACTACACGCTCTGTGCCGTTTGTTGTTATTCCTATGAAAGAAGGAGAACACCGCATGGAGGTCAAAGCAGCTGTGAAAGATTCGTTGCTGCAAGATGGAATCTGGAAGAATTTGCGAGTGGTGGTAAGAGAGAGAGAGACTAATCAGCATAGATTACATTACTGGTCATTTAGCAGACGCTTTTATCCAAAGCGACTTACATTACACTTTTTACATTTTTTTTTTTTTTTTTTTGCCCGGGGAGCAATTAGGGGTTAGGTGTCTTGCTCAGGGACACTTCAAGATGGAACATGGGGCAGCCTGGACTCGAACTACCAACCTTGTGCTTCACAGCACACCTTCTCTAGCCCCTGCGCCACAACGACCCCCCCGCATAGACAAACATCATCATCTTTAGGGGCCAAACCTTAAATCATATCAACTATTTCAAATTAAAGTGAAGACTTACGCACGCAAGCAAGATGTACTTTGTTACCCATCAGCCGACCACTAAAACAGGTGTTGTTGTAAATGTAGTGAGTTGTAATGATTGTTCTTGCGGTTGTTTTTCCAGCCTCGAGGTGAATTGGTTGCATCTCAAAAAAATGTAACTCTCGACCCCTCTAAAGATGGAATTGGTGAGTTAACATGTGTATATGTATGTATATATAATACATTACATAGTAGTTTGGTATTATAATGTTTTTATCACTTGGATCCCTTCAGCTGGTAAACAAGAAGAAACTCTCAACAGTAGAATTCCTGAGGCAGATTTGATTCCGGGCACACCGACTATCACACAGGTCTCTGTGACAGGTGCGATGTGATCCTATATTTGGGCACGCCATGTGACATAGTGTCTGTAAAATAGTGTTGTAAATTGGCATCATTCCTATTGAGAAAATACCACCTCACTGCTTGTGGGGAACCGTTGCATGTTTCTTTAGATGTTTCTGCATGTTGATTTCTAACATTCACATCTTTTTGTTCTGTGTGTGAATAAAGGGAGAGAACAAATTTCCACAATAGTGAGCGCCGTTGGCGGGTCCTCTATGGATAGTCTGATCCGACAACCCTCAGGCTGTGGAGAGCAGAACATGATCTCAATGACCCTACCTGTCATTGCAACAACGTATTTGGACAGAACCAACCAGTGGGAAACTGTGGGCTTTGACCAACGTAACAAAGCTCTCGAACACATCAAGACCGGTAGGTATTGCCACGGATACTGTGAATCTTGTTAATGGGATTTAATACATAGACTATATAAAATTAACTATAAACAAAAACATATGCCAGCCATTCATTTAAAAGACTGACTTGTATCAGGAGGAAAAATAACAGGGCTCCACTAACTGGTTGTATGTTCTTGTCTGTGTTCAGGCTACCAGAATGAGCTAAATTACCTTAAAGGTGATGGGTCTTTTGCTGTGTTCACCGACGAACAAATAAGTAGCACCTGGTGAGGCTTTCAAATATCCAGTTACTCATTCAAATGTTTCCACACCCTCCTTTAAACTAAATTCTAAGACTATTTGAAGTTGGTGTATTGCATGTGCAAACAAAGGAAACTAAGCGTCTCCTCTCTTCTCTCAGGCTGACAGCCTACGTTGCCAAGGTGTTTTCCATGGCCTACAGTCTGGTGTCTGTGCAAAAGAATCACATCTGTGACGCTATAAAGTATCTGATTCTCAATACGCAGCAACCTGATGGCGTGTTTGTAGAAAAAGGGCGTGTGATCCACGGAGAGATGATTGTATGTGAACGGATTTCTTAACACAGATACTAAATAATAAGATGGAAACCATTCCACTGGCCAAAACCTAATATAAATCAACACGTTTGTGTCTACATGTGTAGGGGGATGTTCGCGGCAAGGATTCAGATGCCTCCATGACGGCCTTCTGCCTCATTGCCATGCAGGAGTCACGCGCGCTATGTGGTGACACTGTTAATGTGAGTAACTGAACAGGAGGTTTTATATTTTGCCTCCACTATTTTCATTTCTTTCTTATTCTACACCAGTGATGGATAAAACAACGCTTTCTGATGGGGAAGCAAGTCACTATTTGTAAACTCCTGCCTCTCTTAGTAACTGTCGCAACTCCTACAGAGCTTATAATCTAAATTTAGGTGGGACAGATTGGTCTTGCATAATGTCCCAGGATCAAATGTTTCAACATTCCTGAATAGAGTTGAATATCTGAAATGACTGCTGATTACTGTTCTCGCCTCATTCTTCTTTCTCCTTCCTTTTTTATTCGTCCAGACTGCAGGCAGTATAAACAATGCAGTAACCTACCTGGAAAGGCGTCTGCCCAACCTCGTCAACCCATATGCTGTTGCCATGACGTCATATGCTCTGGCAAATGCAGGCAAACTGAACCATCAGATCCTCTACAACTTTGCATCCCCAGGTACAATCACACAGCATTTTTTGTTGAAATATTTTTTTTAGTGAACTGAGCTTGTTACAGGTCCATTACTGTAATAAAAAGCTGTTTGTGTGAATCTTCCTCAGAGCAAAACCACTGGCGAACCTCTGGTGGAGGTGTTCACACTGTGGAGGCCACAGCTTATGCTCTGCTTGCTCTGGTCAAAGCCAAGGTGAGCGTGTCCCACAAAACATACAACTCAATCATCATCCATGTTGTGTCACAACTTATCCATTTAGAACCCAAATGCAGACTACGCAAGGTAGATGGTGACATGGTGAGTATTTATTGAACAAGGGGTAGTTGTATTCCCGACGTGCAGACAGGTGAATTCCGGTGATGTCGTGATGTGGGGGAAAGGTTCAGGTTGCCAGGCAGGAGTGATGGGAATCCATGGTAAATGAAGTAGAGGCGGAGATACAAGAAACGGATAAGCACACAAACCACTACAAAAGGTGAACAGAGATTAATTCACTGTTGAGGCTGACACGCAAGCACACATACGAATATGGCTAACGATCCGGCAGGGTCTGGATGTTTGGTCTCGGCTTAAGTAGTGTTTTGAAGATGATCAGGACCAGATGTGTTGATTGCTTGATTGGACACAGGTGGGAGGAGGCACCAGCAATCCTGGACCTCCCGCCTTGTCGTAGTTGCCCGGCAACCGGAACATAAACACACTCAGGGAGCTGGGGTCGCAACATGTTGCCTCACTGAATGGGTGGAGGGGTTGGAAACAATAGTCAATACAATGTGTGTCTTTGTTATGCTTTGAAATGTTGGTTTGAAGATTCAAGTGGCTGCTGTTTGGATGTGCTATACTAGGAAAACCTCATTTTAAAGAGCTATAGAATACTTGGAAACTGGTTACAATCAAAAATACAACTATAGCAGAATCAGTCTTTTTTTTATATTTATATGCAAGCACTCGCCACAGGATATGTATTTTCCTTCTGTTAATAAAGAAATTTGAAGATGCCAAACCTGTTGTGAGATGGTTCAACAAGCAGCAGAGAGATGGCGGAGGCTATGGATCAACTCAGGTACCAATGACCTCTCTCTGCATCTTGATTCCTCCATCCTTTGTTAACTTTATACTTGTTTTTTTCTTGAGTCTTGTTTTCTCACTCCTTTTCTCTCTAGGCGACCATAATGGTGTACCAGGCAATAGCAGAGTACTGGACCGGCGCTAAAAAACCAGAGTACAATCTGAATGTGGACATTCTGTTTGAGGGTAGGACAAATGCCGACAAATACAAGTTCAACAGAGAAAACCACTACACCACCAGAACATCTAAAGTGAGAAGACACCCATTCAAACTTTCTGTGGCTCATCATATCCTCCTGTTGATACCTGTGTGTGTGTGTGTGTGTTTAAATTCCTACAGTTACTTAAAATAAACCAGAATGTTACAGTGACTGCCAACGGTTCAGGAGAAGCAACAATAAGGGTAAGCACAATATATTTTAAGATTATGACTTTTATCAGCTGTTCATTGTTGACTTGGTATTGGAAAAATTCTCACTCGACACCAGTGGAAGATCATCAGAAACAGGATATTTCATGTTTGCGAACAGGAGACACAGTTGACACACATTCAGGTCATGCGCAAAGCCTACTCAAAGGTTTTCATCCTCGGAGCAGGAATATATAGTTGGAAGATAAACATGCAGGGTGGGGTCATGCGCAAAACCCAAGTGCTGGTAGTCAAACATCTTGAGCATCAGATGACCCAGAACACCATGGGCCTCTAAGTGAAAGAGCACAGACTTTCTGTCGTACTAAAGTGGAACATTATTGCAGTTTTTCCAACACTTGTCCTATCTGAATCTCAGAGACCAAATACATTTTCAACCTTGTGTGACAGATGGTGTCGCTGTATTACACTCGGCCTAAAGAAAAGGAGAGCGACTGTCAGAAGTTTAACTTGTCCGTGCAGCTCCTCCCAGGTAAAGAGGTGCACTCCCTCTCTTACTGTTCATTTGTTTGTTGTCCTTTTATCAGTTTGCTTCTGCCAAGTTCTGAACATGAGAAACGAGTTAAGAAATTACTTTTGCTCCTGCAGAGAAAATGGATGTGGACCCAAAGGTTTACAAGCTGAAAATAGAGGTTTTGTGAGTACGATAAAGACGTCATACCGACCAGTGTCACAGTAACATGTCTTTATATACGGAGCATTTTCCAACCTAATTAACATCATTCTTTCTCTCATGTTGTTCATGCCGCTGTTCTTTGGGTAGGTATAACAACACGGAGCGTAATGCAACCATGTCAATCTTGGATATTGGCTTGCTAACCGGCTTCACTGCTGACATAAATGACTTGAACCGAGTAAGATATGACCGATACATGTAAACCCAGTGCAGCTGTGTTTAGGATAAAGTTTAAGTTGTGTGTGTGTGTGTGTGTGTGTAGCTGTCCAAAGGACCTGCTCGCACCATTGCAAAGTATGAGATGAACACAGTTCTGTCAGATAGAGGCTCACTCATCATCTACCTGAACAAGGTAAGACATCCCGGTTTCCTGCCAAATATGTTTGTCTCTGCCTTGTTCTTTGTGTCTTTATCTCATCTTACTTTTGTCCAAAGGTTTCTCACACGCTGCCTGAGGAGATCACTTTTAGGGTCCATCAGACGATGAAAGCAGCTGCCCTTCAACCAGCTGCTGTATCTGTTTACGATTACTATGACGGTAACAAATAATGTTATGTACTTTACTGCCGATGAATGTCAGAGACAACACTGTGGATAAGTATTAGATTCATAAAGTCTTTAATACAAATGTTCTGATTTACTGCAACAATCACAAACTCATTTGCAAATATCTTTCTTCTCCATTGCAGAAAAACGTTGTGTGAAATTCTACCATCCAGAGAGGGAAGCTGGCATGTTAACACGGCTCTGTAAAAAGGACCAAGATGCGTGCACATGTGCTGAAGGTACAGGATGGGTCCTCTTTTAGTCTTGGACACACACACACACAATATGTTGCATGTCCTTTACGTCCTAAAAAGCATTTTCAGTTTTTGTATGAAGGTATGAAAAGGCCTAAAAAGTTATAAAAAATAATTTGCAACTAAAGATTAAGACTGATGCTTAATTCACGTGTAATCGGGCGAAAATACATTTTACCGTCTGTTCCTACGGTCTGCCTGATCCCATGTGAATAAGACTAAATATAAAATAGCTTTGAAATGAATTCAACATACCTGATTTATAGTAAGTCACCAGATTGTAACGACTAGAACTTTTTATCAGAGGCAACACGCCCTCCAGGATTCCAGGATCTGAGCAGCAGTCTCACTAAAGAAGTACTATTGTCCTTTAGGTAGAGTTTCACTCGTCAATTCTTACACACACACACGTGATTATGTCACTGGGTCAACGGTTGTGTTCTCACTTTGTGAATTGTGTATTTCCAGAGAATTGCAGTATGCAGAAGAAGGACCAAGTCAGCAATGATCAGCGCACAGAAAAGGTCTGTGAGACTGAAGAGAACAACAAAATAGATTTTGGTAAGTGAGCTGGACTGCATTGATAGAACAACATACATTTATTTGTATAAAAGTGTGTAATAAAATACAGCAAGTACAAACATGTCTGCTAACAGTCTGCAACTGCTCTGTCCTAAGTGTACAAAGTGAAAGTGGAACTGTCTGAAGAAGATCCGTCCATTGATGTGAACACTGTGCGAGTTCTGAAAACCATCAAAGAAGGTGAGTAATTATCCTTTTAAGACAGTTGCCTTTTGTCAGAGTTGGAGGAGAAGACTAGTTTTACTCACGTGTTTGTAGCAGCCAGTGTAATTAGCTTGTATTAATAGATAACAAGCAGACACTCCTTACTGGTGTTTCTTTGTAGTCTGGCTGCATCTACCTGTGAGGTACAAACATGACTCTTAGTTTTAGGCGATTATTCTCTGAAGAAAATTATAGTAATTAAGCCAAGTTATTTTATTTTTTATTGTTAGATAGTATATTAGAGGTGCCAGTAGGTGGATTTTCTTACCTTTGAACAGAGCCAGGCTGACTTATTCTAGTCTGTATGGTTATAGAATTAGCGTATCACAACTACCTTAAGTATGAATCAACAGTTGCATTGGGAATATGTAAGAATAAATTGCTAATTTGTTGAACTGAACCTTAAACTATCCATTTAATTCTTACCTTTTCTATCTCATGTCTCAATTACAGGAAGCACGGACGTGGGTCCTGTGAATAAACTGCGTACATTCATCAGTCTTCCGCATTGCAGGGAGTCGTTGGATTTAAGATTGGGAAAAACTTACCTTATCATGGGCTCATCCCAAGATATTACAGATGAAAATGACGAATCGTAAGCTTCTTCTTAATAGGAATGTGTGTGGTGTGTGTATTTAAATGTTTAAACTGTTTTATGCGGTTTGTTACTAAATCAAGCCTTTTATTTCCTCAGGTTTCAGTATTTTCTTGGAGGGAGAACCTGGATTGAGTATTGGCCCACAGACGCAGAGTGTCAAAAGGATGAATACAGACCTACCTGTACGGGCATTGAGAGTATGGTCAACCAGTACGAAACGTTTGGGTGTCAGCAGTAGAGAAACTAAACAAAATAATGTTTTTCAAATTATTTTTTGGGGGATTTTATCCTTTTATCCTGCCTTTTATCCTGCTTTGCATTGTATTAATCAAAATCAAATGGACTCAATAATTCTTGCTGTTTTCTTCACAGAATAAAGTAATGGTTACTTACTGTAATATTGTTTGATGTTCTAAACAATGATGTCAACAAAAATTATTCAGCTGTTCAAATTCCCAAGAAGGAAAATGTTCCTTTAATCCAGGGGTGCCCAATAGATCGGCAAAAGGCAGTGCCAATCCATCACCGAAAATCGGTCACGACACGCATGCGTGAACTATTTTAAGTGTACAAATTTGGAGCTTTCCCCAAAGTAAAAGCCCTATCATTGCAAGTTCAAAAAGACTATTTCTCAAAGTTTGAACTGCAACAAAAACATATTTCTAAATAGACCAATGCATACGTGTTAAGGTCCTCTGACTTCAAGGATGCTGAATATGAAGTACTTTTACTGTACAGATTGTCAAAAACCTCATTACTTAATATTTTAACTGTATTAAAAATACTTTCCCCAATAATTCCTGACAAAGAAGTACATATATGTGTGTAAAAGACTTTTATGACTACACAGTTACAGACATTATTTAATATACTAATTAAAGATTCTGGAAAGTAAACGTCTAACATTTTTACATTCAAAAAGTAAATCAGGATATCTTTGAGCTTTTATTGCGTCCTTTAATATGTTTAACAATCGTGAATCAAAACTTTAAGGTGTTTTCAGCTGGAATTTACTGTGCAGTGGGCGTTTTAGTCTGTAAAGCCATTGGGTTTCTTTTGGGGAATCTCATTAAAAAAAAGACAAACACTTTCAGTGATGCAGTTATACAAGGACAAAATTAACTATTAACATCCACTTTTTTATCCATTTGTCCCAATGTTTCTTGCATTGGTTGGTCGACAGCTCCCTCACAAGCCGCATGCAAAATAGTGTTTGGCTCCAGGTGATTTTTGGGTAGCCAGCTGGCTGCATCGATGCTGTGCAACGCCTTTAAATGCAGTGTTTCCCACACCATTATATGGAGCCCTCTCCATATAATCTCCATGGGTGGGGTGTGCTCGCTCTGTCCGCTGGTATAAGGACAGGTCGCACGTGAATTGATAATTCCAGCTTGTATTGGTTACAAATAGCTTTGCTTTTATCAACTACGCCATCTGGTAGAGATTTAAAGGTCCATTATTTAAAAGTACTTAAAGTTTACTGTAACGTGCGGCCCTTTGGGGGAACGTGGAAAGACGAGGATAAAGCGTGGCGTTTAAACAGTCTTTATTTCACACGTCTTTCTATTGCTTTAGTTGACGCGCGTCCGGCTCTAGCTTCTCCGCCAGACTCTATCTGTCTGTCGCCGGATCTCTCCTTCTTAAGGCAGAACATACAGACATCATTAATTCCACCTGAGGCCAATTATGCCTCCTCCTGGCACCGTTCCCCGAGCCACTCCCTTCTTAATAATAGATTCCGTCACCGGTTCGCGACGGGGGGGCGGGACGCGCCTATCGCGCGTTTACTTCCCCCGCCAGTCGCTCCCATACGCCTGAATCGGTGGATCGGTTGATCACAAACAGGCAGAGACCGTGTGATTACAGAGTCATGCAGTAGCCTGCGGTTACGTTCTCCTTCAGTAGCTGGTGCGGTCTCATGACAGCCCGTAACAAACATTTTAGCCTACTCAACATAACTACCAAGATCACATGTATTTGTATGTGATGTCGGCTAATGTAGCCTATGTGTTGGAGCCATTCTGAATACTGCAATGGGATGGCGCTGTTTTTGCCTACAGCCTATTTAACACCAGGGCTAATTAGTGCAGGTGTGGCGCACAGCGAGGCAGATAACTTTTGACCGTGAGGCACGGCAGATTGTGAACCGAATTGTTTGTTATTTTTGTTATAAATAAATGGATTGACATATCCGATGTTAAGTTCAGAAGTTTTGAAAGTAAGTTATTTTTATTTTAAGCCACAAACAACACGCCGGAAAACACGAGTACAAAACAACTTAAATGTGCGCCAACAGTTGGAATGCATTAAGCATTCCAACTATTGTTCTTCGAATCTTTATTCCAACATCTTATTGTTCTATTTCTTCCGCCGCACCTTCACACTTTGAGGTATTAAAACCATTCAAATATTAAAATATTCAGCTATTTCAGGGGAGGGGGGCTATGACTTTTCAGCTTTCTAGCTCTTAAGCTTGAATTTATATAAATCAATAATCATTCATATTTTAACATGGTTTTCCAATGGAGACCGTTTTTCAAATCCTCTTAAACCTATTCAACTTTCAGATTCTTCAGCTTCGCCAATCTTTCAGCTACGGACACCATTTAAACTTTCAAATGTTGACAATTCTCAACTATTTTATAAAAAAAATCTGCTGGTTGATATCTATTCTACTTTTTTCACAATCACTGATTATGTTTCACTAGTTCTTCGCTCCGTTTCTGACTTTTACATGCGTCTGCTAGAGTGAGACCTGAAGGGGCTAGAGTGTGGGGCAGCGCCAGAATGTGGTTAAAAAAATATGGAACTTCTGTCCTTGCAGCCAAAGTATACACTCTTGAGGCTTCATTTCTTCAGATTAATGAGGGCATGGTTGTGCTGATTGGATTAATGTGTTCATGGAATCCCAGAGTTCTTTAGTTTTGGTTTAAGGAGACCAACAGTTACACAACCTCTGCCAAAAGCTCCAATACAAATCTGGCGACATAAATCCAGAAGGTACACGTTTTGTAAACTGCAACAGGAGCCGTATTTATTACCGGACAGACATAAAAAAACGCATCCATGCGTTCGGTAGAGTCTTGGGTCTCGTAAAAACGTCGTATTTTTTAGATAGCTGTTAGTTTTTCGCTGGTGGTCATTTGTTTGAGGTGTGGATTCTGTGTAACTCGCAGTCCTGTGTCTGTCCCTTTGCAGCAGCTCGTTAATGAGCACAGGTGCGCCGTTGCCGTGGTTACTCACACACACGCTGCAGTATCTCTGTCTGTGACTCACAGCTGCTCCTATGACCTGATTAGTGGAGTCACTAATCGCAGCTATGCTTTCTGTCAACAGACCAATATGATAAAGACGCCCCCCCCCCCCACCCTCCACCCTGACCTCTTCTCACTGTTAATCACTCACTCAGTCTGTCTGTCTATTTCTCCTCCTCCTTCATATACTACTACAACCACTAAGCATGTTACTAGTACTTCTAGTAGTACTACAACTGATACTTCTACTACCATAATACTAGTATTTATATTGCTATTAATACTTCAACTACTACTAATGTTATTACAAATACTACTATGGCTAATAGTATTAGTATTACAGCTGTTTCTACTGCTATTGATACTAAACCTACTATTGCTGCTTCTACTGCTAGTACTACTAATACCACAATTATAACTAATACTACTACTAATATTACTACAAACAATTTTAAACCGCTTTTTATTCATCTCAGCTTTTGTTATTTCTGTACTTTTTCAAATTCATTTAAGCTCCTGCAACTGTATTTTTTAGAAAATCTATTGAAATTCAGCTTCCCCACTTCCGGTATTTTTAGCAGTTCTTTAAAATAATTTCAGCTTTTCTTATGCCTGTGATAACAGCAATGTTTTAATATTTATTTCTGTATTTTTTTTGCAATATTTCACATTTATTTCAGCTGTTTTCATTTCTGCATTTTCAGCAAATCTATTGAAATTCATTTCAGCTTCTCCCATTTCTGTATTTTCAGCTATTTCAAATTAATTTCAGCTTTTCTAATATCTGTAATTTCAGCAAATGTATTAAAATTCCCTTCAACTTTCTGTAATTTCAGCAATTTTCTCAAGTTCATTTTAGCTTTCAGCTTTTTGCATTCCAACGCATTTTCAGCAGGAAATGCATTTTCTAGTTAGTGTAACACATCTCAACACACATAAGACAAGTACCTCCGACCGCCGAACAGCAAAGGCCATTGTTATGACGTAACAGACGTACGTGAGAAATACAAGTTTAGCAAGGCAGTGAGAGACGCTAAACGACTGTACTCTGAGAAACTCCAACAACAGTTCCCAGCAAGTGACTCTGCTTCGGTCTGGAGAGGCCTCAAACACCTCACCAACTACAAGCCAAAAAAACCCCACTCCATGAATGACCTCCGCCTGGCAGACGAGCTCAATGAGTTCTACTGCAGATTTGAAAGACAATGTCCTGTTCCCATCCCCCACAGCTCCACCAACCTGCTGCAGTCCCCCTCCCCTCCCTCCCCCAGCCCATCAGGTGCTCACGCCTCTTCATCATTATCACCTTCCCCTCCCCCACCAGCAACGACCCTCTCTATTCTGGAGAGACGTTAACCGGCTCTTTAGAAGACTAAATCCCCGTAAGGCAGCCGGTCCGGACTCCGTTTCCCCTCACTCCCTGAAGCATTGTGCTGACCAGCTGTCTCCGGTCTTCACTGACATCTTCAACACCTCCCTGGAGACATGCCACGTACCAGCCTGCTTCAAGGCCTCCACCATCATCCCTGTCCCCAAGAAGCCCAGGATCACAGGACTCAATGACTACAGGCCCGTCGCCCTGACCTCTGTAGTCATGAAGTCTTTTGAACGGCTAGTCCTGTCCCACCTGAAGTCCCTCACCGACCCCCTCCTGGACCCCCTGCAGTTCGCCTACAGAGCCAACAGGTCTGTGGACGATGCTGTCAACATGGCCCTCCACTACATCCTCCAGCATCTGGACTCCCCAGGAACCTACGCCAGGATCCTGTTTGTGGACTTCAGCTCTGCTTTTAACACTATCATCCCGTCTCTGCTGCAGGACAAACTCTCCCAGCTGCACGTGCCCGACTCCACCTGCAAGTGGATCACAGACTTCCTGTCTGACAGGAAGCAGCACGTGAAGCTGGGGAAACATGTCTCAGCCTCTCGGACCATCAGCACCGGTTCCCCCCAAGGCTGCGTTCTTTCCCCTCTGCTCTTCTCCCTGTACACCAACAGCTGCACCTCCAGCCACCAGTCCGTCAAGCTCCTGAAGTTTGCGGATGACACCACCCTCATTGGACTAATCTCTGGTGGGGACGAGTCCGCCTACAGGTGGGCGTCTGACCATCTGGTGTCGTGGTGCAGCCAGAACAACCTGAAGCTCAACGCTCTAAAGACAGTGGAGATGGTTGTGGATTTCCGGCGGAACAGAGCCCCAACCTCCCCCATCACCCTGTGTGACTCCCCCGTCACTATTGTGGATTCCTTCCGTTTCCTGGGCTCCATCATAACCCAGGACCTCAAGTGGGAGCTGAACATCAGCTCCATCACCAAGAAGGCTCAGCAGAGGTTGTTCTTCCTGAGGCAGCTGAAGAAACTCAACCTGCCAAAGACGATGATGGTCCGCTTCTACACGGCCATCATCGAGTCCATCCTCTGCTCCTCCATCACCGTCTGGTACGCTGCAGCCACAGCCAAGGACAAGGGCAGGCTTCAGCGTGTCATCCGCTCTGCAGAGAGGGTGATCGGCTGCAATCTGCCGTCCCTGGAGGACTTGTTCGCTTCCAGGTCTCTGAAGCGAGCTAAAAAGATCGCGGCCGACCCCTCCCACCCCGGACATAAACTGTATGTGCCCCTTCCATCTGGCAGGAGGCTGAGGTCCATCAGGACTACGACCTCCCGCCACACGAACAATTTCTTCCCGTCGGCAGTCGGGCTCATCAACAGAGCCCGGTCCCCCACTGCCTGACTATAACACTCCACCGGTCACTCCCCCTCACACTGCACATGCCACTTTAACTGCAATTCATCACTTTGTCACTTGTCACTTTGTCTCTTGTCTGTTACTTATTTGTTAGTGCACTTTATGCTTAATACTTCTCTTTTTAACTTTTTAATATTTAAAATTTGTTTAACTTTATTCCCTTGTTTTTTTACTAACCCATAGCCTTAGCCTTATTCTTACTAACCCATTGCATTAGCATGTCATTCCACTTTATTTTATTACCTGTGCACTGTTGTCTTGTCTGTCTACTGTCGCGCACTAACCGCCAAGACAAATTCCTTGTATGTTTGACATATTTTGGCCAATAAATGTTTCCTGATTTCCTGATTTCCTGATTTCACACCGTACGGAAATCTTATACTTGTGTGCTGTTAGAACCAGTATACCGTGCGGCCCTATTGAAAAGTACGACCAGCCTCTCTGCCATCAAAGATGCATTATCCATCTAACTACTCAACAGAAAAAATAGTTGCTGTTCAGTGACTGTTTGCTGGGAAGAGAGCAGCCGTGCGTCATTAAAGGCGGTGCGTCCCCCGTGGAGCTTTAAAGGAGACTCCTCACGCTCCTTAAAGAGCAGTTAAACGGGGACGGTTCGACCCAAGACAGAGGCGGTGTTCCCATTTGGGAGAAAGCAGGTTTTGTGTCATTGGTTGAGGTTGTGGTTACAGTTCGGGTGAGGTAAGTCGACACGAGACGAAAGCAAGTCAATGTTATTTGGCCAAAAATGGCTCAAGTAAATTTGTGTTCCCACTAGGGACGGGGCCGATCCGATCCAGTATCGGTATCGGGACCCGATACCAGAGAAATTCGGGTATCCGATTTCCGATATCAATGAGCCATGTCTGCGCTTTAACGTCGTCTGCTGAAATGACTCCAAAGGTGATCCCCGCCTGCTAGCCGGCTTCATTTTAAAGGCTGGCGCATGAACAATAGGTCACGCATGCGTCTTTACGCACCGTTGCGTCGACGCACTCGTTTCACTTCATGGTTCTAAAGTCTTGGCGGGTGTTGCAGAGCAATTCACCGCCAGAACAACAGGCGGAGTAACGTGTTTTTGTTGAAGACGGCCTAGAGAGTCACGTCTTTGTGTGTGGAAGTCGTTGGTTTGTTTATTTATCATAGACTTTATTGCCCCGTGCATCGACACTGCTGCTTTTCATCGCGGACACATTTGTCCCGTATTTTCCTCCACAAGTTTGTGCACCTCTCGACCAGCAAACCGGCGTTTATCATAAATTTTAGATGAGGATGAAAGTTATTTGACTGTAAAGGGGCGTTTAGACATGTCCCTGGTCAGTGAGGTTTAATATAAGGATGGATAGAGTGCCCCTTTGTGGTGGTATTGTTAAATTCTTATCCATCTGATTATAGTGAAGGTAATTGTATTTTCTTTGTCTCACCGACATTAGATAAATCACATACTCTTCCTTCATATTCATATGAATACAAACTCAACAAACAAACAAGTCAGTCATTAAAAGATTCACTTTAACAGATGCAACTTTGATGAAAACATACAGTATGTGATAAAAAAGAGGAAGTGAGTATTCATCATTTCCGTTGTCAGCAGAAACAAACTGTGGGTGAAACAGATTAATAAAAGATTTTCCATTTCTGTTTCTTAGAAACTGCGATGCAATAACGTGAGGATGTGGAGCCTTCGTAACAGGTTCTTTACCCTGTGCAGTAAGTTATTTTATTATATTCCTTATTATAATTAGTAAATTGATCCACGTTTTGCCATTTCAATATGGCAGACTACATGCCTCGACATTGTTTTTATTGATTTTATTTTAACAGCTTTAACACATCTGCTATTTATAAGTAAGATAAGAACTTGTTTTATATACATCACATCATCACACATTTATTTAAAAGGGACCATGTGCCGTTCAAAACATAAATATCACCATTTGATACAACAGATTTAAGGTTTAAGATCATTTGCATCTACGTACATACAAATATGTCCCATATTATTTTTTTCAATCCATGTTGTTTTCTGTCAACAGTCGCTCTGAGCTGTGTGAGCAGTGCAGCAGGGGTGATCCGTGTATATGGATATGAGAGGGGACAAGTTCAAGTTTCTTGTCCCTATGGCTCTGGTTATGAGTCCTATGAGAAGTACCTGTGCAAGGATCCCTGCGGCCACGATGAAGTTCTTATTAGGTTGACAGAACCTAATAAGAACAAACACGATGACCATCAGCAACGAGTCTTCACAGCGACTATCTACAATCTGATTTTTGCAGACACAGGAAAATACTGGTGTGGAATCACAAAAACGGGAACAGACATCTTCACTGAAGTAGAACTGGAAGTAGTTCTGTCACAGGGTGAGGTCAAGTTGGGTTTTTGTCGGCATGTTTTGGTCTTGTCATTTCCGTTTTATTTTGAAAGTAGTAACCTTCCTCTCGTTTCAGGTCACTTGCCCTTCCTCATGTCACCAGTCGAATCGTCTCCCCTGATTCCTGATTGTGTCCACCTGTTTCCCATTACCCTCATGTGTCTTATAGTCTGCGTCTCCCTTTGTCTTGTGCCTGAGTGTACCACCGTGCGTTCACCCAAGCCTCGCCACAGCCACAGGATTTGTTTATACCATTGCCTTGTCTCGGAATGATTTCCCCTTTTTGTTTTTCCTCTGAGTAAGAGTGACCTTTAGTTTGAGCTTCTTAGATTTAGTTTTAGCGCGCTTTCGAAGCCGTTCGTTTTCCTCGTTTAAGAGAGATTTTAGTTTAACTTTCGTCGGAAACGCTTATAGCTCATAGCCGTTTGTTTGTTTTTTCACGACGCGAATAAAGACGCCAAACCCTCTGCATCTGAGTCCTCATTTTAATCTGGTCCTGACAGAACACTCAGGCCAGTATGGACTCAGCAGAGGCAGAACAGATGGCGGCAGCCCTGGGTGCCCAAGATGCCCGTCTTTCCCGTCAGGAGGAATTCCAGACGTCACTGGCTTCCCACATAAGCCTACTCTCATCCCAAATTCAGGGTCTGCGTGACCTTTTCGTCCAGGACACCACAGCCCCCAGGGCCCCGACAGTAGAGGCTGCTCCTCCCCCGACAGCGGTTGTCCATGGGTCTGGAGGAAGGTTAGCCCCCCCTGAGAAATTTGCGGGGAGCAGGGACTATGCAAAACCTTTCTCATTGACTGTTCCATTCATTTTGAACTGACTCCTCATGCCTTCCCCACCAAAAGATCCAAGGTAGCATTCATGATGACCCACCTGACCGGCAGGGCCAAAGCATGGGCCTCGGCAGAGTGGGCTCGTGACTCCCCACTCTGCTTTTCCCTCACCGACTTTAAAGCAGCCTTACAGAGGGTTTTTGACCCAGTGTCGACCGACCGCGAAAAGGCTCCGGAGCTGAGCAGGTTGAGGCAAGGCGACAGCTCTGTCTGTGACTACGTCATACACTTCCGCACCTTGGCTGCAGAGAGCGGGTGGAACTCCACCGCCTTGTACGATGTGTTCCTGAAGGGGCTGGCTGCCCCTGTTCAAGACCTCCTGGTGCCTTTGGATCTACCCCCAGATTTAGACTCTCTCATCGCGCTTGCCATCCGGACGGATAACCGGCTCCGCCAACTCAGACGAGAGCGGAGCAACAGCTCTGCTATGGCTGAGGGATACCCACGCACCCGTGCACCAGGCGGGCCAGACCTCCAACGCGCTCCGCCCGACCAACCGGGGCCTTTCACCACGGAAGAAGGGGGGGAACCTATGCAGCTGGGGAGGGCCCGGCTGACCACGGGAGAGCGACTGCGACGACAGCGAGAAGGGCGGTGCTTTTATTGCGGGGATTTGGGCCATCTTGTTGCGGGCTGTCCAGCCAGGAGACCCACAGTGGTGAGACAACTCGCTGCTCCAGGCTCTGCTTCCCGAACCCTCACAGCAGTCAAGGTAATGCACCACACCACCACAGAACTTGAGGCGCTATTAGACTCGGGGGCTGACGCGAGCTTGTTGGACTGGGGACTAGCGGAGAGACTCGGTATCAAGTCCGAACTCTTGGTAAAGCCTATCCAAGCCAAGGCCCTCAACGGAGCAGGACTGTTCACCATCACCCACACCTCCGAACCTCTCGAAATGCACATAAAGAACCATAAAGAGATCATTCGTTTTTATTTATTTCAATCCCCTTCTCAGGCACTGGTCTTGGGACAGCCATGGCTGTTTCGCCACAACCCCCATGTGAACTGGAGAACGGGAGAAATTATAGGGTGGGGGGAGGACTGTGTTGGAAACTGCCTCGACGTTTTTAGTCCGGCAGAGGATATTCCAGTGCTTAACCTTGCTTCCGTTAAATCTACCACAGACTCAGAGTACCCGGACCTGAACACCGTGCCCTCCTGCTATCGCCACCTTCTGGAGGTTTTTAACAAGACTAAAGCCATGTCTCTTCCCCCACATCGGACATATGACTGCGCTATAGATCTGCTTCCGGGCTCTGTCGTTCCCAAGGGCCGCCTGTACTCTGTTTCGGGGCCGGAGAAGGAGGCCATGCGGGAGTACATCCAGACTTCACTCAAAGCGGGGTTGATCCGTCCCTCGTCATCCCCAGCAGGCGCCGGCTTCTTCTTTGTGGCAAAGGACGGGTCCCTGAGGCCCTGTATAGACTACAGCCCTCTAAACGACATCACAATAAAGAACCGTTACCCTCTACCCCTCATGTCCTCTGTGTTCGATCAGCTCCAGCAGGCTAAAGTCTTTACTAAGCTAGACCTTCGCAGAATAAGAGTAAGTAGTAAGTAATCAGAATAAGAGAGGGTGACGAGTGGAAGACGGGGTTTAATACCCCAAGGGGACATTATGAATACCTGGTCATGCCGTTTGGGCTAACAAACGCGCCCGCAGTGTTCCAAGCCATGATTAATGATGTCCTAAGGGACTTTATAGACCATTTTGTGTATGTGTACCTGGATGATATCCTCATTTACTCACCTGACCTTGACACCCATAGAGACCACGTAACCAGAGTACTTCAAAGACTGTTGGAGAACAGACTCTACGTCAAAGCAGAAAAAAGTGTATTTCATGCCGACACCATCTCCTTCCTGGGCTTCATTGTAGCCCCTGGAAGGGTGCAGATGGATCCGGCAAAAATTAGCGCTGTGGCAGAATGGCCCACACCTGATAGCCGTAAAAGGGTTCAGCAATTCCTCGGCTTTGCTAACTTTTACAGACGGTTCATCAGAGGCTTTAGCGCAATAGCTGCCCCTCTCCATGCTCTTACCTCCTCAAAGGTGCAGTTCCAATGGTCTCCACAGGCGGAGACAGCCTTCCAGAACCTCAAGCGTCTTTTCACCTCGGCCCCCATTCTCACCATGCCAGACCCCCGGTGACAGTTTGTGGTTGAGGTAGACGCCTCCAACGAAGGGATCGGGGCAGTCCTCTCACAGCGGTCGGAGCAGGATGGTAAAATGCATCCCTGCGCCTTCCTGTCACAGCGGCTGTCCAAAGCAGAACGCAATTATGATGTTGGTAACCGGGAACTGCTGGCGGTCAAGGTGGCCCTGGAGGAGTGGCGACACTGGCTTGAGGGGGCTAACCACCCATTCATTGTCTGGACTGATCACAAGAACCTTGAATACATTAAAAAAGCCAAAAGACTGAATTCTCGCCAGGCCAGGTGGGCAATTTTCTTTAACCGGTTTTCCTTTTCCCTTTCCTACAGGCCGGGGTCCCGCAACGTCAAGCCCGACGCCTTGTCTCGACTCTTCGACCCCGAGCCTGTTGCCAAAGAACCAGAAACCATCCTTCCACTAACCTGTGTGGTTGGAGCAGTGACTTGGCAGATAGAAAATGAGGTAAAGCAGGCTAATGGTGAGACCCCATCACCTAGTGGGTGCCCCGCAACTCGGTTGTTCGTTCCGGTTGAGTTACGCCAACAGGTGATCCACTGGGCCCACACCTCACTGCTTTCTTGCCATCCGGGAGTTCGGAGGACGATGTTCGTCATCTCCCGTAGGTTCTGGTGGCCAGCCATGGAGCCGGAGGTCCGGGAGTACGTTGAGGCATGTTCGGTCTGCGCCCGAAACAAGACTTCTTCTACGTCACGCATGGGACTCTTACAGCCACTACCCATCCCCTCCAGACCGTGGTCAGACATCTCTATGGACTTTGTCACGGGGCTCCCGGTTTCACAAGGTAACACCACTGTCCTCACAGTTGTGGATAGATTTTCTAAGATGGCTAGATTCATTGCTCTGCCAAAACTACCCTCCGCCAAGAAAACGGCGGAGGTAATGATGAACAATGTTTTTAAGATCCACGGCTTCCCCAAGGACATAGTTTCGGACCGGGGGCCCCAATTTGTTTCCCGGTTCTGGAGGGCCTTTTGTCGGCTCATCGGAGCGAAGGCCAGCCTGACCTCGGGATATCACCCAGAGGCCAACGGCCAGACCGAACGCCTCAACCAGCAACTGGAAACCAGCCTCCGGTGTCTGGTGGCCCAGGATCCCTCAACATGGAGCAAGAACCTGGTCTGGGCCGAGTATGCCCACAATTCATTGCCTACCTCAGCCACTAGTTTCCCACCATTTCAATGTGTGTTTGGTTACCTTCCCCCCGTGTTTGCAGACAATGAACCGGAGGTGTCTGTGCCCTCCGCTCTTGCAATGATTCGTCGCTGCCGTCGCATCTGGGCAGCCGCCCGGCAGGTGCTGATTCGCCAAAGGGACAGAGTAAAGAAGGCTGCAGACCGCAAGAGACGACCCGCCCCTGCCTACCGGCAAGGTCAGAAAGTGTGGTTGTCAGCTAAGAACCTCAACCTCAAGGTGCCTTCAAGGAAGCTGGCTCCACGGTTCGTGGGCCCGTTCCCCATCACTAAGACCATCGGCCCTGTGGCGGTCCGTCTTCGCCTGCCTCGATCCCTTCGTGCTCACCCCACCTTCCACGTCAGCCAGGTCAAGCCTGCGAAAGAGAGCCCGATGGTCCCTGCTGCTGCACCCCCGCCACAACCAGAAGTTATAGACGGCGGTCCGGTGTATAAGGTCAAGCAGTTGTTGGCGGTACGCACTCGGGGCCGGGGTAGACAGTACCTAGTAGACTGGGAAGGATATGGACCGGAGGCGAGACAGTGGATCCCATCGCGTTTCATTGTAGACCCTAACCTCATAAAGGATTTTCATAGGGACCACCCTGAACAGCCTGGGCCGTCAGGAGTCGGCCCTACTGTCACAGGGTGAGGTCAAGTTGGGTTTTTGTCGGCATGTTTTGGTCTTGTCATTTCCGTTTTATTTTGAAAGTAGTAACCTTCCTCTCGTTTCAGGTCACTTGCCCTTCCTCATGTCACCAGTCGAATCGTCTCCCCTGATTCCCGATTGTGTCCACCTGTTTCCCATTACCCTCATGTGTCTTATAGTCTGCGTCTCCCTTTGTCTTGTGCCTGAGTGTACCACCGTGCGTTCACCCAAGCCTCGCCACAGCCACAGGATTTGTTTATACCATTGCCTTGTCTCGGAATGATTTCCCCTTTTTGTTTTTCCTCTGAGTAAGAGTGACCTTTAGTTTGAGCTTCTTAGATTTAGTTTTAGCGCGCTTTCGAAGCCGTTCGTTTTCCTCGTTTAAGAGAGATTTTAGTTTAACTTTCGTCGGAAACGCTGATAGCTCATAGCCGTTTGTTTGTTTTTTCACGACGCGAATAAAGACGCCAAACCCTCTGCATCTGAGTCCTCATTTTAATCTGGTCCTGACAAGTTCGAGGTATGTAAAACAAAGAGAGCCCAGTCAGTATTTCATTTTTTTATTGAAAGATTATTGGTTAATTGTACGTTATTACAATTTTGAGGTCCTTTGAAATCACTTTCCATTTTCTACTACTTTATTTATCTGACTTAAATAGTGGAAAAACTTGGTTTATTAATTCTGTGTTTTTTTTAGTAAATAGCTCCACATTGGTCAACTATGCTGCTGTTTTATTTTTTTTTATTTTACCAGCCCTTCTGTGATGTTTTTTTGTCAGACAAAGTTATGAGGACAGTTCAGTGTCCATCAGTTGTCCGTATGAGCCTCCGCACCAGGACAATATGAAGTACATCTGCAGAGGAAAACAGCCGTCCACATGCCTGAACGGGGCAATAATCACCTCAAACCACAAACAAACCGGACAGCTGAGACTTACTGATGACAAGATGTTGAGGATATTCAGTTACCATGACCGGTCTGACCCAAAGCCAATCCGGTTCGTACCTTTGCAGTGTCCATGGAAGCACTGGCCTGGATGTTTTCTCTGCTTTTGAGCTCGAAGTGAAAGGTGAAAGCTCAACCTCATCATATTAAATCACTCGTTTTCACAGTAACCAGCCAGAAAACACTGTCCTGTAAAATAGACATTGAGAAGAAATTACTTGAGACAAAAGATACAAAGCTTCTTAAGCCATGTATGATTTGTCATAACATATATAAATAATTTCATCATGTGTTCATTCAGAATGTGAATCATGCACATCCATTTGTAATGTGAGCC
Organism: Gasterosteus aculeatus; assembly: GCF_964276395.1. Classification (NCBI taxonomy): domain Eukaryota; kingdom Metazoa; phylum Chordata; class Actinopteri; order Perciformes; family Gasterosteidae; genus Gasterosteus; species Gasterosteus aculeatus. Next base: position 8,662,523 of record NC_135696.1, on the reverse strand, counting down.
GGCTCAGGCTTCAGTGTGTTCTTGATCCTCGGTGTGTTTCACAGAGTGGTGCTGTGTGAGGTCAACCAAACAGAGCGGCGTCGTGGGACAGACAGTAACGATGAAGTGTCCGTACTCACCGAACCACCGGAATAACAGGAAGTTCCTCTGTAAGGGAGAACGACGCAAGGAATGCACAGACATGACAAGTCAAAGGCGGTTTACTCTGCGAGAAGATATTTCTTCCAGCTCCTTCTCGGTAACAATCACAGAGTTGAAAGGAGAGGAAGCTGGGACATACTGGTGTGGTTCAGACTCACAGTGGAGTCCCGGAGACTACACCAAGATTCAACTGTCAGCAGGTAAGATTTTGAAAAGAGCTAAACCTATTTTGTTTGAGAGTACAAACGATTGTTACATCCATCAGGTTACTCATATCTGCATCACTTCACAATAAAGTAATAGCTCGAGTCCCTCCTCCGGATTCCTAAAACGGTAGACTATCAAATAATAGCAAAATTGATATTTAATATTCAACAACCAAGGAAACGCTTAATGTGCCATGTTGGTTGTGGTCCCAAGAGCAGAACACAGCAGAAAAGGTTCCACAGTCTTTATTATCGAGAACCAGGGGTAATATTGTGAGCAGGCTGGGGGAAGGGTCGGTGGGCTGGAGCAGGATGAGTCCGGAATGCAGGTCACGGGGAATCCAGTGGCAGGGGACCCGAGGCAAACAAGAAAGTGTTAAAGATTGCAGTGCGTTTAAGCTGTTGCATTAGTTCTGGGTTGTGAACTGACAATCTGGCAGGGACAGGGTGGAAGGCGGGAGAAGAGAAAGCTTGGAGCGTGATTAGTGAATACCTTCCTACTGTGCAGGTCAATTGGTGGGAGGGGCACCGCCCAGACCACGACATAATGCCCCATCAAATTAAAGCTGAACTCAAAGAATGGGATTTGTAGTTTATCAGCATGTTGACCCTTAAATTATCACTTTATTACCATTAAAGTACTCTGAGGAAATGTAGTTAGTTTTGCAGTTATTTGTGCATAAAGCAAAGGCCTGGCAGTATTATCAGGATACATCATCAGGGAACCATGACTTGTCGATAAAACATTTTTTATCAAACCATTCTGTATTCAAACCTGTGTGGAGATACGTCACTGGACCACGTTGGCGGACCACACTGACAAACATCGCCATCCCCAGTTAAGTTTACTGAGAAACTCTCTCCAATAGTCATTCCTAAGAGAACCAGCACTCGGATCCCTACTACTGTCACCAAGCTCGAACCTACCAGCCCACAAGCACAAGTTATCCCTGGAAAACCGTTTGAAGGTACAGTACGTGTGCGTGCGTGCGTGTGCAGCCACAGTTTTTCAGGAAGTGTGAAGTGTTTCAGGAAGTATACTTATCTTGACTTTATTTTTACACTTTGTGTCTTCCGAATGCAGCGAGTTCTCTCTCTGGTGTTTTCATCGCGCTGCCCGTGCTGCTCACGCTGACAATCGTCATTACTAGTGTCATAGTTTGTAAATACAAATGTTTCAAAGTGCAAGGTATGGTTCACATTCAAATGCAAGCACAGAACCCTGCACCCACCAACAAGTCCATACACGTATACAATAGACGCAAAGTAATTGTGTAACATACTTTATGCGTTTTCCAGGAGCTGGAGCCGACATGAACGGAAACAAAACCAAAGCAGACGAAGTCGTGGAAGCGATCGAAGAAAATGTAAGAAAACTAAAGTCCAAAGCTTTGTAAAGGGAAACATGTCTTGTCCAAGTCCCCAACAACTGGGAAAATTATATAATCATACTTACTGATTATTCCGCCATTTTCATTTGAATAATTATAAACATTCTCATCTCATATGACATTGCACTCGTATCTGTTTATTTCCGTTGAACATTTTTAGGTCTATGGAAACGAAGACTCAGCTTCCCCAAGGCAGCCTCCCCCCCGCCAGCTCTATGATGACGCAGGAGAAAACGAACAAGAGTCTGTGTACCAAAACTACGCATCAACAGAGGATATCTACTGCAATCAAAATTACATTAGAGCCTTACAAGATGAACACCGTCTGTAGGCAATCTTGGGGTAAACATTTATCCCAATGATTCCATCTGTCATCTGACCAACCGCTTCAACGTCTGACTGAAAACTTCAGTGCTATGATTATTTCATGCCTTTTTTTATTATCACCCTAAGTACTGTAACAAATGCCTGATTAATTGCCTTAACTTTGGTTTTATACTTTTATTTTAAACTTGATTGCTTATTTTTTATATAACAAACTCTTCAACTTACTTGCGATGCTTTTAAGATATTGTTTCAGCTCAGTACCCTTCATGTAAATTCCCTTACAGATTTAGCTTTTGAAAAAGTACAATAAATTCATAAAACAAAGAACCGTCATTCTGTTATGTTATAACACGTCACTTATGATTTTTTTTTAGTTCCAGACATATAATCTAATATATAATCTAATCTATTATATTGACATGACAGATTTGTTTCCAGTGAGATATCGATGAACATGTGTGTCTGTGTGTGTGTCTTTCCCCTGACTGCTCTCTGCCTACTCACCTGTCTCATCCACCCAGCTGCATCCAATTGCTCATCACCCCACCCGTATATACTCCCCTGTGTTCCCCGCTCCAGTCGTCAGTGTCACGGTGTGGTGCACTTCCTGTCTTATTTTGTAGTTTTCTGCCACTCGTGTCCCCGGGTAACTCCACTTCCTGCCTGGTCCTGTCATCCCCTGTGATTGTCGGATTGTTTCCACCTGTGTCCAATCACCTGCACCTCCCTTGTGTATTTAAGCAGTGTGTGTTGTTTGTCACTTGTGGCGTGCGTGCGTGCGTGCCCGCCCGCCCGTTGGCCTTTTACTTTGTTGGAGTTTTGACTATTAAAGTCTCTTTTGTTTAAAGTCTGCGTTCGAGTCCTGCCTCCCCACACAACCCTGACAGTCAGATCGTCATTAATGTATGGACAGGAATTGGAAAGGGTGTTAGAGTTTAAATATTTGTGCTTATGGTTTGACGAAAGGCTTACATGGAGGAGTTTATAGAACAGAAGTGCAGGAAGGTGCTGAATCTGATCAGGGCTGTGGCAGGTGTAGACTGGAGGGCAGATAGGAGGACACTGTTGTGTATGTATCAGGCATTGGTTAGATCCACGATAGACTATGGGTGTTTTATTTATGGAGCTGCGGCCAAGACGGTGATACAGCGATTGGACAGGGTGCAATCACGAGCACTGAGGCTGTGTGTGGGGGCTATCAGGACCACTCCGGTAGTGGTGTTGCAGGTGGATACAGGGGAATTGCCACTGAGCTTGAGGAGGGACAAGTTGGCGCTGGCGTATTGGGGCAGGCTGAAGGGGTGTGCTGAAAGCCACACGGCGGTTGTGGCAACTAGGGAGTGTTGGGAGAGGGACAAGAGTAGTTTGAGGATGTATGGGTAGACAATTGGGCAAAAAGTGATAGAGTATGGCTTGGAGGGGATAGAGATAGGGCCGGCGACTGCATTGGGGCCCATCCCTCGGTGGATGTTCCCGATGCCAAGAGTGGATGTAGGTATGATGGAGGAGGGAGTGGGGCAAGAAGTATGTCTGTAAACGGTTTTATGGTTTTGTAAGGGTGTATACTGATGGATCTAAGGTAGTGAATGGTGGTAGAGTGGATGCAGGAGTGTCATGTTCCTGAGTTCAGTATCTGTTAAAGAGTCACTGATAATTGTGTCGGTGTATGCAGCAGAGATGGTGGCTATGATCATTGGGTTGAGATGGGTGGAGGATGTGACACCATGTAGGGTGCTGATATGTTCAGTATCGGCAGCAGTGTTAAGCAGTGTTATGGATGGTAGGTCTGACAGGGAAGACCTATTGGGAGAATTGATGGGGATATTGCTGGGGTTGGAGAGACCGGGAGTAGAGGTGAGATTCTGCTGGGTTCCTGCGCATGCTGGAGTGGAGGGTAATGAGGTGGCTGACATGGTGGCAAAGAGTGCTGTAAGTACTCATGTTGATGTCATTCCCCTGTTTGTTATTGTTTTTCACCTGGCAGAAGAGGTCGCCAGCTCGTTTCACGGAGATCAGCTGAGCACCTGCCTACTCCTGTGTCGAGCCTCGGGTGTCACACAGTCGAGCTCCCCTGCCCGCCTGTCTGCCGCCTAGTCACGCAGCGGCAGAATCACCCTTCCGAGTGATTACGGATAGGAGCGCACGGGCGCCTCCTTGTCATCACGTGGCCGATTTGACTTGTTTCCTTTTTTTCAGCCACTCACAATTGACTTGTCTCCTGTTGCTTTTTTTGTCCGGCCGGAGAAAAATAAATTCACCTGTTGGATTAAGACAAACCTTGGTGGTCCTGCGTGTTGCATTTGGGTCCATTTGCACGTCGTAACAGAACCGAATGACCACAAATAATGGATCAAGCAGCCTCCGGCTGATCTCGTGCAGGAGGCGATCATCAATCAAGGCATTCTTCTGGGACAACATCACCTGCCGCATGATCTACGAGGTCAAATTGCATGTATGTCAAGTTTGTGAAGTTTCCTTTTTTCCCACACATTCACCTTCTCACATTTTGCTATCAATGTTCCTTTGATCAGACATTTGCTTCCATCATCAAGATACTGTATCAAGTGTATCGTGCACTATACACTCAATAAGCAGCACTCAACAATTTACAGCCCATCTCTGAGTTTAGGAAAAACTCCAAACATTAATACAGAAATCGGACACTATATACAACAATTCTCCTTATTTCTCATCTCTTAATTTTCAATGACTGTTCCCCTCTTTTTTAGTAAATCAATCTTTCCTACGGTTTTAAGTCTAATTTCAGTTGACACTCTCAGCAGTCTATAATCTCTAGTCTCCCTTCTCCCATAATATGTGCGTCAGTGACCTGCCAAACCAACGCCTTTCTCATTGCGTGTCCCGTGTGCTCCACAACATCATGGTTCTTTTTCTCAGTGCTATCTCCGCTCACCGCCACCAACACATCCTCAGTTGGTCATTTATTATTTTCCATCGATACCCCGGCGATCGATATCCCAGCCGCCGTCCTCCACTTCTCTATGAATTTCACCTTCCATTTAACAGCAGTCAATCAGTTCGTATGTATTTTACCGGAGCAGACAGCTATGTTCTGAAAGTTTATACTAACCTTTCAGAGAAAATGTTTGTGTCTGGAAGCTTATTGTAACGCACCACAAGAGACCAGAGTGAACTCGAGCGCAGTTCTATTAGCGGGGTACAGACAAGGATCAGGCGTGGTAGGGTCCGGTGAACAGGCAGGGGTCAAAAGCCGGGAGCGCGGAGGTAGGCAGAGGTACCGTCGAGGGTCAGGCAGGCGTGAACGAGGTCTGGGACAAAGGAGAGGTCAAATAACAGGTAGGCAGAAACAGGATATCAAGAGAACGCTCAGAATGTGATGGTAACATGCACGAAACTTCGCACCGGCTTCTGAGGCTTCGGCAGCTTAAATGCCCATCCTCTCCTGATGAGGAACGAGCCACAGGTGCGTTGGTGGGAGTGGCCGTGCCCGCTCAGTGGGCTGATCCTGAGTGGCACAAACCATTGTCACGTGCGACAGAGGGGTGACTGAGATCCCGAGCTTCGGACTTTAGTATTCCGGAGACGGGGAACGTCTGCTTGTGACAGAACCCCCCTGTCTAGAGGCGGCTCCGGAAGCCGAATTTCGACCTCTAGGGGGGGGCCTGCCCCGTGGCCGTGGCCCGGGGCACTCGGGATGGGCCTGATGAAATTCTGTAATAAGATCTGGGTGAATATCCGAGGCTGGGCGCCAGGCTCTCTCTTCCGGGCCATACCCCTCCCAGTCTACGAGGTATTGGAGACCCGCCTGGCGACGTCGCGGGTTTAGCAGAGCCCTGACCGTGTGTGTCGCCTCGTCCTCCAGAGGCGGTGGGGGGGTCGTCGGCTGCACCTCCGGTCCTGACTGACCGTCACAGGTCCTGATGGCCGGTTTGAGCAGGGATACGTGGAACGTCGTATTGATCCTGTAGTGGGGGGGTAACTGCAAACGATATGACACAGGATTGATCTGCTTAATGATTTTGAATGGGCCGACGAAACGGGTGTAATATTTGTAGGTGAAGGAAGGGCACACGGAGACAGGGAGAAGATACGTCTGCTTGCCGTTTACTTGTAGCTCCCATGCCGGTATACAGATAGTGAAGTGGCTCATACAGATACCGTAATTACCTTAATACTATGGCCAACATTACCGTAGTATATGTGAACTACTACACTCCTCCCTCCTAGATTATAACATATATAGCCAGACTACATACTTCATTGCATTAGTCATTCCTTAAACTACATATGCCGGGTTCAATTAACAGTAACATACCCTAAACTTCATAACATAACAGTAAGCAGTCTGAACATAATTACTGACTAAATAAGTCATTATCTCTACATGAACATTTAGAGATTCAGTCTTTCTGGTGCTGTTCGCTGTCTTTCAGGATAGCGGCGCTCCGGTTGAGCTTCCGGAGATGCACCAGCAGCTGCATCTTCTTGCTCCGTGCTTTCTGCTTGGTCCTCAGAGCTTGCTGTGCAGTCCAGGAAATCGCTGTCATCCATTCTGCTTGGACGTGTTGAAGCTTTAGATGCCCGAAGGTGATCCACATGCACCTTGACTTGGCGTTGACCTATTTGCACTACATAGGTCAGAGGTCCTTTCCGTTGCAGAATTTCCCCTGGAATCCACAGTTTCTTAGGATGTCTGAAATCTCGAACTAACACCCTCTCTCCCAGATTAAACATCCGGAGAGGCTTTGCCCGCTTGTCATGAGCCTTTTTCTGTTGTAACTGATGCTTGACCACCACTTCGGATATGTCCGGCTTCAGTAATGACAGGCGAGTGCGTGGTTGTCTTTTTAGGAACAATTCAGCCGGGGTGCGTTCAGTGACTGTGTGAGGAGTGTTTCGATATGTGAACAGGAACCGAGCAAGCCGTAGATGGGGTGACACAGACTGTGCTTCCAGTCGCGTCCAGGCTTTCTTGAAAGTCTGTACCGCTCGTTCCGCTGCTCCGTTAGACGCAGGATGGTAAGGTGGTGTGAGAACATGGCGTACTCCGTTATTCTTGAGAAACTGCTCAAACTCCGTCGATGTAAAGGGAGGGCCATTGTCTGAAACAAGCACCTTTGGCAGACCATATGACGCAAAGAGGTTCCTGAGAAGATTTGCAGTCTTCTCTGCTGTTGTTAGTTGTGTAGGCAGGACTTCTAGCCATTTGGAATAGACATCTACTACCACCAGGTAGTGCTGCTTGTTGATTTCAGCGAAGTCCACATGTATTCTTTCCCACGGTGTTGTAGCCCATGACCAAGGATGAAGAGGTGCTGCAGCAGGTCTGTTCAGTGTAGTCTCACACGCTGCACACTGACTCACGTGATTCTCTATCTCTTGGTCTAGTGCAGGCCACCACAGGAAACTTCTGGCTAATGCCTTCATCCGTGTCATTCCTGGATGTCCCTCATGCACATCTGACAGAAGACGCTGCCTGAACTTCGGCGGTATAATTACCCTTGACCCCCAAATAATACATCCCTGGTCTGTAGACAACTGGTCCTTCCTCAAGTAAAATGGCTTGAGCTCTGGATTGGGCACAAACCTTGGCCATCCTGACAATGTCAGATCCAGGACCTTAGAGAGGATTGGGTCAAGTCTAGTCTCCTCTGCTATGTCTCTGGCAGACACGGGCAACTGCTCAACATGGGACACACAGAAGGCTTCATTCTCATCTGTGCTTTCATCAACGTCATGCTTGCATGGAAGACGTGACAACGCATCTGCATTGGCGTGGTCACCGGAACGTCTATACTGGATGTCATAGTCATATGCCAGTAGGATTAAGGCCCAGCGTTGCATGCGGAGTGCAGCAAGAGTTGGAACTGCTGATTTGGGGCCTAAAATGGTCAAAAGTGGCTTGTGGTCGGTCAAAAGCACAAACTTCCTTCCATACAGGTACTTATGGAATTTCTTGACACCGAATATGATACTCAATGCTTCTTTTTCAATTTGAGCATAATTTTGCTCACTTGATGAAAGAGTCCTTGATGCAAAAGCAATTGGTTGCTCTTCACCAGAGGGTAGCACGTGCGAAATTACTGCACCAACACCATATGGACTGGCGTCACATGCTAGCCTTAGAGGCTTCTCTGGGTCATAGTGTGCAAGACACTTACTGTTCAGGAGACGCTGTTTGCAGGCTTTGAATGCGTCTTCACATTTCTCTGACCATGTCCATGGTGTGTCTATGTGTAGCAGCTGGTGAAGTGGATGCAGTAATGTAGATACATTTGCCAAGAACTTTCCATAATAATTAAGCAATCCCAGGAATGATCTTAGCTCTGTCACATTCTGTGGAGCTGGTGCGTTTACTATGGCTTCTACCTTGCTTGCTGTTGGGTGAAGTCCTTGTGCATCAATTCTGTATCCGAGGTACTCCACTGAATCTTGCAAGAATGCACACTTTGATTTCTTGATCCTTATTCCATGCTTTTCCAGCCTTTTCATGACTTCATCTAATATTGCTAAATGTCTTTCTTTTGTAGGCGCTGAGACAAGAATGTCATCCATAAAGCACACTACATTCTCCATTCCATGAAGGATTTGGTCCATTGTGTGTTGGAACACTGCCGGAGCTGTGGAGACACCGTAGGCCAGACGGTGGTATCTGAAGAGGCCCTTGTGTGTGTGTATCGTCAGATACTGCTCTGATTCTGCATCAAGCTGCAATTGTTGATAAGCGAAGGACAGGTCAAGTTTACTGAAAACTATTCCGCCAGCCAAAGTAGCAAATAAGTCCTCAGCGTTTGGTAGAGGATATTCCTCTGGGAGTATGCATCTATTCACAGTCACTTTGTAGTCACCGCACAATCTCACAGTCTTGTCTTTCTTTGGTACTACGACGATAGGTGCAGCCCAATCACTCCTTTCCACTTGTGTAATGATTCCGTTCTTCTGTAAGCGCTCAAGTTCTTTTTCCACTGCTTCCCTCAACGCATAAGGTACTGGTCGTGACTTGTGGAAGATGGGTTTGGCATTGCTCTGCACTCTAATCTTTGCTCTGAAGTCTTTAATCTTCCCATATCCATCCTTGAACAAGTCTTTGTGCTTTTCAAGCATGTCTTGCAGTGTGAGTGGTTCAGTTCTCTGAAGGCTGAAGATCTTGCCCCAGTTCAGCTTTATCTTCTGCAGCCAATTTCTTCCCAGCAATGGCGGTTTACTTCCTTTAACCACCACAAGTGGCAACTTCCACTCTTGATTCCCATACTTCACCGGCACCAGGACCTTCCCCAGCACAGGTATGATATCTCCTGTGTATGAAGACAGGTGAATGGCAGCTGGTTTTAGTGGGCAATTCTTCAGTTGCTCCTGATAAAGGGACTCTGGAATCAAAGATACTGAAGCACCCGTATCAACTTGCATTTTCACTGGTTTCCCAGATAACTCCATGCTGACAAAAATGCCGTCTTTCTTTCCTTGTGCAGTGTATACTGTAAACAATTCCAGCTCATCGTCATCACCATCTTCTGAGTCATCCGTTTCCCTGGTTGCTATGACCATTTGCGCTTTGTCCCTCTGTCTTATTTTCTTGCAGACTCTTTTCAAATGTCCAACCTTCCCGCATCCATGGCATGTTTCAGTGCGGTAGTGGCATTCAGTTGGTTGATGGTTATCTTTGCCACATCGATAGCACTGCCATTTCTCTGAAACCCGTTGTTGTACTCTAGAAACATCCGGCCGGTCGTAACGCGAACTTTGACCTTTCATGTGATGTCGTCTTTCACTTGAAGTATTGAAGACTTTGTTAACTGCATCTTTTGGCTTCTCAGCATGTTCTCTCAATTCTTCTGTGTCCTTGTAGGCCAATTCTAGAGCAAGTGTAATTTCACAGGCCTTTTGGAAGGTGAGTTCTTTTTCAGAGAGTAGCCTTTTGTGATACTGCTCCCCTAAGAGGCCACATACAAACTTATCCCTGAGTGCATCATTGAGAAATTGTCCAAAGTCACAAGTGCTCGCTAGTTTCTTCAGTGCAAGGATATATTCAGAGACTGATTCATCTTGCTTTTGCTGTCGTTTGTAGAATCTGAAGCGTTCCGCTATCAAGATAGGCTTCGGCTTGAAATGCAGTGACATGGCTTTCGTGAGGCTATCGTAAGTCTCCTCACTGACTTTTTTTGGTGCAACCAAATTTTTTAGTAATCCATATTCAGTCGGACCCAAAACACTCACGAATACATCAGCATTCTTCTCTGCATCAATGTCATTTGCAGACAGCCATCTTTCAAACCTTTCCAAATATGAATCAAAATCTTCTTTCTTACTGTCAAATTCCGGAACCTTTCCGATATATGCCATTTCTGCAATTGTAGTCTTATTTGAATGTCTCTGCAACTTAATTCCCACTCTTTCAAGAATCCTTCAGTTGACTTCCCTTTCAGTTAATCTCCGTTTTTCTTTGTCAATTTAAACCACTTCCTTTTTGTCTTGAACCCCATTTTCCCTTTTTGTTACAGTCCCTCACCACAGGAGGGCTCTCTTGCACTTTCAAATGTTGTGTCTTGCTTAGCATCGATTCCAGCAGCTAGCATTTACGGTTTCTTCCGAACCAGAAAACATGGGAAATCTTGCATGTAGGAGAAGTTATACTCATCAAACACCTTTAGTTTTCATCACTGATGTGGATTCACTTTGTTACCTCGTCGCCACTGTAATATTTGTAGGTGAAGGAAGGGCACACGGAGACAGGGAGAAGATACGTCTGCTTGCCGTTTACGTGTAGCTCCCATGCCGGTATACAGATAGTGAAGTGGCTCATACAGATACCGTAATTACCTTAATACTATGGCCAACATTACCGTAGTATATGTGAACTACTACAACGGGGACTTAGCTTCTTGGAAGGGAGGCGTAGACGGATATTCCGTGTGGACAGCCATACGTCCTGACCGGGTTGGAACCGGGGCGCTAAGCGCCTGTGCTGATCGGCGTTCCCCTTCTGACGCTGGACGGCCCGTTGTATCTGGGCTCGAGCGGCATCCCAGATGCTCCTACTCCGTCTTAACCAGTCGTCCACCGCCAAGACCTCTGACGACTCCCCGGACCATGGAAATAAGGCTGGCTGGAAACCCAACATACACAGGAACGGCGATATCTTTGTGGTGTTAAGGTTTCGGAAGGCTCTTGAGGGAGGACTCAATCCTTTGTTCTCGTCCCGGCCGGAAACTAGGACACGAATGAGTCAATTCGTTTAAATTCAAAAATCAAAAGTTATTTAATAACTGAACAACGTAATAGGGATTACAATTACAAAGTGAAATACTAAGCGAACAGTGGAATATTTCGCGAAATAGAGAATCCTCTGAGCAAGTCTGGAGTGACTTATCAACGCGGCTGCAGGAAAAATTCTAACAGTCTTTTTCCCGCCATGGTCCTTTGAAACCTCTTGAGGTGTGTCCTCCTTGGTGCATTTGAATGTCATTGGCCTCTTCTCCAAAGGGTCTCCTCCTCCATTGTCCCTTCCACGTCGAGGTGTGAAGCTGCAGCTGTAACCTGAAACCTCTCTGTCCTAGCTGTCCCTCACATTCCAATGCACTCAATGTAGATACATTCGGCTTTATGCCCCAATGAGTGAATTTAACAAAGCATACATCGTTTAAGTCTTCATCTTATAACTAGTACACTTTGATTACAACAACCCATCATTAATGATCACCGTTCATCACACTTCATCATAAGATCTAAAACAGTTCATGTGGTTCAATTCTCAAGACATTTGCCTCAGTCGGCTGCCTTACATGAAGTTGTTCATTTATTACCTGACAGGAGAAAAAACTCCCAGAAAACCCTCTTTGGGGAAAAATTGGAAGAAATCCATAAAGAACGGCAATTGGCATCCGTCCCCAGGTTTTAACATCACATTGTGACAGAATGTTAATGTGTACAGTGTTTATATGATTTAAATGACTATGAATTGTGTTTGATTGAAATTGCATTCACTTCATCTAACATGTTAATGTAATAACTAAAATCTAATAACACACAACTATAATTCTAACACTAAACATTATTACACGTACTATAATTTCCTGACTAGGGGTGCACTTCTGGCTTAAATCCCTAACAATGGACGAGCTCTTATGGGCGTTCTGAGCATATTCGGCCCATGGCAAAAACCGGCTCCACTCCCTCGGTTGCTGGAAGCAGTAGGCGCGTAGGAACCGGCCAATCTCTTGGTTCAGCCTTTCTGTCTGCCCATTGCTCTGTGGATGATATCCTGAAGACAGATGCACTTGAACATTTAACATTTAAAAAAATGCTGCCCATACCCTCAAGGTGAACTGGACCCCTCTGTTTGACACAATCTCCTCCGGTAGGCCGAAGGTCCGGAACACATGGTGAAACAGTGCCTCCGCGGTTTCCAAGGCAGTGGGTAATCCTTTGAGGGGAATCAGACGGCATGCCTTGGAGAACCTATCCACTGCCACCAGGATGGTGGTAAAACCCTGAGAACGGGGAAGGTCGGTAGTGAAATCCACCGCCATGTGGGACCAAGGTCTATTAGGTATGGGGAGCGGTTCCAGGAGACCGGAGGGTAGTTGTCGGGAGGACCTCGTCTGGGCACATATGGCACAGGCCGTGACGTAATTTGTGACGTCCCGTACCAACGATGGCCACCAAAACTGCTCCCTGGTCAGTGAGAGAGTGCGTTGAACACCTGGATGTCCTGAACTGGGAGACGAATGTACCCAATGCAGGAGCTGAGGGCACATAGGTTCTGTCCCCGGGGGAACCGGGTCTCCTGGCAAGGCCTGTTGGATCTGTCCCATGATGTCCCATCTGATGGGGGCGATGATGTGTTGTGTGGGCAGGATCGGACCCGGGGTGTTCTGGGACGTCACCGTATCATGGAGACGGGAGAGTGCGTCTGCTTTGCCGTTCTTCGAACCTGGTCTATAGGTCAGGGTGAAATCAAACCGGGTAAAAAACAGAGCCCAACGCGCCTGACGAGGGTTCAAGCGTTTAGCCGACTGAATGTATTCCAAATTGCGGTGGTCCGTTAGGACCACAAAGGGGTGCTTGGTTCCCTCCAGCCAGTGTCTCCATTCCTCAAAGGCCAGTTTGACTGCCAGGAGTTTGCGATTTCCCACGTCGTAATTCCTCTCCGCCGAGGTCAATTTGCGCGAAAAGAACGCACATGGGTGTAGTTTAGCGGGCTTACCGTGGCGCTGAGAGAGGATGCCTCCTACTCCTGTTTCCGAGGCATCCACCTCCACCACAAAGGGGAGGTTCGGGTCCGGGTGCTTGAGGACAGGTGCTGAGGTGAATCTGTCCTTCAGCCCTCTGAAGGCCCGGGCGGCAGCCTCATTCCAGACGAGTTTCTTGGGAGACCCCTTTAAAAGAGACGTTAGCGGTGCAGCCACTGAACTGAAGTTGCGAATGAAACGCCTGTAAAAGTTTGCGAAGCCCAGAAAGCGCTGGAGCTCCTTAACAGTCTGGGGCCCCGGCCAGTCCACTACTGCCTTGATCTTATCCTTGTCCATCTGGACCCCCTGGGAGGAAATTACGTACCCCAGAAATTGTACCTGGGTCTTATGGAACTCGCATTTCTCCAACTTGACATAAACGTGGTTCTCCAGCAGTTTCTCGAGGACTTGGCGTACATGCGCAACATGCTTCTCCAGATCTGTTGAGTAGACCAAGATGTCATCAATGTACACGATTACACATTTTCCTATGTATTCCCGGAGCACCTCGTTGACGAACGCTTGGAACACGGACGGGGCGTTGGCTAACCCAAAAGGCATCACCAGATACTCGTAGTGCCCCGTTGCCGTGTAAAATGCAGTTTTCCATTCGTCACCTTCCCTGATGCAAATAAGGTTATAGGCGCTGCGGAGATCGAGTTTGGTATATACCTGGGCCTCCTGAGTTGTTCTACAGCCGCAGGCACCAACGGCAGGGGGTATCGGTACTTAATGGTGGTGGCGTTCAACCCCCTATAATCAATATATGGTCGAAGCCCGCCATCCTTCTTCTTCACAAAGAAGAAGCTCGACGCTGCGGGTGATGTGGAGGGGCGAATGAAACCCTTGGCGAGAGCCTCTTCCACATAATTCTCCATGGCCTGTGATTCTGGCAAAGATAGGGGGAAGATCCTACCTCGGGGTAGAGTAGCTCCTGACATCAGGTCTACGGCACAGTCCCCTGGTCTGTGTGGTGGCAAGCATTCGGCGCTCGTCTTGCTGAATACCGCTGCGAGATCCAGGTAGACAGAGGGGACCCCTGGTGGGGCCGCGGCGGCTGGGCTCCTGATGGTGGCTGCTCTAATGGGTTTAACTAAAGAATAACCCGCTTTTTTTGCCTGCCGCTACACAAACACTTTGTGGATGTATTGTCATTCACGTATGGGAACAGACAGCTACGGTACACTCGGCTACCACAAGGGTTCGCGCTCTCGCCAGGTATCTTTAACCAAGTGCTGAAACAAGCTTAACAGGGTGCTCCCTGCCAGAGGGCACGACATCAATCCAATAAGTGGACGACATCCTCCTCGCATCCACTTCAGCGGAATCCTCTTTGGAAGCAACAGACACTGTCATACGCCGGTTGGCCAAAACAGGTTTTAAGGTCAGTAAGTCTAAGTTGCAGGTCGCCAGAAGACAGGTTTCATTTTTAGGTAGAATACTGTCGGGAAGCGGCTCAGGGCTCACGGCCGCTCACAGGTTCAGTATTCTCCATCATCCACGTCACTTTGTCAAAAAACGTCAAAATGTAAAAGAAATGCTTTCATTTTTGGGCCTCACAGGGTTCAGTAGACACTTCATTCCGCGTTATTAGAGTCTCACTCAAGTTCTGCGTGCGAAGGTAAACGATGAAGTGGTGCGAAATCTCACTGCTGATCTCGAATGGGACCAAGGGTGTGGGAGAGGCGTTTATCAAGCTAAAAACAGAACTGGCACAGGCCGCGGACCTTGCAGTACCGGATTACAGCGCGTCGTTTTACCTGGATGTTTCTGAAACAACAGGGGTTGTTAATGGGGTTTTGTTTCAGAAAAAGGGGGGTGGTAAAAGGAAGGTGCTTCTGTATAACAGTGTCATGTTGGATAACATGGAAAAACGACATCATGAATGCACACAACACGAAGCAGGGGTCGCAAAGCTTGTAATGAAAACAGCACACCACTGATTGGCAATTGTTCAGTGATGGCAGCTGCTTTAGACATCCACAGAAGGGGTTGCAGTCGGGATACGCGGTAGTCAGAAGCCATGGGGCAGGGACAGAGGTTCTGGGAGCAGAAAATATTCAGGGAGCTGAGGTATTCGCATTGATAAGAGCATTACAGCTGGCAGAAGGGAAGGCAGTAAACCTCTATACTGACTCGGCGTATGCAGTAGGAGCAGCTCATGTGGAGCTGGGACAGTGGTTAAGAGCAGGTTTTCTGACGGCTGGAGGAAAACTGATTAAACATGAACAATAAATTAAAGATTTGGTGGCAGCCTTGGCTCTACCGAGCACCGTGGCTATTATTAAGTGCAAAGGACACGAGAACTCCAACAATATGGTGGCCAAGGGAAACCAGGCAGCAGACCAAGCTGCAAAACAAGCTGCAGGTTACCAAATTGGGCTCCAAATGGTAAGTGCAGAAGATGAGGGACAGTTAGAGCCACAACTTAATGAGGAACAAATTAAGGAAGCCCAAAAGGGGGCATCTTCTCAGGAGAAAATGGTGTGGAGGCAAAGAGGGGCCACAGAGGTTGGAGGCCTCTGGAGGTCCCCTGATGGTCGCCCAGTAATGCCACCGGGCATCAGAAACAAGTGTTTACAGGAGGCACATGGGATGGCTCATGTGGGGCTGAAACGCATGAACCAAAACTTGAAACAAAAATTGGCAAAAATCTGTGCACAGACAAATTTAACCTGGGTTCAAGCCCTCCCATTTGTGTTAATGGTCATTAAAAGCTCAGTAAATCAGGGTACGAACTGACCACCGAGAGATAGTTCCCTGGACCCAGTGCCGGCCTGAAGCTTAGGCCCAACCCGGAAGCTAAACCAGGTGAGTATGCACGTCGTATAACGATCTACGAGCTCTTGTTTCAGATTTTGTGGACCAGTTGCAAGACAACTCGCTTCTCGTAACTGGCACGGAGAATGTCCTTCACATGTGTATAAAAACTCAGTGTTTTTACTGCTCGGAGACGTCATTACACCGAGCGCTGGGATACGTGCTGGTGTGTTGGACCTCCTGCTTGCAAGCAATAGTTAGACAGATATCTGCGGAGAATTGCTCATGTAATCTTTTTCTCTTCTAAATAAATGTTAACTTTTTGACTTTAATTGATCAACGTGCTGCGATTCTTCTCATCAACCAACTCGGGGGGGATTGGAGATCCTGACAACCATGAACTGGTTGGTCTTCGTCAGCAAGTTTTACCAAATAATGTGATCAATGTTTAAACGAATCTACATTTGCGACATTCAGATTATTCAGCCTATTTGAATAAAATGATAGCCAGTAATGATTTTGATTAGATTGTCACTGTAGAAAAGTCTCTGCTGTTGAAACCTAAACAAACATTTCCGAGAAATTACTCAACACAGCTCTCACCTGATTAGTTGTCTGTTTGCCAATTCAATATGTTTGTTTGTTTTGGGGTAAATATGCTGATTTATCAGGTCCACAACGAGATTTTAAATGAACAAAAAATATCCCTGTAGTAAACATTTTAAGCTGTTTTTTGTAATGTTGCCGTGAACTGTTCATTTTTAAAGTTATTTTGTGTTGTTTATCTTTGTCCTCAGAGCAGAGATAAACTCTCTCCATGCTCAACAGTTTCTCAATCGCTGCTGGGAAATGATAACAATGTTAATGTGGGTATAAGTTCATATGTGTGTGCAGAAACCCTCGGTCAGGTAAGGCGGAGGTGCAGGGGAGGGTGGACGGAGGATAAAAGGCGGGTGACAGCCTTCATTCACTGCAGATCAGTCAGGAGGATGAGTAGGACGATGTGGTGGCTGGTGGCCTCTGTGGCCTCGACCCTCCTCACTTGCCTGGCTAATGGAGCTCCATTGTAAGTAGACCTGCTTCCCTTCACCCGCTGGCTGGAATTCATTCCCCCCAAAAAGCGCTAAAATAAGCAGTTTGTTTGTTTTTCATATTTCTGATATTTACAGTATTATTGAATTCTAACGGGAGAGAGAACGTTATCTGCATTTAAATTCAATTTAAAAAGTGTTTATACAAATATATTTCAGACTCGTGTCTCACTTAATGAGAAGCTACGGTCCACTTTGTCCTTTGTGTCACAAGGTCATGTAAACTCTCAAATGAGGCCAGTCAGCTGACCCTGAATGTGGTTCAGAGTTCGCACAACAGTCTCTTCTGCCAGACAGAGCCAGAGTCTGTAGCCATGAATGTTTGTCCAGTGCTGCATCTTCATCTAAGTAATCAATAGGTTACTCATTGGGGGTGAAGTCACTGCAGTCGGGAGCCTCTTGGTGATTTTGGTGAATTTGAACTTTTACTCACAGCATTTTAGACAGAGGTTTTGGAATCAGGATAAATGTGAGGTTAGAAGATAGAAAATATTTCTGTTACACAAAACAATATTTATTTATTATGACTTTTTTCTTGTTAAATGAAGAAACACAAATCCTAAATCTCACAAAGATTCCCGCAATGAGGCTTTTCACAAGTCAGGGGTCGAACACGAGAAAGGTTGGGAACGACTCCTCTGGCAGATCCACTCTTGCAATGTTTGGACAAATAGGCAAACCTGTAATTGTGTTTAAATGGTGACAACAATCCATCATTATCTCCACCTGACGTAAGCCTGTGGGACATCATGTGTTCTGTCTCGTGTGCATGTGAGATTCTACCAGTTTGTGCGTCCAGCAAATCTCACACACACTGGACCCATCAGCCTAATAAGGGTTGTGCTCATTTATAAATGTAAGTACAGTCATTTCTTTATCTAGTCCTCAATGGGAACATCTTCCATACCACACATTTGATGTTACGATCCCATAAAGTCAGGATCTATACATGACTGAATAAGTCCCCTTCTGCTCTTATCTTTGACCCCATCGTGATTCTCAGGGAGCCTAGAAGGACCGTTCAGTGAGACTTTGTTTTGGAGGGAAGGGGAGACGCAACAGGCAGAGATCTGCACTTTACTGTGTGTGTGACCACAGAGTGTTATTGTCACTCTCTCTTCCTCTCACCGCTGCAGGAAGGTGATGTCAGCCCCCAACTTGTTGCGTGTAGGTACAGCAGAACAAATCTTTGTGGAGTGTCAAGACTGCACTGGAGGAGACATCAACGTCATCATCAGCGTGTGGAGCCATCCAACCAAAGACAAAGAGCTGGCTAACACAGCTGTGACACTTAATGCTGGTAATCATTTCCAGCAGCTTGGACGAATAACGGTAATTTGAATATTCTGAGACGGTCACTGTGTTGGCAACATTTTCGTAGCCACAAATGTTTGATAAAGAAATCCAGAAGCGATCATGATTTAGACCCTCTCACCCTGCTTGTGATGCACTATTGGTGTAGCATCCCTTCAACTTGGAATAAACAGGCTTGGGAGTGTTTCCAGACGGGTGTACTTTAATTCAGATGAGTGTGCATAGCACCAATACTAACACCAACACCGTGAAAACTAAAAAGGGAAATAACAAAGGCAATTTAGCCAGATACAAAAAAATCCTTTGACAAATGCACTTTAGCATACATGGACAACAGCATAGCAGGCAACAGTCATTATATGAAATGAATTTACATGAAATACAATTACATTGAACCACATACCTCGCTCTGCATATCAAAGGGTGCTTGCTATAAAGTGGTAATACAGGGAAGTCCGCCGCCATTAGCTTAATTAATTAAGTTGCTAGCTAGCCCTCTAACATCTAAGCCTTTCTCAAACGTTTACTGCCAAAGCTAATCAAAACATTGAATGATATAGCACTTCAAAGAACACTTTAGTTAAGGTTACAGTGATATTTTAAATCTCTGGCTCTAAACCTGCATTGTCTTGTAACGTGGCTTCTCGTGTCTTCTATTGAACAAATGTGAGCGTGAGCGCGAGCGATTAATCACGTGCGCAGATAGTATGATGTCAAAATAAAAGTCACATAAAATCAAAGTAGTAAACAGGATCATCAAAATAAAAGAACACTGCTGTTGGTCATTTACAATTGGCGTCTCTTTATACTGATTTCAGATCCCTGCTGGAGACTTCAGTAGGGAGGCCAGCACGAAGCACTATGTGTACCTAAAAGCTGAGTTTCCTGACCAAGTGCTGGAGAAAGTGGTCATGCTGTCCTTCCAGTCCGGGTACATCTTCATACAGACTGATAAGACCCTCTACACCCCAAAAGACAAAAGTGAGTTTCAATCCACATCAATGCTACAACACACCGACTGGTGAGAATGTCTTTGAGTGCATTTATGTCAATATGAATGATTTTAACTTAAATTAGGTTCAAATCAGTAACATGACCCTAAATAGAAAGAGGCTCTGTGTCAGTTCTTTACAGGATGTTTGCTGTGACGCCTCGTATGGAGCCAGTGGGGGCGGATGCTCAAAACCAACCTCAAGTTTCTATTTCCATCGAAATTGTGGTATTTCTGATTTATCAACGAGCACATAATTAAATGTGATATCATAGAGTCACTGTGACTGGCAGTACAAAACAATGCATGTCTCCCTCTAGTGGGGAATCGACATCTTTCACTTATCAGTCAAATAGCTGAAAAAAGGGTCAACATCATTCAGTCTATGGACAACACATGTTGACATAGATAAGGGGTTTTAGAGATGAGACGTACACAAACGTTGGCATGGATTTATTAACTGAATTTGTAACCTAATGCTGATGCCTTTTGAAAATGTTTAGACCCCCGAAGGTGTCATTGTACCACGTGATCCAGTCGGTTTAATATCCGGAATCTACTCTGGATTTTACCAACTTCCTGAAATTGCTAGGTTAGTGCTGTATTTATTTATTTTCCACATTTCATTCTTTGACATTGTATTGTTAAGTGGTGTATTACATCAGAAAATATTGAAACCAAATAATTTAGCATCATGGAAAGTAAGCTAGATTTGATATATTATTATTAATCTATATATTGTCTATGTTGCATTTTTTAAAACTACTTTTCATTTAATTTTTGGACAGCACCTACGTACGTAAGTCAGTGTCAGTATGGAGACACTGAATATTGATACTTTTCATTTGAGCCAATTAAGGCGATCTGATGAATTTATGAATGGTAGTTAAGCTCAGCTGGAGGAATTAGTCGCGTGAAAGTAATTCCATTTGCTTGTTTTACGAGCCTGGCTGTGATTCAAGTTGGTTGGTAAGTCTTCTGTGCTGACTCGTTAATGCACTTTCTGTTACAATCGGACAATGGCCCTGAACCCAAATGCATGACTCCCCAGACGAGGTTCAAAATCAAACTTTATTTACAAAAGGAAACAAATGAAAATCACTGCAGAGGAAAAAAAGGTAAAAAAAGGATCTAGAAAATAAACGCTAGGCTGACAAAGGAATGAGCAGAAAGCGAGCCTGAACAAAGTACAAAACAACGTAGCAAGACTTGACAAAGCACATGACAAAGAGCAGGTTCTCTTTAAATGGGACAAGACGAACTGGAACAGGACAAAGGGAGACGCAGACAATATATACACACAGGGTGAGGACACAGGTGGAAACAATAAAGGGCAGGGCAGACAATCGGACCAGCACACAGGGGGAAGGGGCAAGTTGCCTGAGAGGAAGGTTAGTTTTCAAAATAAATCACGAGACAACAGAGACACGGGACAACCTGATTAGCACCGCTTCTTGGACATGACACTTTCTCTCTATGAATTCCGTATGGAAGATTTGCCCAGCTTGTCTTCACCAAAGAAAGATCTGGCTGCGTTTTGCCCAACATGCATAACAATTGTATTACGATTATTATATTACCAAATGAGACAGCAGGCAAACCGCTACAATGAACTAGACCTGTCTAAAATCATTATTCAAACTGAGCCTATAAAAACATTAAATACAAGGTGCCCACCCTTTCCATCCATGGCAAAGTCTCCTGAAAACTTCAAATATTCTATTTTAAAGATCAGTGTCACTTCTATGCAGTAATATATTTTTTTTAATTTCGTATATTTCTGTGTGTGTGTGTATGTATGTATGTATGTATGTATGTATGTATGTATGTGTGTGTGTGTGTGTGTGCGCGTGCGCGTGCGCGTGTGTGCGCGCGCGCAGTCCTGGACTGTGGAAGGTGGTGACAAGGTTCCACAGCAACCCACAGCAGAGCTATTCTGCAGAGTTTGAGGTCAAAGAATACGGTGAGTCCTTCATTACCTGCATGTGTATTTTAGACCGACATGAACCTGCTACATTAACACATTTTGTGAATTAGACACACAATAAAATGTTTTCCATTTTGCAGTGCTGCCCAGCTTTGAGGTTAAACTGAAACCTACGAGTTCCTTCTTCTACGTAGACAGTGAACAGTTCACCGTCAACATCGAGGCTAAGTATGTGAAGGTTATTTGTTTTCGTGGTGGAGAAACCAGGTTTGATTGGTAAATGAATTGCAGAAGGAAGTAGAGGTTGTTTTCAGCTTTTGGTTTAGTCTGATTTATGTTGGTCTGTTAGTGTTTTCTGTGTTGCGTCATTGTGGGCCTTAACACGTGCCTGTCTTGTGGCTTTAGGTATCTGTTTGATGAATGGGTGGATGGGACCGCCTTCGTGGTATTTGGGGTCATTCAAGAGGATCAAAAGCAAAGCTTCCCAAGTTCTCTTCAGAGAGTGCCGGTGAGCCCCTTCTAACACTTTGCTGTATTTACTTTATGTTTTACAAGACTACAATTTTCTGTTATTACTACGTCTGCAGTGATTTCAGCTGAGTTGCTACAATTCTATGAATGTACATTATTTATTTAGGATATTTCATAATTAAACCATGCTGCTCACTGGCTGTACTACTATACTGAAGATGCATTTCTAAATGGTCACATTAGATCAAGAGAGGTCATGGAGAGGTCACACTGAAGAGAGAGCATATCACAAACACTTTCCCAGAGATCCTTGACCTGGTGGGGACATCCATGTTTGTGGCCGTCAGTGTGCTGACGGAAAGCGGTAAGAAAGACTCTGTGTTTGTTCCTTATCCGTGTTTGATCAAAGCGACTTCCAGCAAACTTTCACCATTATAAGCGTCGGTTCCTCAAACAAGAACGAGATGTGAATAGAAAATAAACACCGTTCACTAGTCAAACCAGCCCGGAAAGCTACATTCATTCCACTGGGCGCTGCACACCAGTTCAACACTTTTGGGTAAAATAACTGGGTCATTATTTGTTTTCCTGGAATCTTTTTTTTTTTAAATGATACTTTTTGTATCAGAAGGTGAAAATAAAATGACCTCGTATCAGTTTTTGTGTGAAAGCGTTTGTTTGTCTGTATCAACACACAGGTGGTGAAATGGTGGAGGCAGAGTTGAGAAGCATCCAGATTGTCCAATCACCTTACACCATTCTCTTCAAGAAAACTCCCAAATATTTCAAACCTGGAATGTCCTTTGATGTTATGGTAAAGTACTTATTAGGGTCCTCGCTACGACTAGTCGTAGAGGAACCTATTGTATTTCATGGAATTATTATTTTCTCTAAGGAATTTTCCCTTTTTGAGGCGTTTATCATATTCAAAAAGTTGTTAAATTTGGCATGTATATCAGAACAGGTGAAAAAGTTGATCATTTTGGGGTCTTCCATTTGGGTACGAAGAAATGTCTCCATAGCGCCCCCCAGAAAGGTAAAAAAGTACCACAATAGGCCAGTTTCCACCCCCGATGTCCGACTTGAAATTTGCCACACCTGTGCTCTTGAACATGCTCTACAAAAAAGTCAATCATGGTATGCAAATGCGCCTAACTAGATTTTCCGCCATTTTGAATTAGGTGAAAAACACGTTTTTGACCTTTTCTCCTGAATGCTATGTCCGATTTGTCATGACATTTTCTGTGGATCATTATTGGGTCACTATCCCCCCACCACATCAAGATCGTGTTGATATATCATTGGCCTGAGATGATGTGAGGTAATGAACTTCGTAAGATTTATAACTTCCAAATGATTTAGCCTGCCCTCACCAAACTTGTAACACATGTAAACATTGAACCCCTGAACAGACCTTAATTTTTTGAGAATATTTGAAGAAAAGGGGGCGCTGAAATGAAGCGTTAAAAATCTGTCCTTTTGGCCTTTTTTTGGTCTATTTTCGTGAGTTGTAAAAGACCGAACTCCTCCCAGGGATAAAACCCGACTCTTTTCAAATTCGCACAGTGTGATCTCGAGGACCTAGGCTCAAAAAATTGCATTTTACAGAAAGAAATTCCAAACTATGTGTGTAGGGAGCATTTTCAAAAAAATACCATTCGCCATGAAAATTGAAGTGATCATTTTTAACCTTAGTCATAGCGCCACCTGGTGACAACAGGAAGATGAATGTATTTTTTTTCACACCCAGCTCCTCACAGGTTATGCTCCTCAAAGGTTAATCTGATCCCTCTCAAAATTAGCAGAGAGGTAAGACCTTTACCTCTCTTTGATGCTTTACTGTCAATATTATAAGAATCCGATAATCGGTGGCGAGAGGGTGCATCAGCAAATTTGATCCTTCGCCAAGAACAACTAAATCCTTGTAACTTTACTCCACATCATCGGAGTCTTTCCAATTTACACATGTTTGATGAGACTCTCGCCCGGAAGAGATGTAAAGTTGAATCAAGTCAAAGCGCCACATACTGGTAACAGGAAGTCAAATTTTCTAGTATCCAGTAAAAAACTAAGGTGTCAATTCAACAGGCTTTCATTTTCTAAAATGGTACATTAGAATGTCCTGGTTATCGCTGAGTGACACCTTGGGGATGTGCACTATCAACCATTATCATGTAACTATGGATCGCTTCCTTTTTAAATACCATCTGAAATTGATTAGAACGCTGGTGAACGAGATTTAAGAGAAGGTTTGGTGACATTTCGCGTTGCTCCACACGGTTAACGACGACTGAATCTCGGACACTCTGTCCAACGGCCGCAGGAGTTTTTGGCTGCGTTTCTAGCGTCCGGCCAGTGCCCCGACGTGCAGAGTAGCTTGCAGCTTTAATTTACATTTACATTACTCACAGCATAAGTGTGGATTATGACATGGCACCTCCAGGCAACTTACAAAAAATGGAAGAGAGCGATTTATTAGAAGAAAAGTTGTGTTTGCCGAACCCGGAAGAGCATGTTTAATTCATTTTCGATGAAGGAATTGAGCAAAGATAAAACGGAGTTCAAGAAGTTGTAGTTACGAGGACCATTAAATATAAATCTGTTTACTTTTTTCTACAGCATGTATTTATTAAAATGTATTTATTCATATTCGAATATGCTTACAGTTATTTTTTCACATTTTTCAAATTTTCTTTTTCTATTATTTGTTACATTTCAATTAAAAAAAACATTACAGACATTGCACAACTGGTAAGGCATTGTCAGTAGACATTGATGTCAGTATATTGTAAATAATAATTTATGCTCTCTTCATAGCTATTTTGATTAGATCCATTTTTTTGTCATGGGGCTTCATTATGATATTAAGGCAGATTTTGAAAAACCCATAGTCCATCAACCTATTGGGTCAGCATAAAGTAAGTCCCGATCTGTATGACTAAACTGTAATAAAAACAACTAAGATGATTTAATCCCCTTAATCTAAACCATTAAAAAAATAATATGTTTAAAAAGGCTGTAAGTCCATTTCTGATTGTTCAGGTTGAAGTTGAGAATCCTGACGGCAGTCCGGCAAAAAACGTGAAAGTGGTTGTGGAACCAGGTTCGGAGGAGGGCTTCACCGGGGACAATGGCCTGGCAAAGCTTACTGTCAATACAAACAAAGGGACCCCAAACCTGCAAATCACCGTAAGTCTCTGAACCCTTTTGAACGTCAGCGTTCATTGGCAAACATGTTTTAGCTTCTCTTGAAGAGGTGAAATCCAGCAGAGCAGCTGGCTGTTATTGTTCATCTGTTCATGCATTTAAAAACTTCATCTAGTCAGTGCAATGTCTGTTTGTTATTCTATATAGCAGCTACGATAAGTTGACATAGGATCTTCAAGTATTCTTTATTCAACTGTGTGTCTGTGTGTGTGTGTGTGTGTGTGTGTGTGTGTGTGTGTGTGTGTGTGTGTGTGTGTGTGTGTGTGTGTGTGTGTGTGTGTGTGTGTGTGTCTTTAATTGCAGGCAAAGACCACTGATCCTGCTATTAGGCCTGACAGACAAGCATCAGCCTCCATGGAGGCTCTCGCATATACAACAAACAGCAACAGCTATATCCACATAGGTGAGGGACATTCTGAAATAACACTAGATGCTAGATCAAAATGGAGATAGCAGTGGAAGAATGTATTGATTAATATACTTTATCTTATGGGGGTGTTATCACATGTCACATCTGCAGGTGTTGATGCCGGTGAGAGGAAGTTAAGAGATAACATGAAGGTCAGCCTTAATCTCGAACGGCAGGACACACACAACACTGATATCACAATCCTGGTGAGCGATGTTTTACACTTTTGTATTTGTGCACATATATTCCTCTTTTGGTTGACTCACATGTCATGTGTAAAATGTACACGCAACATATATTCATGTCTGATGATTCACGATGTTCAAATTTGCCTCCATAGATCTTGAGCAGAGGTCAGCTGGTGAGCTTTCGTCGTCACAAGATAGAAGGTCAAACCCTTATTTCCCTGATGGTTTCTATCACCAAAGAAATGCTCCCGTCGCTCCGCATCGTAGCCTACTACCATACAAACGCCAATGAAGTGGTGTCAGACTCTGTTTGGGTGGATGTTAAGGACTCCTGCATGGGCTCGGTGAGACATGCACCACTGATGGAGGAGAAGTGGTCAAACAAAAAAACACACAAGCTGATTATTTTTATTACATCTACTGTATTACAACTCAACAAATACATAACTGTATTGTTGACTGTGTGAATGTCTCATTCATTGACTCCCCTAAACATTCAGCTGAAGCTTGAACCAACAACACCCCGATACTCCTATGAGCCCAGAGGGTCATTTGTCCTGAAGGTCACAGGAGATCCAGAAGCCAAAGTTGGACTGGTGGCGGTCGACAGAGGCGTCTACGTCCTCAACAACAAGCACCGTCTCACCCAGAAAAAGGCAAATTCTTTCTCTGAAAGCTATGTATAAAAGAAGACTACAGAATACATTTCATGTTTGTTAGCTTCAAATAATATCCAGTGTGAATATCAAGTCCCCTGCGGTAAAATACGTTACACAAGTTCATATGAAATCTGTCATTTGAGTTTATGGGTTTGTATGTATAACTTGCACACTGTAACCCTATGCATGTGTGCGTGTGTGTGAACCACCTCCAACCTGCTCAGGTGTGGGACATTGTAGAGAAGTACGACACAGGCTGCACACCAGGTGGAGGAAAGGACGGTATGGGTGTGTTTTACGATGCTGGGCTGATGTTTGAGTCCAGCGCGGCGTCTGGGACTCCCTACAGACAAGGTGACAATACTTTACTCTTCCCTTCCCCGAACATGAGCCTCTTTAGGTTTCAGTATCGTATCAATAAAATCGCTCTAATGAGGAGAAGTGGCCAAATAGACCTTTATTCATCACCATAAGTTTACTTTTCCTGAGGAGTAAGCATCCAGCGGACGTAGAGGAACAAATCACTCTTTGCTGTCTAGTTGTTCAATTCTTCAGTGCTGCAGGTGACAAACCCTTTGAGGCGTTTCCATTCAAACTATCAGGACTGCCACATTGGCTGATCATGGTTCCTCACTTTTGTTGGGGATTTTTGGAAACTTGTCTTCAGCATTTCATCATCATTAAAAGCATTTAAACAATAACATTTTCTCACAGCCAGATCCCGTCCACACTTCAGACCATGATAATGACCCCACTCTGATTTAAAGAGTTTTTAAAAATCTGTCTTTGTCTCCAGAATTGAAATGTCCGACCCCCAGCAGGAGGAAACGAGCCACTACTATCGCGGAGGTCACAACCAGCTTACGTAAGAACCAGAGCTCTAAACCACCCAATAAACGCATCATCAGTCACTTAGTTCCCCAAACGTTTGACCCTATGCTATGTATTAGTAGATAGAAATGGTAGTTTTTATATATCTATTTCTAATTGATCTTTCCAGCTCACAATTCTTCTCGGTGGTGATGTCTTCTTACATCGTCTCTCGTCCACAACCCTCTTTGTTCCCAGTGAGTCAATATAAAAACAACCAGCTGCAGCGTACCTGTTGTTTGGATGGCATGAAGGAAACCCTTCTCAGCTACACGTGTGAGAGGCGCAGCGAGTACATCAATGATGGAGAAGCTTGTGTCACAGCGTTCCTGCGCTGCTGCAAGGAGATGGAAACCCAGCGAGCTGAGAGGAAGGAGGACAGCCTGCTACTGGCTCGCAGTAAGACGGGGACATGGCAGGCTGTTGAGCTCTGGGGTTACTATCCGTGGTCATACTGAGTGAAAATAGTGACATTTTTAATGACTCTTAAGGTGAGGAGAATGACAACAGTCACAACCAAATCGCTTCTCGCAGCCAGTTCCCTGAAAGTTGGCTGTGGTTAGACATCGACCTGCCTGCTTGTCCTAATCAAACACCTAATTGGTGAGTCAACTTTAATATGCACACAGACAAAATACTGATTTAAAACTACCCTTCACAAAGTGTTGACCCCCTTTGTTTTTTCTTCAGTGAGACCACTTCAGTCACAAAAAACGTTGCTTTGCAAGACTCAATCACAACCTGGGAGTTGACTGGCATTAGTCTGTCAAAAACTCACGGTATGGATTCAGTGACTGGAATCTGTAAATCTATCCCATCTAGCACTCTCTGCCCGTTGTGAACGTTCACGTTTTTGGTGCTTTTATTTCTCACATATTAAAGGAATCTGTATTGGCGAGCCGTTGGCGGTAATTGTTCGGAAAGAATTCTTCATTGATCTGAGGCTGCCGTACTCTGCTGTCACTGGAGAGCAGCTGGAAGTCAAGGCAATCCTCCACAACTACCGCCCGGATAGCATCACCGTAAGTCTGTGTTCCTCTGCTCTGGTGTTTCATGCCGAGCTGTGAGGATTTCACATACTTGAACTCAAAAGCACAACTCTGAAACAGAAATGCACGTGAAGCTCTCTACTAGTTTCAGGCAGGATCAAAACCGCGAGGTCAGTCCAACAGGCAAACATGTCCGAAAAGGGGGGCACACAGAGATCCTAGGTCGATTAGACACGCAAACAGGGTCGGAACAGGTAGCGTGGGAACGATAACAGGATATGCTGGAGAGCTTAACAATGACAATCCAGCAGAGGACAAGCGTAAGTGAGAAGTGAGGGACTAATAAGAAGATGGGCTGCAGGTAAGAAGGGCATGAGGACCAGGTGAAGGGAAAGAGAGATGATCTGCTGTGGATGACAGAATGAGGGATGACAGAAGAGTTCATTAAACAAGCAGGCAGGATGAAAACTAACCAATGAGCCAATGAGATTATTTAAGCAATTTCAGTGCAAAGACAAAAATGCAAATATGACTCACTTACAACAAGGTGGGTGACTAAAATAAATCGGATCCCTGTTATTTGCTCGTTGGGGATCTCATCTTTGATCAACTACAGACACTTGAGACTATTCTCTTCGTCCTGTTTTCCAGGTGCGTGTGGATCTGATTGAGGCGACGCATCTGTGCAGCGCAGCTCATAAGCGTGGAAAGTATCGTCAGGAGGTCAAAATAGGGCCACAAACTACACGCTCTGTGCCGTTTGTTGTTATTCCTATGAAAGAAGGAGAATACCGCATGGAGGTCAAAGCAACTGTGAAAGATTTTTCCCTATATGATGGAATCTGGAAGAATCTGCGGGTGGTGGTAAGAGAGAGAGAGAGACTAACTTTGTTAAATTAGCATAGACAAACATCATCATCATCATTAGGGGCTTAACCTTAAATCTTATCAGCTTTTTCAAAATAAAGTGAAGACTTACACACGGAAGCAAGTTGAACTTTGTTACCCATCAGCCGACCACTAAAACAGGTGTTGTTGTAATTGTAGTGAGTTGTAATGATTGTTCTTGCGGTTGTTTTTCCAGCCTCGAGGTGAACTGGTTACATCTCAACAAAATGTAACTCTCGACCCCTCTAAAGATGGAATTGGTGAGTTAACATGTGTGTATTTGTGTATGTACTACTGTAATATGTGTGTGTGTGTGTGTGTGTGTGTGTGTGTGTGTGTATACCTATATTACATCGTAGTTTGGTATTACAATGTTTTTATCACTTGGCCACTGTTGATCCCTTCAGCTGGTAAACAAGAAGAAACTCTCAACAGTAGAATTCCTGAGGCAGATTTGATTCCGGGCACACCGACTATCACACAGGTCTCTGTGACAGGTGAGATGTGATCCTATATTTGGGCACGCCATGTGACATAGTGTCTGTAAAATAGTGTTGGCAAAATTGGCATCATTCCTATTGAGAAATTACCACCTCACTGCTTGTGGGGAACCGTTGCATGTTTCTTTAGATGTTTCTGCATGTTGATTTCTAACATTTACATCTTTTTGTTCTATGTGTGAATAAAGGGAGAGAACAAATTTCCACAATAGTGAGCGCCGTTGGCGGGTCCTCTATGGATAGTCTGATCCAACAACCCTACGGCTGTGGAGAGCAGAACATGATAAAAATGACCCTACCTGTCATTGCAACAACGTATTTGGACAGAACCAACCAGTGGGAAACTGTGGGCTTTGACAAACGTGACAAAGCTCTAGAACACATCAAGACCGGTAGGTATTGCCACGGATACTGTGAATCTTGTTGATGGGATTTAATACATTACATTACATTACAGGTCATTTAGCAGACGCTTTTATCCAAAGCGACTTACATTACACTTTAAACCCATGGCTTTTTCACATTTTTGCCCGGGGAGCAATTAGGGGTTAGGTGTCTTGCTCAGGGACACTTCGACATGGAACATGGGGCAGCCTGGAGTCAAACCACCAACCTTGTGCTTCCCAGCACACCTTCTCTAACCCCTGCGCCACGACGACCCCCATAATACATAGACTATATAAAATTAACTATAAACAAAAATGTATGCCAGCAGATTCATTTAAAAGACTGACTTGTATCAGGAGGAAAAGCTAACAGAGCTCCACTAACTGGTTGTATGTTCTTGTCTGTGTTCAGGCTACCAGAACGAGCTGAATTACCTTAAAGGTGATGGGTCTTTTGCTGTGTTCACCGACGAAAAAATAAGTGGCACCTGGTGAGGCTTTCAAATATCCAGTTACTCATTCAAATGTTTCCACACCCTCCTTTAAACTAAATTCTGACGATTTGAAGTTGGTGTATTGCATGTGTAAACAAAGGAAACTAAGCGTCTCCTCTCTTCTCTCAGGCTGACAGCCTACGTTGCCAAGGTGTTTTCCATGGCCCACAGTCTGGTGTCTGTGCGAAAGAATCACATCTGTGACGCTATAAAGTATCTGATTCTCAATACGCAGCAACCTGATGGCTTGTTTGTAGAAAAAGGGCGTGTGATCCACGGAGAGATGATTGTATGTGAACGGATTTCTTAACACAGATGACTACATAGTAGGATGAAAACCATTCCACTGGCCAAAACCTAATATAAATTAACATGTTTGTGTCTACATGTGTAGGGGGATGTTCGCGGCAAAGATTCAGATGCCTCCATGACGGCCTTCTGCCTCACTGCCATGCAGGAGTCACGCGCGCTATGTGATGACACTGTTAATGTGAGTAACTGAACAGGAGGTTTTATATTTTGCCTCCACTATTTTCATTTCTTTCTTATTCTACACCAGTGATGGATAAAACAACGCTTTCTGATGGGGAAGCAAGTCACTATTTGCCTCTCTTAAGGCTGGCGAATGCTTCTGCGTCTGCGTCGTTGCGTCGACGCACTCTTTTCAATTCATGGTTCTAAAGTCTTGGCGTGTGTTGCAGAGCAATTCACCGCCAGAACAACAGGCGGAGTGACGCGTTTTTGTTGAAGACGACGTAGAGTCACGTCTATTTATTTATCTGTTTATTTATTTATCATACACTTTATTGCCCCGTGCATCGCCACTGCTGATTGTCATCGCGGACACATTTGTCGCGTATTTTCCTCCACAACTTTGTGCACCTCTCGACCGGCGTTTGCGGCGATCTCGCTCCGTGAATCCAACCCGCTTCTACAACCGGCCAATGACGGCTTGTATAAGCGGTCATATTTACGCATTTCTTCCGACAAAAGCTCTTAAATCTGATCCGTTCTCTCGTAAACATTCTTCGTTTTAATAATGGCGGTGTCGGGCTATGAAAGCGGAAATGTGAGACTCCGTAAAGGACGTAGTTAGCGGACCAATCGCAGCCTGGTGCGCTGCGGGAGGCTTGCGTCGCTTGCGTCGAAAGCAACGCACGCCTAGAAAAATGTCTCGACACACGCAAGGACGCGGGTGTGAAAAGGCACGCAAGGGACACGCAAGGGGGGCTTGCGTCTGCGTGGCTCTGAAAACGCAGAAGCATAAACTAGGCTTTAGTAACTGTCGCAACTCCTACAGAGCTTATAATCTAAATTTAGGTGGGACAGATTGGTCTTGGATAATGTCCCAGGATCAAATGTTTCAACATTCCTGAATAGAGTTGAATATCTGAAATGACTGCTGATTACTGTTCTCGCCTCATTCTTCTTTCTCCTTCCTTTTTCATTCGTCCAGATGGCAGGCAGTATAGACAATGCAGTAACCTACCTGGAAAGGCGTCTGCCCAACCTCGTCAACCCATATGCTGTTGCCATGACGTCATATGCTCTGGCAAATGCAGGCAAACTGAACCATCAGATCCTCTACAACTTTGCATCCCCAGGTACCGTCACACAGCATTTTTTGTTGAAATGTTTTTTTTAGTGAACTAAGCTTGTTACAGGTTCATTACTGTAATAAAACGCTGTTTGTATGCATCTTCCTCAGAGCGAAACCACTGGCAAACCTCTGGTGGAGGTGTTCACACTCTGGAGGCCACAGCTTATGCTCTGCTTGCTCTGGTCAAAGCCAAGGTGAGCGTGTCCCACAAAACATACAACTCAGTCATCATCCATGTTGCCTCACTGAATGGGTGGAGGGGTTGGAAACAAAAGTCAATCAAATGTGTGTCTCGGTTATGCTTTGAAATGTTGGTTTGAAGATTCAAGTTGTACTTGGAAACTGGACGATTACAATCATAAATACAACTGTACCAGAATCAGAGTGTTTTTTTAATATCTATATGCAACCACAGGAAAATTCATTTATTTTCCTTCTGTTAATAAAGAAATTTGAAGATGCCAAACCTGTTGTGAGATGGTTCAACAAGCAGCAGAGAGATGGCGGAGGCTATGGATCAACTCAGGTACCAATGACCTCTCTCTGCATCTTGATTCCTCCATCCTTTGTTAACTTTATACTTGTTTTTTTCTGAGTCTTGTTTTCGCACTCCTTTTCTCTCTAGGCGACCATAATGGTGTACCAGGCAATAGCAGAGTACTGGGCCGGCGCTAAAGAACCAGAGTACGATCTGGATGTGGACATTCTGTTTGAGGGTAGGACAAATGCCGATAAATACAAGTTCAACAGGGCAAACCACTACACCACCAGAACATCTAAAGTGAGAAGACACTCATCCAAACTTTCTGTGGCTCATCATATCGCCACTCCTGTTACTTGTAGGTTTGTTCTGCTGACCTGTTTGTGTGTGTATTTAAATTCCTACAGTCCCTTAGCATAAACCAGAATGTTACAGTGACTGCCACCGGTTCAGGAGAAGCAACAATAAGGGTAAGCACAATATATTTTAAGATTATGACTTTTAGCAGCTGTTCATTGTTGACTTGGTATTGGAAAAATTCTCACTCGACACCAGTGGAAGATCATCAGAAACAGGATATTTCATGTTTGCGAACAGGAGACACAGTTGACACACATTCAGGTCATGCGCAAAGCCTACTCAAAGGTTTTCATCCTCGGAGCAGGAATATATAGTTGGAAGATAAACATGCAGGGTGGGGTCATGCGCAAAACCCAAGTGCTGGTAGTCAAACATCTTGAGCATCAGATGACCCAGAACACCATGGGCCTCTAAGTGAAAGAGCACAGACTTTCTGTCGTACTAAAGTGGAACATTATTGCAGTTTTTCCAACACTTGTCCTATCTGAATCTCAGAGACCAAATACATTTTCAACCTTGTGTGACAGATGGTGTCGCTGTATTACACTCGGCCTAAAGAAAAGGAGAGCGACTGTCAGAAGTTTGACTTGTCCGTGCAGCTCCTCCCAGGTAATGAGGTGCACTCCCTCTCTCACTGTCTTACTTAACATTTGTTTGTGGTCTTTTTATCAGTTTGCTGTTCTGAACATGAGAAACGAGTTAAGAAATTACTTTTGCTCCTGCAGAGAAAATGAATGTGGACCCAAAGGTTTACAAGCTGAAAATAGAGGTTTTGTGAGTACGATAAAGGCGTCATACCGACCAGTGTCACAGTAACATGTCTGTATATACGGAGCATTTTCCAACCTAATTAACATCATTCTTTCTCTCATGTTGTTCATGCCGCTGTTCTTTGGGTAGGTATAAGGACACCGAGCGTGATGCAACCATGTCAATCTTGGATATTGGCTTGCTAACCGGCTTCACTGCTGACAAAAATGACTTGAACCGAGTAAGATATGACCGATACATGTAAACCCAGTGCAGCTGTGTTTAGGATAAAGTTCTGACAATGTGTGTGTGTGTGTGTGTGTGTGTGTGTGTGTGTGTGTGTGTGTATGTGTGTGTGTGTGTGTGTGTGTGTGTCTGTGTGTGTGTGTGTGTAGCTGTCCAAAGGACATGCTCGCACCATTGCAAAGTATGAGATGAACACAGTCCTGTCAGAAAGAGGCTCACTCATCATCTACCTGAACAAGGTAAGACATCCCGGTTTCCTGCCAAATATGTTTGTCTCTGCCTTGTTCTTTGTGTCTTTATCTCATCTTACTTTTGTCCAAAAGGTTTCTCACACGCTGCCTGAGGAGATCACTTTTAGGCTCCATCAGACGATGAAAGCAGCTGCCCTTCAACCAGCTGCTGTGTCTGTTTACGATTACTATGACGGTAACAAATAATGTTATGTACTTTACTGCCGATGAATGCCAGAGACAACACTGTGGATAAGCGGTCAATATTAGATTTCTAGTATTTAATACAAATGTTCTGATTTACTGCAACAATCACAAACTCATTTGCAGATATCTTTCTTCTCCATTGCAGAAAAACGTTGTGTGAAATTCTACCATCCAGAGAGGGAAGCTGGCATGTTAACACGGCTCTGTACAAAGGACCAAGATGAGTGCACATGTGCTGAAGGTACAGGATGAGTCCTCTTTTAGTCTTGGACACACACACACACACACACACAGCGTGTTGCATGTCCTTTTGTTCCACTGCAGCATTTTCGGTTTTTAATGAGGAGAATTAAAACCACAAAAGTTATTATAAAAAATAAGCATTTGCAGTTAAAGACTAAGACCCATGCACCTTTCACGAGTAATCAGGAAAAAATATATCTTACCGTCGGTTCTGCCTGATCTCATGTGAATAAGACTAAATATAAAATAGCTTTACAATGAATTCAACAAACCTGATTTATAGTAAGTCAACAGATTGTAATGACTAGAACTTTTTATCCGAGGCAACACGCCCTCCAGGATTCTAGGATCAGAGCAGCAGTCTCACTAAAGAAGTACTATTGTCCTTTAGGTAGTTTCACTCGTCAACTCTTACACACACACGTGATTATGTCACTGGGTCACCGGTTGTGTTCTCACTTTGTGCATTGTGTATTTCCAGAGAATTGCAGTATGCAGAAGAAGGACCAAGTCAGCAATGATCAGCGCACAGAAAAGATATGTGAGACTGAAGTGAACAACAAAATAGATTTTGGTAAGTGCTTGACTGCATTGATACGCACTTTTATACAAATAAATGTATGTTGTTGTAATAAAATATAGCAAGTACAAACATGTCTGCTAACAGTCTGCAACTGCTCTGTCCGAAGCGTACAAAGTGAAAGTGGAACTGTCTGAAGAAGATCCGTCCATTGATGTGAACACTGTGCGAGTTCTGAAAACCATCAAAGAAGGTGAGTAATTATCATTTTAAGACAGTTGCCTTTTGTCAGAGTTGGAGGAGAAAACTAGTTTTACTCATGTGTTTGTAGCAGCCAGTGTAATTAGCTTGTATTAATAGATAACAAGCGGACACTCATTACTGGTTTGTCCTTGACAATAAATGTTTCTTTGCAGTCTGGCTGCATCTACCTGTGAGGTAAAAACATGACTCTTAGTTTCAGGCGATTATTCTCTGAAGAAAATTATAGTAATTAAGGAAAGTCATTGTATTTTTTATCGTTGGATAGTATATTAGAGGTGCCAGTAGCTGGTTTTTCTTACCTTTGAACAGAGCCAGGCTGACTTATTCTAGTCTGTATGTTATATAATTAGCGTATCACAACTACCTTAAGTATGATTCAACTGTTGCATTAGTAATATGTATACTTTGCTAATTTATTGTACTGAACCTTAAACTATCCATTTAATTCTTACATTTTCTATCTCATGTCTCAATTACAGGAAGCACGGACGTGGGTCCTGTGAATAAACTGCGCACATTCATCAGTCTTGCGCATTGCAGGGAGTCGTTGGATTTGAGATTGGGAAAAACTTACCTTATCATGGGCTCATCCCGAGATATTACAGCAAAGGAAAATGACCAATCGTAAGCTTCTTCTTAATAGGAATGTGTGTGTATTTAGAATTTTCAACTGTTGTTATGCTGTTTATTAGTAAATCAAGTTAAATTTTTATATTTCTGTCTCTATTGGCAGAGTAGATTATCGTAAAGGAGGCAGGAGGCTATTTAATATGTTTGTGTATGACAGATAACTGTTGAACCAATGTATTTTCTTACCTTTTGTTTCCTCAGGTTTCAGTATTTTCTTGGAGGGAGAACCTGGATTGAGTATTGGCCCACAAACGCAGAGTGTCAAAAGGATGAATACAGACCTACCTGTGCGGGCATTGAAAATATGGTCGACCAGTACGAAACGTTTGGGTGTCAGCAGTAGTGAGACTAAACAAAATAATGTTTTTCAAATTATTTGTGTTGGGATTTTACCCTTTTATGTAAATCTTTCCAGATTATGAAATCTATTAGGGCCAACAATGTTGCACTGTATTAATTAAAATTGGATGGACTCAATATTTCTTGCTGTCATCTTCACAGATTAAAATTACTGTTACTTACTGTAATGTTGGTTGTTGCGATAAACGATGATGTCAACTTGTAGAAGTGGACAAGTAGAAGTTTGACTATATTGAGCGAGCTCAGTTGGGTGATATGTATCAGGGGCCGTTTAGGACCGAACTACTGAGACACTCTCATGCACACTACTGAGACGCGTAAGAGTGTCTCAGTAGTTAAGTCCTAATCGGCCCTTCATTGATATGGGGTCAGATTAGTCTTAGTAATTGCAAATGCACACAGAACAACTCACAAATGCAAACAGGAATGTTCACAAATGCGCACAGATTAATAAAAAAATGTATTCGATTCACAAATGCACACAGAAGGATTTACAAATACATTTCAATGCACACAGATGGATACATTATGATTCATATTTGCAGATCACAGTGCATTTATTTGCGGAGAGCTTTACATTTGTGTGTGGGTTTTTTGCGACTTGTCTTGCGTTGCAGATCCACAAATGTGTTTTTTTTTTCAACATGGACCGATCTGTAGCCAATCACATGAGCACGGCTCCCTCCTCCCCATGTGACTTTCAGCGATACATCGCCTGCACTGTATCGCTGAAAGTCAAGTGAAACATTATTAATGTAGCAATCCTTGTTGTAAGACATGACATGTTCTTGAACAATTAATTATTAGTTTTGATACGTTAGCGGAGTAAATTCCGGGTGGAACATCTTCTGGTCTTGAAGTGGCTGGGGAGCTTCAATTTGAAGAAGCAGGTGAATTGGGATTACGACCTCAACCACAAGCTTTTTCCTCCAGCAGCTCCCTCCAAACCCAGAACCTCATGAGGTCACGGAGCACCTCCGCTGATGGAAGAGAGAATGTTATGCATGCAACACCTCAAATGCATTTATTTGAAATGTGAGCTTGCCAATATATCATAAAACATCACGCAAAGAATTATATCTGAACTCCATTTCGTATGCAGATTTTGAGTCAGAACTGCCATCTGTCTTTTTTTTTGTTCATTCTTGGCAATCGCAGCACCCAAACAAGTAGGTGCAAATAAAGATGCAGTAATAAATATGTAACTTTGAGAGGATAAGGATAAGCTGCTACCTTGGCTTGAGGCGACAGACCCTCTCACACGTCCCACAGTTATTTTCAATAATTGTAACTTAGTTTCAAGATGTTACTTCAGAAGAAACAAATTAGCATGCAGAAGCTGAAGACAACACTAGCTAGCTAACTAAGCTTATGGACCTACAAGATTAAACTGAATAAGAAGTTTAGGTAACGCTTTATATTAAGGTCCTTGTTATAACCATTAATTAATAGGTGATAAGGCCCTTGTAAGTCCTTCCAAGATGCTTATTAACATTTATAACCCTATACAAGTGTTAATAATGGCATTATAATACAATTAATAGCAGGCTGTAACACATTTATAAGCATCTTTGCTATGCCTTTATTAATCTTTTTTGTTTGCTTATTGATATTAAAATATACTTTATTGCTCATCTAATATAAGTTAACTATGCACTTGTAAACAGTTAACTATGCTTTTTGCAGCTACCGGATCTAAAGTGAGAACAAGCCTTATTAAGGCTAATAAGTATTTCATTACATGTTAATAACTGGTAATGACTTTCACAACCTCCACATATCATGTTTGCTTATTGATATTAAAATATACTTTATTGCTCATCTAATATAAGTTAACTATGCACTTGTAAACAGTTAACTATGCTTTTTGCAGCTACCGGATCTAAAGTGAGAACAAGCCTTATTAAGGCTAATAAGTATTTCATTACATGTTAATAACTGGTAATGACTTTCACAACCTCCACATCGACAATATGGTCAAGGCTGATATAATGGGAAGGAAAAAAAGCATGATACAAGTGTTTCAACTGTGAAAGCAAAACTAGTTTTATTTATTGCTGTGGACTGCAAATTTAAAAAATAACACTTTCAGGATCTGTAAAAATCGAGGCATATAATCAAAGACATTGAAATTACCTTAAAGTGCATGATAAAACTGAGGTAGATTATTATTTATTTTTTTATTCCTCTGAACATTTAACAGTTTAACTTTTTTTTAAAACATGGTCCATCAGCACAAGATCAAACCAATATTCCCCTTTTCCAACAGGCAATAGTTTCCCTGATTTCTTCAGTGCCCGAACTGTGTCACCAATATCTGGACAGTCACGGATGGCATCTCGACATTTCCCAGCAAAATCCTACAGAGCTTGTGCTTTGTTGTATGCTGATCTTTAAACTCAATACTTTCCGGTAACGTGCAATTACCTCATCTGGACCACGTGCTGATGGTGAAGAGAGTAGATGGAGTAGATATTTTTATTAAGAGTAGATATATTAGATATATTAAGAGTAGATATTTGTCTCAGTGACATAAAGGATCTTCCATTCAATAACGTTAAACCATTCCTGAAGTTTACTAACTATGCAACATTAATATCATTCAGTAGGCATAGTCTACAACACAACAGTATCACAGCTTTCTTGCACATAGGTAGAATACATAAGCGTTTCTTTCACCTTTTACCTGCAAGTTCACTCCTCTTCGTTGAAACTGACGACATTAAGTCACAAACCAAAAAATAAACAGCCAGTATCTTCTAAATCTTAGTTTTCATTTACATAAATTACCCCTTGAAACACGGCTCCGTCTGATCTTTTTGCTTCCCCTCTCCTTTGTTACCTTCTTTCCCTTCTTCTTCTTCATGTTCTTCTTTGACTTCATCTTCTTCTTCTTTTTTCAATTCTCCGAGCGTGAGGAGCTTGGAGAGGAAGAGGAGTCTGAGGAGTAGTTGGTAGAGGATTAAAATTTTCCTGTGGTAGCCTAATATTTGTTACAAATATCAGACACGTGGTCATTATATTATATAAGGATATTTGGTGGTTACGTTAAAAAGTCGGATTTCCATACAAAATACCTCAATTTATAAAGAGAGCAGCAGTAATGGCTATAAAACATAATATATTTTTGTTTCAGATAATATGTATTGATAGTGATTGTTAATCTTGCAATCTGTGTTTTCATAATAATGACAATATTTAAAAAGAAAGTTAAGTCTTGAAATATCCCGCAATAACACTCTACGGTTGTTAATTTTTATTATTTGACTCAAATCACTGTTGTATATTGAAGTGTAAACGTCAGCAAATATCATGTGCAGAAATGTTTAAAGAACATACCAGACACCAGATGCATAAACTAGAGTATTTTGTGATGAAAAAAGCGTTTTTAATGTAACCAAGTATCCTATATCATAGCCACATGTCAGGTGTTTGTAACAAAAAAAACTGAAAATCGGCACTTAATTGCTCACTGATACACAGAGACCGACTTGACTGCTAACGTGCTTCCATCACTCAATGGGCAACAGCAGTCACTCGCCTAGCTTTAGCTAGCTAGCTAGTAGCTGGATGCGTGTTTGACTTTGCACTAACTAGTTAGTAGCAGTTAAACTTACCAGAGTTACTAAGCTTCCTCTTCTCAGCTTTTCGAGGTCCACTTCGAATTATATATATATATATATATATATATATATATATAATTCACAGAATTTACTCCGCTATAAAGTTATAGTATCAAAACTAATAATTCATGGTTCATTCACACGTGGGGGGGGGAATAATGTTTCAGCTACACTACAAGCGAATCGTCGTCACCAGACGCCATTGTTTGCTGACTTCGGACCCGTTGCATCCATAGATATATATATATATAAAGGCTGGATGTCTTACGACGGAGTCTAGAACGTTTGCATGTATTGGGTTTTAATCATACAGTAATTTTTATAGTTTTGTATCTGCATGCTTTTACTTCCATTTGTATTGTTTGTGTGGCGAGGATAGGGTAAAAAAGGGGAATGAAACTAAATAAAAAACCAACAACGCCACTTGGGGAATTTCACCCCGAGAAATAATCTGGAAGGTACAAGGCCCACAGCTAAGTTTACTCTTATTAGGCAGGAGACTCAGTTCACGGTTTTAGAACAAGTACAACTTCATTTTAAATACTTTTAAAATCAGTGCAATTTAATTCAAATCAAAAAGAAAATTAATAGAAAATCAATTAGAGGGCTGGAGCTGGTTGGACGGACAACACTAGGTGTAGAGGGCAAATCAAGAACACAAACAAAACAAACTCAAAACCACCAGACGTAGTGATGAACCCGCTTCCCAGGACACAGCAAACAAAGGGGTAGGACACCACCACCCGGCCAGCAGCACCACCACCACCAGTCTCCAGCAACTAAAGACAAAAACAATCTACAAAATTACAATAAAATAACATCCATCCAACAATACAAAAGGGATACAGCCCTGGTTAAAACACAGACGTGACAAGGGTTTAAAAAGGAACTGATCTGGCGCACGGTATAAACCGGGCATGCCAGGCAGTTCAGCGTGGCGAGCGATATTCGGCACACCAAGCTGCAGACCGACCGAGAGGTGCCACCGTTTGCCCCCTGGAAACGTTGTCTTACTGCGGAAACGTGTAAGACAACGTTTCCAGGGGGGAAACGGTGGCACCTCTATACTGCTACATTCGCATGTTTTTGATTATCTGTTTGAGATGGTTAATGTATTATTGCAGATGGGGTTTTATTTGTTTTATCTACCTTATGTTTTATCGAGTGAGTGTCTTATGGCTGGAGAGAGGAACACGGCGCCAACGTCAAAGTCTGCCACAAGAACAGTGGATACCATCTCGTCAGTATGAGGGTCCTCCTTACAACCCCCAGCAAGACTTGGAAAATGACTACCATAACCAACAACCTAGGAGGGTTGAGTATAGTAACACAAGGCAACATGGAAAGTAGAGGAGAAACCCACCCCCCAGGGTACAATTTCTGTAACAAAATGGGGCACAGTCAACACCAATGTAGGGCAAGACAGAGTGACAGCCATCAACAGCAGCCTTTAGACTAGAAATTCCAGCTGTGGAGAGCCGCCCAGCTGGAAATAGTCACACCCACAATGAACAGGCTCAATTATGTGGAGACAGTCCAATAGTTGAGGTAGAAATGGAAGGCATAAAGGTCCCCTGCCCATTAAACACAGGTTCCCGAGTGACAATGCTCGCTCAAAGCTTCTTCACTCTTTACTTTGGGGATCAAGGCATCCGCTTAAGAGACGCCTCCTCCTTTCTGACTATTCATCTTGCTAATGGACTCTGTATTGCCTACCTAGGCTCAGCTAGGCCAAAAGATTGGTAGGGCGGACATAATAGGTGTACGGGATAATTATTGAACAAGATCATTGCCTCACAAACTGGCCTGGGTTATTGGGGATGAATGTGATCCGTCAATGTTGGGATGTTGTGTTGGCGGGCTGTGGTTAGCTCAGCTGCAGGGGGGAGAGTGGTTCAGGGGACGGTGCCGGCAGGTGAGTAAGGAGCACAGGTGGAAGTGATGAGGACTGATTGTGATTATGAGACTCGGGAGCAGACGCTGAGGGGCAAGGCAGAGGAGCCGAGCCGAGGAAAGCCGAGGAAGCCAAACCAACTGAAACCTGCTCACTGCGAGAAAATAAAATAAAACGTATTGAAGTGAAGTGGGCAATGACAGAAAAATGTAAAGAATATTTGCTTCGTGGCAAAGTGACTGTCTTCACAGACAATAACCCACTGTCCCACTTACAGACAGCCACAATCGGCAGTATTGAGCAGAGATGGGTAGCACGAATGGCAAATTAAGACTACATCAACCAGTACCGGCCCGGGCGTCATAATGCCAATGCAGATGCATTGTCCATAAAGCCAAACGAGCCAAGCGAATCTCCAAGAGATCCCAAACTTTCCCCTGCCTACTTCTTGCCCACTGCCTAGCTCAAAACACTGCCCCTCCGGCGCACATACAGACACACACTAATCAGGTGACCAGTGACATATTAGACACCACCTTACCCTGGTGGACCCTGGCTCAGAGGCAACAAGCACAGGAGGAGGATGAAGCATTGCACTGTGTGACAGAACTCATCCTATGAGGTTCGCCATTCGAACCAGACCAGACTCGAAGAGATGAGACACGACCAGTTGTAGAACTTCTCCGACATTTGGACTGCTTCATCCTCTGGCGTCAAATCCAGTCACCCAAGAAAGAAGATGTGGTGTGTCAGCTGGTTGTGCCATCAAAGCTCCCAACGACATGTAGGGGAGTGTTACCACGAACAAGCAGGCCACTTTGGTATAGAAAAGACATTGTCCATTCCACAAAGACAGGACAAAGATGACCCATGATGTAGGGACCTGGAAAACAACCTGCCCGCGATGTGTCCTCAAGAGCCCCACAAAGACGGAGCCCTCTGGTGTCAGTTTGTACTTCTATGCCTCTAGAACTGTTTTTTTCATGGACTATCTAAAGATGGATTGCTCCATTGGTGGTCTCAAAAAAATACTGGTAATCACTGACCATTTTACCAAGTTTGCTTAGGCCATCCCCAAAATTCCAGTCTCCTGGCTGTAGAGACACAACAAGTTTGGAGGCCACCTGTAGGTATAAGAACTGCCTAGCCCTGTTGTGGGAGGAGAAAGGTTCCTGGCAGTCTATTGAGCACATAGCTGTTGTGACTTTTTCCACTTGCAAGGAAATAAACGAAGAGAGACATATTTGACTCAGAGCCTTATTCTTATTTAACGATTGTGCAAAATCTTCCAAAACAAGCCCCACATCATCTTCACTCCGACCAGGGGGCCTGCTTCAAGGCACAAGTAATCCATGAACTGTATAAACTGTATGGGACAATCAAGAGCCAAACAACCTTGTACCATCCAGCAAATTGAACCCTAATAGACGTTTTGGGTACTCTAGAAGAGGACAAGGAGAGTTGGCCGGACGACGTGGGAGAACTGGTCTTTGTGTATAACAATGCTTCTCATTGCTCCACTGCTTTCACCCCTTTTTATCTTGTTTGGCAGACATGGCCGACTCCCCCAAGATATAATGTTTGGCTTACCCTCCTCGGACGAACCAGTGACTGTTGATGCATGAGTCCAGGGCCACCACCAACACCTACATGCAGCATATAGGAAAGCCTGGGAACAAGGAGGACAAGCAGTTGCACACCAAAAGGTAGTTTATGA
Organism: Gasterosteus aculeatus; assembly: GCF_964276395.1. Classification (NCBI taxonomy): domain Eukaryota; kingdom Metazoa; phylum Chordata; class Actinopteri; order Perciformes; family Gasterosteidae; genus Gasterosteus; species Gasterosteus aculeatus. The sequence continues at coordinate 8,618,979 of NC_135696.1, read as the reverse complement.
TCGCTCTGCCAAGAAGCCTCATTACTGCCTGGGGAAAGGGTGTTAGTACGACATCAGAGAGCAAGGAACCGGGGTAAGCTAGCAGACAAGTGGGAAGCATCCCCTTAGGTAGTGATTAGTCAACCTAGACCCAAGAACCCAGTGTATATAGTCAGCCAGGAACACGGTCCTGGTAGAGAACGTGTTCTACACCGCAACATGCTAAGCCTCACATTGTGGCCTCGGGGGAGATGAATAGTGGTGTATCTTGTTTGGGGTTTCTCCCTGCAGATGGAATCCCAGTGATGACAATCAACCCACCAGAGGAGGTCAAACCAGATTATAGTCGACAGGCCTGACAGCATTGAAGCACCAGATATGAACAGTTTATTATTGAATAAACACACCACCAAGCTCACTGTAGCAAGATGGCTGCCATGTGCGGACTTTGGCTCTGTTGGCCGGCCATGTGGACGAGACATATAGTCTTTATTTATATCTATGGTTGCCTGCGCAATTTGCGCTGCTGGAAGTCTCATGGGGAGGGGGAGCTGCGCTCATGTGATTGGCTACTGATGGGTCTATGTTGAAAAAAACACTTTTGTGGATCTGCGATGTAAGACAAATCTCATAAAACCCACACACAAATGTGAAGCGATCCGCAAATAAATGCAGTGTGATCTGCAAAGAAATGCATACACATTCACAAATATAAATGTATTTATGTGTGTATTGAAATGTATTTTAAATCCTTCTGTGTGCATTTGTAAATCGAATACGTTTGTGAATTTTTCCGTGCGCATTTGCAATTATAGAGACTGATCTGACCCCATAGGTTGATGCAAAGAAAGTTACAACAATTAACCAAATTTCAATTGATTGTGATTCAGATTATATAACAGCTCATTGATTAATCTTTGAGAACTGGAGCGTATACGGATGACATTGTCATCAATGTATTCCTGTCCAACAGTATTGACAAAAAACATATTGTGCTAATAATTAATAAGTCTTATTCTTATTGATATACAAAAATAATCCAAATGTTCAAATTGCCAAGAAAAACGTTCGTTTATTTTAATGGTGTGTATTTATATCATATTTTTTCTAATATAGTCAAAGCCCTGTTTATTGTGTTGTGTTCCATTTCTTCTTTTTTTTCAAATGATCAAAAACGCTTATGTTGCATAACATTGTGGAGCTACAGTAGGTGGTGTTTAGTTTATCAAAAGGCTTAAAGCAAATGGAAAGCTTAGTAATTAACAACAACATGATCTTGTGTATTTCATCCATACACAAAAATAACTAAAATGGTGATTTGCCATAATTTACTTGTCGTTACTTAGAATAAAGAAAACAGCTTTCCGACAAAATGGCTTGCTTGTTTTTACTATAAAGTTGCCGACTAACCTTTGGAGAAGTCTAAGCCACTGTAATTTTTAACAAATGAATAGGGTGTTTATTGGGAACTTTGAACTTCTTTTTGTCTGTTTTGCATATGTTTTACTTTGAAAAGAGAATCTAATCTAAATCTAATGGTTCCAAAATGTCTAAAATACCTACAATCACATGCTGAGGAGACATATTTTATATTTTACCAAACAATTTCAAATCTATAGATATTCTATTAACGGACACATTCACTCACAAATAACTAAATAAATGAACGGGAAATAATTGAACTTAATTACTGAAAAATATTAGTGCTGCTCCAAATAATAAGGCCACTCTTAATCCCCTGACAAATTGGGAAATTACCCACATGGAGAGGCTTTTTCCTGTACACGTTTTTCTCTAGATTCAGTAACTGGAAGAGAATATAACATAAGGCACTAATCCACTCTTTAAAATGCAACTTCAGAAGAACGTGTTGTTCTGATCTGTTTGACAAATGAACGTTTGGGGGCAGCAGCGGGTAGCAAGATATCTGAAATAAAGACGGCGAAGAAGACGAAGACGAGGTAGAGAGTGACGTATTTCCTGTAGCCCAGGAGTGTTGGCGATCTCGGAGAAGAAAAGGATCAAACTTTAACTGACAGTCTTTAGGATAGGCGCCGTCAACGTGTGGGACTAAAGCCCTGCCGGGAACACAGTGATATTAAAGCACCGATAGATTGGTTACACTGTTCACGTAAGAGTAGGGAGCTGGACGAGGTGCTTCAGAAGAAACCGTCATGGCCAAGGTACAAGTGTTAAATGTTGCTGTGCTGGACAACCCGAGCCCATTTGGAAATCCATTTCAGTTTGAAATAACGTTTGAATGCATGGAGGATTTACCTGAAGGTGGGTGTTTTCAGTTAACCTTAACGTGTCGTGCCAGTTAACGTTAGTTTATTATTTATCATAATGTTAGCTATTGGGTGCTAGCTCCCTTTCTTGTACTTTTGAGGGTTGATGGGGTACATCGTAAGTTGTTGATAACCATGCGATGTTGCTCATCGATATACCGACATGTCAGCCTGATAAGCTAAGATAGGCTATCTTAGTCGTTGGAGAGAGATATTTCATTTGACGAGTAGTTGAAAATTGGCGCTGGCGCGTTTATGCTCCGCGCCCCGCCTCCCGCCTGCTCTGATTGGTTCTCAGACCTGCTTTGACGTCTTTTCCTTGAAGTTCATTGGTTGTTTACGTTGTGTTACTCTAGCAACTGTCAAGCTAAACGACTTGCCGCGAACCGCGGGCAGAGACAACATGGAAGCCGTAGCATGTACAGGCTACTGGCAATGCCTAGCTGTTGAGATTCGCTGTCATTAGCTATGAACCTGTATACCAATTAAACTGATGATTTCCTGTAACCTAATTAATTGTAGTGATTGTTGAAGTGAATCCGAAATATATACAAAACAGATTGAAAAATACTCTCACACCTTGGACGACTAGTCGAACAGACGTCTCTGCCTGCGTCATGTGACTCAACAGCTGCTGGTTGCTCTTTCCTCTACGTCGGCTCGGCTCTTTTATTTTTTATTTTTCATCTCCGCAACTCGTTGAGTGACGTGATAATCGTGCGACACAACAAATTAATGAATGAATGATAATGAAATTCATTGCCAACGCTTTTAATAATCGAATTTTATCGATTTCATAGATTTGTTGTTGCAGCCCTAATGTATATCAACACGTATTTTTCTGTTAAAGATGTATATATTTTTTACTCTGTCAATCAACATGTCTAAATTTCAATCAACAGCAATACCCTGTGTTACTCTATTCCGTACCAACAAAATTCATGGCGTGTCTATCTCTGTTGTGTGTATGTAACATCAGATCTGGAGTGGAAGATCATCTACGTGGGTTCTGCCGAGAGCGAGGAATACGACCAGGTTCTGGATTCTGTTCTTGTTGGCCCGGTACCAGCTGGCAGACACATGTTTGTTTTCCAGGTCAGAAAACTTTGGTCACCTGTTACCTCTCATCTAATACAGCTAGGCCACAGAAGCCATTGAATATTGAGACTGGAATTCAGAGACACAGGTTTATTTCCCTGGTTTGGCCTGCTGTTTAGCTCAATGCTTCATTAATAACATGATTGCCATGGATTACTTTCATCTGATGTATTCCGCGTTGTGTTCCTTTCTCTGCCTTCAGGCTGATGCACCAAACACCGGGTTGATTCCAGAGAGTGATGCTGTAGGAGTTACTGTCGTCCTTATTACCTGCACCTACCGTGGACAGGAGTTCATCCGCATTGGTTACTATGTCAACAATGAATACACAGACCCTGAACTACGGGAAAACCCACCCCTCAAACCAGACTACACTCAGGTAACAAACACACACTCACTCAAGTGGTCATCACTGATTTCTGCCATAAGCACATGCCTGCAACTTTTTTTAAATTAGAATATGTCATCAATGTGAATCGTGTTGATCTGAAGGTTTTTATTAGCGTTGGGGGGGGGGCGGCAATTTATGACTTTAAGATCATTTTAGCTTTTTGGTCAGAACAATCAAAGGGTAAAAGTTTCAGGGTTTACTACACGGCGTGGATGTGATTTGGCGCAATGGGAAATTTTAATAAAATGAAAACGCACCCAGCCAGGTTTGTATGATATAGTATTCTACATTGGCTCACTTTTGGGGGATAGGTTGATTACTAATGAAACTATTATAAACTCCGGTATCACGTTTCAGCTTTTTATAAAGTCCGATAAAAGGATCCCTTCTGTCTGAAATACCAGCAGGATCAATGTACGCCAGTGCAACAGAAGCTAACTCAAAGCGACTTGCTTGTATTGTCTCTGTGTGAAATGGAAACGGTACCTTTTTTGCATTCCCTCAATTTCCGGGAAGGCTTTTTTTTTTTTTTTGAAAGCCTACATCCCGAACAGGTGGCATGGTGTATGACGGACGAGGGTGTTTTTTTAGCAGGTGCAAAGAGCCGAGTAATGAGATGCTTTTTAGTTCCATCAAGGAAAGGTTTGGTAAAACGTGACCCACGTGTGGGACTGAAAGTGAGGATATCTCCACCACAAATGGGAATTCTGACATTTCACCAATGTCGCTTTCATTCTCTCAGCTCCTGAGGAATATTCTGGCCTCCAACCCCCGTGTCACTCGCTTCCATATCAACTGGGAGGGTTCGTCAGACAAAATGGAGGACTGCGAGAATGTCGACCCGTCCCCCAACATCGGAGGAATGCTTCCGCCGACCTGTGTACCGGGAAAGATGCCCCCTCTCGGACTGATGCCAGACAACTCCATGGACTGCATGTAAAAAATCCTCACGCTGAGATGATGGACAAAAGGTTGTTCTTATGGGTACACTCATCCACATTGCAAACACTCTTTTGGACAAGAAAGCCACGGATGTATCAAGAACATTATTTTTATACAGCATACGCAAACGGGATGAATCTGGCATTGTTGTAAACAGTTTTGCCTCCTGTGCGGTCTCTTTCAACACACCCAGGCTAGCACAACCAGCTTTGCCTTATTTTACTATATATGGTTTTAGACAAAGTCAAAGCTGTCCTCTTGCGCACTGATGTGGGCAGTGCTCTGTATGTAGCACTAGCTTTCTATAATAAAGCATTTCATTGTTTGTAATTTTTGTCACATGTAAATGTGTAGCATTTTGGAGTAGACGCACCTGTGGACATCTTTTTTGAAATGTGGGTTATGTTCAGGGGCCTGTTGCATGAACTAGCTTTGTTTACTATTGGCTATGGAGCGTACACTGAGTACAGCCTTGTTTTTGAGTTATAACCTTGAGTTATCCAGAAGGCCCTTTAAACGGGCCAAGGTGCAGTTATGGGACCTAAGATTAAGGTCTATGGATGCATAAAACATTGAGTTGAAGGAGAAAAGGATTCTGGATTGTAGTTAAGGTTAACTGTAAATAATGTTTTCTCAGCGCTTACATGGTCTTCAAGATGAACAGGCCCATTTTCTTTTTGTACTTACTGTATATTCTCTGCCTCAGCATTTGTAAAAATGGGGGTTGTGATGGGCTTAATAAACTTGTTTTGTGAATCTAGTACTAGTTTCCTGTATTTGCCAAATTTTAATTGCACAGCTGCTTTATACCTTGACTAGTGAGGAAGGAGGCACGCTAGAGACTGGCTGTGTTGGTCTGCTCTTTCCCCTCTAGCTCCTTTTTCTTTTTTTCCAATTTCATTCATAAAATGCAGCAGCCTCACTCCACCATTTCCACTCTAGCCTCATGTTGCTCGGCAACTGCATCACTAAAGGGTGGGGGACTCTGCTCTCACCCATTTTCTCTCTTGGGCTACATCGGCACTAATGCGTGGTCGATTCAAAACAGACGCTTCAGTCCTTCCATCTGTTATTTTACATATGTGAATTTGAGGTAAATGTGTGTATATCTGATAATCGGCCAAAGCGTTTAGGATCATTATCAGAATGCATTACGATCAAAAGTAGGGCAAATGAAAAGCTTATGCAGCTGTAGTAGCTTTTTATTGTGGGCATCTTTTAAATATAAATGTATGTTGTAGGCCTCAGACCACGCATGACTCATTTACACATGTATACCTCAAGTGTTGGTTTGTGTGTCCTTTGGAAATTCAGATTTGTTGACCCACACAAATTCAGATTATTATTGAATTAACATTTTCAGATGCAAATCTATTTGAAGCCGTGTCTTCTGCTTACCACAATAATAATAATTTAAGGGCCAAGGGCATCTGCTACACTTGCGCTGCAGGTTCACCGGATGTGGGCCGAGAATCACCGACATGCTGTCAGCGGATTGAAGGCGCGTCACATAAGACGTTATGAGGTGCGGGTTTTCCAGCCACACCGACTGTCAAATAAATGCCTATCTTGCATATCTTATTGCTGGTGGTTCGATCCCCACCGGATAAACTCTTCCCTCCATGCACGGCTGTCTGCGATCAGTTAAGAAGTGCTGCCAGCCAGACTGCGCCGCGCGTGTGTTATATTCTGACCAACCTTTCTAAAAATAGCTCGCAGTTGAGCCAAACGCGTATCAGTCGCTCGACGGCAAGGGGTGGGGTTCTATTTATTTATTTACCTTTCGGCCAATGAGTAACCTCACATTCGCCGTGATTCCCACGGTTTGGCCGCGACCAGCCAATGGAAGGCAGCGACGGGAGAAAGTGGGCGCGGTTATAGTCGAGAGCAAAAATGTGTCGTTGACGTTTCCCATCGTTGGCTATTTGTAGGGTGGCGGTCCGTTGGCGTTGTTGGCGGATTTAAAGGCCAATCGGAGGGCGCCGTAGGACGACCGCTTAGCTAGGTGACCAATACATAGCCTAGCTTCAGCCGTCAATCAACCCGGGCTCCGCCCAAGAGGCGGGATCTTAGCTCGGCTGTAGTTCCGTCATCTCGCCCGTCTCCGAGACTACAGGGGGCCAATGTTGATTTGGGAAAATTCGCTTCGCCGTTTGGACCCCTTCGAGGATTCACTTTTTAAATCTGGGTTCGATGACGAAAGGTGGCAGTCTTTTGATTGAAAATATTGCATCCCCGCCGTCTGTGTAGCTGTTTTTCGGGGGGCGGGGGGCCGGGAGAGAGGTGGGGAGCCGGGGTGGGGGTGCTGCTGCGAGGAGGCACAGGAGAAGACTGGATCCTCCGCGTTTCAGGTCAATCACGCCGAGGTCGGCCTGGCGGTCTGGTGAAGCCCCAGCGACCAGGACGCTACCGCGATAGCTCCCCGGGGATTCAAGCCCGATTCCGGCCGGTGTCGGCGGCTGACGGCCGTGTAGGGCGCGAGCCCGCTCCGGAGCACCGCCTCGCCGCATCGCAGGCTATTAAAGACCAAGACCTCGGGACGCTCGCTAACCGCTGCGACTGGGTTAAGGAAAAAACGCCGAACTTGGGTCACCGGCTCGAGGGGGCTGCAGGGCGGCCAAAAAAACAAGCCACGGATCGCCCGTTGACAAGTTGTCATCATGGGCAACGCGCCCACGGCCAGGAAGGGCAGCGAGATGGAAAGCGGTGGGTACCGTCGCCGGTAGCCTAATGTTACACCTCGTGACATGATCAGAGACGATGTATTTACAGAAAAAGACGCACATGTTCAATTAGAATCCTTACTCTTCCTTTCCCATTCATTAAGATGCACCGGCATGAAAAGTCCTTCCTGCAAACGAACGCAAGATCCTAAATGCAACTCATTCAGCAGCATTGCATGTGAATGAAGAGAGGGGCTTTTTTTTGCTTTACTTTGAGTAGATGCTAAGTTCAGGATGGAGAGCGGTTTTCGTAGACATGACGATTTTTTAATATTCGCATTACTGACATATTGCCAATATTTATGTTGCCTCCCCTCTTTTGGAAGAGAGATGCTGCTTGAACTGTGTGTGTGTGTGTGTGTGTGTGTGTGTGTGTGTGTGTGTGTGTGTGTGTGTGGATGAGCTGCATTAACGTGAACCTGCTGAGCTGGTCTCACTGTGTCTGTAAGTCTAACGTGAGGTTTATGCGACGCACGAGGATGAGAAATGTCAGAGGCCACTGGACTGGTGCATTCATTGGATAGATCTTCTGTTTACCATGACTTTTAAAAATGCATTGGTATTCATGCAGTCATTCCACATATACTTTCCACCTAACAGATTACAAACAGTGCCAGGGATCACAACACAGTAAAGGAAGGAGCTTGAAGTGTAAGCATCACATGCTGTATGTCATGCACTCTTGGTCAGGGAGCATAATTGTAAGAAAATGAGCCTCAATACCACATACCGTGCTTACTGAGTCCTTAAATGCTAAAACAACACTGTGCTTCACACTAAGATCATACACAGTTTGTGTGTGGTGGTGTTTTGTCAGAAGAGTGCTACTAAACAAAGTGAAACAGTTCTCGTGGGAGCTTTCTGCAGGTTTGCACATCTTTGCATGTGATTCTTCAAAAACAGAGGAGGTATTCTACGTTTTCATTTCTGTATTATTTCACTTTTTTGCACACACTACTAAAGCCTTCATTGTGATTTTGTCGTCCACAGTCAAGGAGTTCCTTGCTAAAGCCAAAGAGGACTTTCTAAAGAAGTGGGAGAGCCCCGCACAGGTTAGTGTGTATATATATATACATATTTGTGTACAGCAAAATAAATCAAGTGGCTGGTAAAATATGTAGCGTGATGATTCAGTTTGGTTATGTACTGATTTGACCTTGAAATCATATAATTGTTTTGTCTTTTAATTTCCGGTTCTTATTATTATTATTTCTCAACCATAGTGATTGCATTTAACATAACAATTATTATTTACATGTATTCTTATTGCTTTTATGTATACTAATAATCTAAATATGTATAATCTAAATATTATAAAAATGTATACTATTCTTGACGCATTACAGCATTCGATTTGAACCATTTTAGCCAGCCTTCGAAATATAATTTAAGTTCTGTGCCGCTGTGCAATCAAGCTTTTAGAAGTATTTTACAGTAACAGATCATATTAGATACAAATAACTTAAAAATCTTCTTTACATTGTTGAGTATACTTGACTTTCTCTTCGACCCGAGGTTTTATAAGAGAAAGAAAAAGAAATTGAAATGTGACAGTATGACTCCTTTTTTTTATATAAACTGTATGTAGATAAATCCAGATATATTTCACAGGTTCACATAATAGTTTTAGATGTAACCTGGCTCTATATAGGTATTATGTGCTGTGCATGTTCAGTGTACCCAATTAGTTTGTACATATTAGCTCATATCATATATCATACACGCTTCATATACACTATACTACACATGCACTCTGGCATTTGCTGTATAAAAACACACATAATATAAGGTTAATATGAGCAGAGGACACATTAGAAAAACTCGCCATCCGATTCTCACAAAAATCAATCAGCCCTTTTTGTTTTGTCCGTTCAGAACACTGCTGGCCTTGAGCAGTTTGAGAGGTTGAAAACTCTCGGCACGGGCTCATTTGGCCGAGTGATGCTTGTGAAGCACAGAGAAACGGGACAGCATTATGCCATGAAGATCCTCAACAAGCAGAAGGTCAGTTTGCGTCACGGTGGAATATTTTATTATATATATATATATATATATATATATATATACATATATGGTTCCTATTGATCCTCTTTGAATAAGGTTGTGCTCAAGCAGACATCGGGTGGCAAAGCTGAGGTTGTTTTAGTGCATATTATCAAGTACAGTCATTTTGGAAACCAATTTAGAAATAATTTGTTTCTGTTCGCACTGGTTATCTCCTATCTTATGACTAATATCTACAGAAACTCATTTTTATTGCTAATATACACAGATGGGAATGTCTGTTTCACTGGCCGATCCGGTGAATTCAACGCTGAAAAGTTGAGGTTCTTTATCACTTTGATGCAGTCTAGAGACATGCAGATTAGTGGTCAATACATACAGTGGTCAACACTGGTCAATACATTTTAAAATGCAAAAAATCACAATTATCTGTGTGTCGGGTACGTGCTGTTAACCTGGCAAACCACCTCACCACAAACACGGAGGGAGAGACTGTGGCCCTATTGTCTCTTGGATGAAAGCATCTATAGAGATTTGCCCATTTTATGACACCTGCTTTGGCTTCGGTACCTCCCACTCATAATACATCATTCTATTCATGCCTGGTTTCCACTTTGTTTCGCTTTGCTTTCACTGGATGTCAGTGTACCTGGTAACCAAAATGGAGGGAAATAATTGATTGTACCTTGACTTGTGTTTGTACTGTTTTGCCAATTTCACAAAAATCAATCAAAAGGTAACAAAATCGATGCCGCTTGCAGGTGTTAGCCTAGCCGGAAGGAGGCTGACTGCTCCAGAGCTACTTTTGTGATAAACTAATGTATAAATACTACATTATGATGTTAAAAAAAACACACACATTAATGAGTACGTTTTACAAAATGAAAGCAAATGTATCATATCTTCAAACAAGAAAATCATTATATAAATTAAATAGTATAATTATTATTTTTTTTGCATCAGTAATAAAAATGAATGGGGCGCCAGGGTCGCTATACAGAGACACATATAAACCCTCCTTTTTGTCTTTCAGGTGGTCAAGCTCAAGCAAATAGAGCACACTCTGAATGAGAAGCGGATTCTTCAGGCTGTCAGCTTTCCCTTTCTGGTGCGGTTGGAGTACTCGTTTAAGGTACGGTGAATTCTACATGGTGTGTGTGTGTGTGTGTGTGTGTGTGTGTGTGTGTGTGTGTGTGTGTGTGTGTGTGTGTGTGTGTGTGTGTGTGTGTGTGTGTGTGTGTGTGTGTGTGTGTGTGTGTGTGTGTGTGTTGATGATGGGTGCTGAATAGATTGTCCTTCTCTTCATCTGCTTAGCCCAAATCCCCCAGTCCAGCTTTTTAATTGCTATTTGACTACATTTTTATGAAAGTGGTCCATTCAAATGATCAATGCGTGTGAAGAAACCGGTACTGCTTGGCTATTCAGAAATTGAGATGAAATAATAATCAAAACTGAGAAAACAATGTCAAAATGTGAGTGAATATGTGTCTAGTTTTGTCATATTTATGTGATCTGTAATTAAACCGCATGTATACCTAGGGTCTGTTTTTATCAGCAATAGTTGCATTAGCTTCAACTTGCAAAGATCTGCCTGTGCTCCTACAGACTAACCCAGCCGCTGGCTATACTCCAATTAAAGCCGTATTCGGGTTAAGCTTCAAATAAACCTATTAACAGAATTTTCCTCTCCGCTTGTCTCGTCCTTCACCCTTTGGAAGAGCCGACAACAAATGCATATTAACTCAGCTTAGTTAGAGTACTTTGACAGTATGTTGCATTTGCAGTCGTCAACCAAGAAGCGTGGGAAGAATGAAATCCTCCTTGATAATATGAAGCTGGTGTTGCGCTACTTGTCTTGTTAATGGGTGTAAAAAATGGTTTGATCTGTATCTGTGTGTCTCAAATCTGTCCTCCGTCTTCCTTCTCTAGGACAACACTAACCTCTATATGGTGATGGAGTATGTACCAGGTGGAGAGATGTTCTCTCATCTACGGAGAATTGGCAGATTTAGGTTAGTGTCTATAGGAGTCATTTAATGCATCTCCTCTATTTTATTCTCTTGTTGCCCATTCTATTTTATTCTATTCGACTCTGTTCTCCTCAGGTCTCTTTCTTTTTAGCTGTGCTCTGTTTTACTCGGCTATGTTCCCTGCTGTTCTGTTCTGGTCCATATTCTCCACTAAACTGCTCTTTTTCTACACCACCCTGCTTTGGTTTGTGTGTCCACAGTGAGCCTCACGCTCGGTTCTACGCTGCTCAGATTGTTCTAACCTTTGAGTATCTTCACGCGTTGGACCTGATCTACAGAGACCTGAAACCTGAAAACCTGCTCATAGACCAACAGGGCTACATACAGGTAACCTGGATTTTATTTATTTGCATTTTAGTCATCATTGGAATTAGTTATTTCACTATTTTTACAGTCATTCTGATGCAGAAGAGTCCATGGGACATCAAGCTGTTGGGTTTTAAAGACCACGGGCTTGGCTCTGTTTTAATTTAAAGAAGCTGCATGCAGTTTTACAGTCACTTGTGTGAAAATAAAGCATGACATTTAAAAATCCCCATGCCTTTTATTTGGGATCTCACAGGCATGGACGTGTCTAAACTTTGACCAACTAACGCTGTCACACAGAGTCGGTCTCGTGACAAAGATTATTCCGCCCTCTAGTGACGGACCATTAACTATAAACTGGTGAAGGATCCCATTGCTGCCCAAAGATCCTTGCCTTGCTCCATCTCGTTGCCCCTGTCTATTGTGCGGGTTTCCTTTCTTCTGCCTTTCAGCTAGGCACGCTTTTCATTGTTTGTCAATAATCTATTGTTTCCCTCTCAGGTGACAGATTTTGGCTTTGCCAAACGCGTAAAGGGCCGGACCTGGACACTGTGTGGCACCCCAGAATATCTGGCCCCGGAGATTATTCTGAGCAAGGTGAGCCACCATTGCACCATATTTTATCTTACAGCCATGATTCCGTTCAAATGAAGATATTCTGCATTTAAACAAACAATGACACCGACCTATTACATTGGGTTAACACCCTTTCTCTACAAGATTGTGGTTGCTGGTATTTACGCTCCTGCCAGCACGAGGAGTATCTTGGGATGTTGGTATTGGTCGCCTTGGTTTTTCAAACCATAATAGGCAATAGTTGTTTTCCATAGAATCTATAGAGCGCAAATCTTCCCCTTAACAACATATGAACATTGAAGCTAGTAAAACTCTAAATTAACATAAACGCATTAATCTATGCGATTAATGTGGCAAAGATTAATGCAACAAAATATTTAGTTAACATACGTTTGTTTACTTCTGTAAACCGGAAGTTAATCGCGGAAACGAAACGACCGCCAGCTGCAGTCAGTTAGATGTGAGCAAGCAAGACGGTAGCTCAAAAAAGCGAGAGCTTTTTGCATTGCAAGTAAAAGAAACGGAGGCGCGACATAATAGAAAACATTCCAACGTTCATCTAATATTTAGATGTGACAACAAACATCATGACGTCTTTTTTGATAGAACGTTCTCCATAAGTCTCTATGTGTCCTTGAATCGTTCAGTATAATATCAAAGATACTTAGACTACGTCATCACGTGACGGGCCGCATAACAATCATACTGGATCTCTTCATTCTGAACATTTGAACGGGTTGCACAGATTCTGTTGGAAAGTATAAGTTGACAGACTTGAGCAAAAGAGGAACGAACGACGAATGGAAATGGGAAATTATATTTTTTTTAAACAGCCCTTTTGTCTCTACTTTCCTCCACCCTTGTTATATCCACCAGGGGTATAACAAGGCCGTAGACTGGTGGGCGCTGGGCGTACTGGTCTATGAGATGGCAGCAGGGTACCCGCCTTTCTTTGCTGACCAGCCCATTCAGATCTACGAAAAGATCGTGTCAGGGAAGGTGAGTTGGACTCTCCGAATACCACCTGGTGCTGCCTTTGGTGTTTGTAACATTTGGAGGACCCGCCCCTCATCCCGACATGACTCTGTTCTGAGGGTTTTGTTTAAGAAAGTTCATTTAGTTTGGGTTATGTTTACATTATAGCTCCATTTTGGGATTTAGACAAATGTTGAAGCCTAACTCTGTACATTTTGAAGGCAGGAACAATTTGGTATGCATCTCCAATATAGACATATTGTCTTCTTCTACTCGTCTTCAAGTGTCCTTTCTGTCCTTTATAATAGGCTTTGTTTTACAGAAACTGTAATCTATCTGTTGCATGTTAGCGGTGCTCCCAGGGGCAAACACAGAATCTCTTTAGACCACCTTGACGGTTATTGAAGCCGGCTTGGAAGTGTTTTTAACCTCTTTCTGTTGTCTGTCTCAGGTGCGTTTCCCATCTCACTTCAGTTCAGACCTGAAGGACCTCTTGCGGAACCTGTTACAGGTGAAAGCAAATATTTGTCATTCTGAAGTTACAGCTACGTTTACTCCTCTGCAGTTCGAACAAGTGAGGAAAATGTATTGGTGTTATCCTCAGGTGGATCTAACAAAACGTTTTGGGAACCTCAAGAACGGGGTCAACGACATCAAGGGACACAAATGGTTCGCAACCACCGACTGGATTGCCATCTACCAGAAAAAGGTATGTGTGTCTGTGAGTGCAGCTTGTTAAACGAGTTGTCTTCCCTTCTATAAAGTTCACTTCCCAACTGGGGTTTTCAATTGTCTGTAGGTGGAGGCTCCCTTCGTCCCCAAGTTCAAAGGACCAGGCGACACCAGCAACTTTGACGACTACGAGGAGGAGGAGATCCGCGTCTCCTTCAACGAGAAATGTGGCAAGGAGTTTGCAGAGTTCTAGCGTTAGAGAGCGAGAGAGGAAGAAAGAAGGAGTAGGGAGAGTCAAAGGTAGGCTGCTCGAGTGGGAGACATAAGGAGAGAGTGCTGTCTCCTGTCCAATCACAAGCACCAGCTACGACCAGAGTGGGGCAGGAGGGAGGGATAGAGAAGGGAAAAGGAGAAAGGGGACTGATAACCAGCAGTGTTGCCTTTTCTGTTGATTTTCTCTTTTATTTTATTTATTATTCTGTCTTATTTATGGTTTCCTTTATACTGAAGGTGAGCTTCAGACCGAAGGGTGTTGGTTATACTTAGAGATGCCTCTAGTCATTTTCATCCTAGGTCTTCCCTTCTCTTTTTCTATCTATTTTGTTCATCATTCAATCCCTTTTGGGCCACATCACAGAGAAATCAGTCCGCCTGCTCCACCTCCTGCGGCTTGTTGTTCATCTCATGAAGCCCGTAGAGTCCATGAAGTTGAGGTCCACGTAAAGATTTCTTCCATTTCAACTGATAACCCTCTCTCTTTCTCTCTCCCTCTCTCTCCCTCTCTCTCTCGAGCAGGAGGAGCATTTAAGTGAACATTCAAATTAAATATAATTTCTCATTTATTATTTAAATATTCCATCTTTTACCTTTTCATACCTCGAGTCACCGGCATGATTGGCCAAAAGAAAAACATAAAAACGATGCATTGTCTAATCAAGCAACTTAGGGTAAGAGACAGGTGACACTTCCGGGGAAGAAGTCAGTTTACTGTGTAACTCAATCGTTGTTAGCATAGCTAGGCTTTGTGCACTCAAGTTTTTTTAAATGTTACTAGATACTGGTGGCTTCAATTATTTCAAGTCGCGCTAACAAACAAAGGAAATGTGGATAAGGGAACGTAAATCTCTATATCGGTTTCGATAGCGACAGAATAACATAATGGTATCTCAGGTTTGAACATATCACTTAATAAGACATTTTATCATCATAAAGCATTAGGATTCGCAGGTCAAGAAGATGTGGGAGACACTTGCTTGTGATATAGATTTGGGAATTTAAAGTTCTGTCCAGCACCAACAGGAACAAAAGGGAATACTATGACTTTTAGCTATTCCACAATTTTCCCTTCCAGAGATTTTGTTTTTGCTAACTGTGTTTGTTCTTAACGCACTTGCTGTCTCGGCTCAGAGCTCATTTGTTAGTCGAGCTGATGCGGCATTTTGTATCCACCATTTGGCCCCGGCCCACTCCAGTTAGAAGAGACCATCCGAGGCAGACTACCTCAAACTGCTTCTGGCTGGTGGTCACTGGAGCACTTTGAGCCTTGAGTCGTTGTCGGTGGTCTGGATGGTGTGCTTCATGCTCTTTTTATATACACCTGTGTTCATCTCCACAGCACTCTCACTCTGTGTGACAGGCCTACATGTGCCAGCAGCTCTATTCCCATCTGTGTGTTTACGTGCACATTTTCCTTTTTTTCCATGTGGTGATGATGTAAAGATGCCTCCTATTCCATTAAAGAAGTTAGGAAAAGGTATAAGAGTTGAATATTGCTGGTACTGAGAAGAGACAGGAACAATCTCAGTGTGCAAGCTGCCTGTCCGTAAATTCCGCAACGCATAGCACTTCAGCTGTTCGATGCCGATTTAGCACCTGAGCTATAATGGCAAAGCACTTACGCGACGCCCAAAATGGTGGCCATTGTAGGATTTGGTCTTTCAGGATTCATAAATATTGTCTATTTCAAACATTCAAAGGCCTTCTTCGTAGCTGTATTTTAACGTCCCACTACAATGAAGATAATCTATTTTGGTTGAAACAGGCGCTGGTTTTACCTGGTGGCTTTAGAATACCGATTAGTTTTATTTGAACGAGTCCTTCCTGTCCAAGAAAAGTTCCCCTGTCTGCACATTATATACAGTATCGCTATGCCGAAACGTGACGTGGCCCCGGGTTTGCTGTGTGCTAATTTGAATCAAACGATTTAATTAAGGAGTATGCACCATGTAAGCTTCTGTCTTAATGGAGCCTTAAAGGGGCAGTGATTCAGTATAGAACTTGCATTAAAACCTGCAAGAGAGTTCGAGGCCTAGATTCCTTAGCGATTATCGCGTGTTCCCCTCATGTGATGGATACCTTCACATAACTTCGCGGGCTGCGGAGCAGTCCACATGGGTGGTAAACGGACCCTCTATTGGGTCCTGGATACCAGGACAGGACCTCGAGTTGAGCTAAATAAGTAGGATCTCGAGTCCCTTCATTGTGTCAGTTGATATTGTGCTGAGACATTTCCAAACTAAATAGCTATTTAACAAGAAACTACCTGCCCCTTTTAACAACGTTCAGCAAAGAGGCGTTTGGCTCGCGCACAGAAAAGAGTCCACACGCATGGCAAACGACTTGTTGCCCCCTCTCCTCTTAGCCCAGAATTTTCATTTTCAGTCCTCCTCATTGAGAGAGAGAGAGCGAGGCGGAAAAACATTTTTCAATCAATCACTCTGATCTTGTGAATGATTGGGAATGACAACCTTTTTTTAATAGCATTAATATTATTAATTTGACATTGTTGTAAACCACTTGTTGAGACTTCGCATTGGCTGTATTTCCTCCATGTCGAGTTTAATGTTGACTATATCATCATGGACAAAAGTGAAGTTATAATACAATATTATTCCGTGTCTCCTAGATGTTTTTTTTGCGGTGATACAACTTCCTGTCGATGCGGGCGCACTGCTGGTACATACTGTCGCACTTTTTAGGGAAACGAGACCTCGATGTAAACCATGTTAACCCCCTGACACACACACACACACACACACACACACACACACACACACACACAGACGCGCTGCAAGGGGAAGCGTCTAAAATAACGGGAGAAGTGGCATAAAAACCCGAAGTGTAATATTTTGCAAAATGAGTATCATTCCAATAAAGTTTTACTTGTACATTTCGACTGAACGTGTGTTTGCCTCCTGCGTGTGTGTTGATTCCAGTGTTGGGAGGCTGTGCGTTTTGTTAAAGAGTGAATTGTAGACGAAGACGCATCGTAGGGCGCGTGTTGCCTGGAGGTCAGACGTCCACCTTCATCACGCCTATAATCTGCATGCGGATAAGATCCAGACTACGAACAAAGAACCCCTCTCCAATGGAATAAAACAAAACATAAATCAAATAAATCAGCCGATTCCACCTTAAATGGCATTTGCGTCTGTGGCGGAGACCCGGGCGCCATCTTCGGTCCACCTTAAGCGCACAATGTGGCCAGCGAACGACAGCGTAGCAGCCGGGCTTCCGTCCGCGTTCTCCAGC
This sequence comes from Gasterosteus aculeatus, assembly GCF_964276395.1. Classification (NCBI taxonomy): domain Eukaryota; kingdom Metazoa; phylum Chordata; class Actinopteri; order Perciformes; family Gasterosteidae; genus Gasterosteus; species Gasterosteus aculeatus. Next base: position 8,601,464 of record NC_135696.1, on the reverse strand, counting down.
CGCGGGTCGCACTCGGGCTTCCCAGCTTTTTGGGCACGGCGTCACTTGTGAAACAGCAGGAGGGGGGGGAGGAAAAAGACGCACTCAGGCCAAACACGACCAGCAAGAGAAGATGTCCGAACCCAATAAGTACCGAGAGTGGATCCTGGCAACAATCGACTCCCTCCGCTCGAGGAAAGCCCGTCCGGATCTGGAGAGGATTTGTCGAATGGTCCGGAGACGACACGGGTCAGACCCGGACCGAACCAGGACAGAACTGGAAAAACTGATTCAAGAGCAGACGGTGCTCAAAGTTAGCTACAAGGGGTCCATATCGTACCGGAATGCGGCGAAGGTGCAGAGGAAAAGCAGAAAGAAGAGTGAGTTTACGGCGGCTGGCAGCGGCGGCGGCGGCGCGGAGGCAGCGGCGGGGGAGCGAACCAAGCGCGACCCTCTCAACAACAACGGCGACAGCGCGCACAGCTTCACCGACCAGGGGGAGGACTCGGAGCCCAGCCCGGACCCCCGCGCCCCTCAAGCATCAGCCCGCGCCGCCGACCAGAAGCTCAAGCCCGCCTCCAGCCCGAGTAGCGGAAACGGGCGCCTCATTTGTGGCGCAACAACGGGCTGCGCCGTCGGGAGCGGCTGCAAAGAGGAGAAAGCAAGTGCACCGGGAGACAAGGGATTAGGACCGCGGGGAGCGGGGGACTGCCCGCCGCCCGGTCCCCGTCGCGGGACAAACAAACACGACGGCGGTGATGCGTGCGGCGAGGCGGCGGCGGCGGGCGACGCCGAGGCGCCTCCCGGAGAAATGGAGCCGTGTCCGCCAAGAGATGACACGCGGGACACAACTTGCAGCGGGAGCGTGCGCAACATGCAGCTGCAGCAGCAGCAACAACGGGGACAAAAGCGGACTGAGTCCCTCGAGCCCAAACTTCGAGTCGGAGTCGGGGGAGGGGGAGGAGATGGGGGAGGGGGGCGCACCGGAGCAGCGGGGAGCCACGCCAACTCCGAGCTGGGCGACAGATTGGTGGCTTCTGTTCGCAGCCTGTCCGAGAAAAGCATCCGCGGGGGGGGCTCCGCGGCCACCGCCACCGGAGGCCACGCCAAGCCGCTCGGTCTCAAGGAGATTTTGGGCCATTTGAGCAGCCAGGAGCGGTTATCGGAGGAAAAGCTGACCCGAGGCAAAGTCAAAGTGGTCATGGAGAGAGAGGTGGCGAGGGGCAGACTGCGCAGGACGCGCTGCGGGAACATCGCTCTTCCCCTGAGGGGGGCGGCGGCGGAGGAGCCGAGCAGAGCGTCCGCCGGCGGGCCGGGGGGGAGCGCGCCGCAGGGCGCGCACGCGGGCACAAAGGTGGGCGCCGCGAACTTGGTATTTCCAACACGTCCCGGTTTTTTCACAGGGTGCCGAGCGGCCCCGACGAGACACAATGACACAATTCCTTCGCCAGATATTTGGTTTATGTCCCTTCGGTCGCCCGCGATTTTTTTTTAGGCCGCACGCAAAAATAGTTTGAGAACATTACATTTAGGACAATTAATTGTTGATCCTTTAATTGGTGACGTGGCCGTCCCTCTTGTGCGCTCGCGTTGCGCGTCTTTGTGAGCGTGCGTGTGTTGTCGTTGCTGCATCATCTCGGGGAGTTGAGCGGCGTGGACCGGACGCGCGGTGCGGGTCCTCCGCTCTCCCCCCCCTCGCTGCTGGGTGGGTGCAGACCCGAGTGGGCTACAGGAGGGCGGCTCCCCTTATTTCAGATTCCTGTGTTTTCCCAAAGTGGGCGGGGTTTGTCTGCGACCTGCTGCTGTGCGTGAAGCTCAGGAGGAGATCTCCTCCGTGAAGAAACTTAACACAACTTTATCTGTCTTTTCAGCCGCCGCCCCCCTCTCCTCGGGAGGATGAGCCGATGGAGACAGCCAGCGAAGAAGAGGAACGTGAGGAGGGGGAGGGGGATGACCATGAGGAGGAGGTTTCCCCGAGTTCTGATGAGGAGGCGGGAAGACTGTCCCCGGTAGCCATGACAACCGAACCTGAGCTCATTGAGAAAACCACAGATGTTGAGATCCAGACATCATCAAAGAGTGAGAGTCCTCAACACGGGGCAAAAGGTGTGTGTGTGTGTGCATGGGAATCATATCATGACAGCGTGTCTGTCCGTTTATATTTTTATATATATATATATATATATATATATATATATATATATATATATGCGCCACACACACATTCCCCTTCAATGGTCTTTCTTTAGTTTTGCTAGCAATAATAATATCATTAACAGTGATGATTATAAAGTGAAATCTGATCTTTTAACTTTTTCCCTTTCCATCTGCTGGTCCCAGGGATGTGCGTGCTTGATTCCCTCACCAGGACGACACATTTACCTGTTCAGGGTGCTTTGCTGTCACAATGTAACAGCGAACACAGAACCGTCATCTCCGATCAGCTGGATATTGAGTCACAAGTGAGTATGAGAATGTGCATCTGCCCATCATCTTGCATCTTGGTTTTTATTGTTGGATAATATGCTGTGCGTATTCAAAACAGAAAACAAATTACTCAAAGGCCGACCATGGAAGGCAGCATCATACCATAGAGTCTGAGTGGCCAGTGTTGCATCTCTCCTGTCATCTCAATACTTATACGTATTTAATAAAGGCTAAAAACTCTAAAATTATCTGCCATTATAGCTAAAAATATACTACTGAATAAATAAATACTGAAATTATTATCCATTACAAATAAAAGACCTGCATTGAAAATGTTGCTTCTATAAAAGTACATAAGTATTACCAACAGAAAACATTTCATGGCAACATAAAAATATAATTGTGGAGTATAGCCCTTTATTAATATAATTATATTTGACATACAATATTATTGAATTGTAATCAATAATGCATTATACTGTATAATATTGTAGGAGGGTATTGCCAGGGCATTGTTACGTGAATGTTTGAACTTACATAATTTGGCATAATATTTCTTGCTGATTATTACTGAAGTAGAAAAAAGCAGGAAATGTATGCGAATACTATACTATGAACTGAAGTAAAAGATTTGTGTGACTATATTTGCGTTATTTTCCCCCGTTGATGGAAAAGTGAGCCTTGGAAGATGTATTTTGTCTGATCAACCTGACGGAAGGCCCCGCGGGAGTAATGGTGTAACAAATGAAACTTCCCTAGTTGACTATCGAGGCAATTATTCTTAGTACGACACCTTTTCAGAAATTTTAGGTTTGATATGCAAATATTTGCATACCTTCTCAAATGTGAAAACCCAATCCACCCATCTTTCGCCAACTCTCATTCTCGTACACACCAATGTCACATGACTGACACAATAACAAAGATGCGCAATCGAGGGAAAGGTAAATAAAACCATTTATTTCTCTGTAGGGTCCTTTCTTTAATGGAGCCAAACACTTAATGAACATCTGAGCCTGTGGGTGATGTTGCCGCTGCTAATTTGTGGCGATGCATCTTGACACCGTCAGCTCCTTTTAATCCTTGATTTGAAATGGAGCCTGATGCCTTCAACACAATGTTTCCTCTGGCACTGTCTCCAGCGACTTAGACTTCAGGGAAAGGTTTCCACCTTTTTTTTCTGTCATGCTCCTTTATTTGCATCTTTGTTTGACCCCTCACTCTTCTCTCTACACACTGAACCAGATGCAACATGACAGAATCAACCACACCTCCCCGGACTTTAACAGTGAGTGCTGCTTCACAGGTTAACTCAAAACGTCCGCGTCTTCGGTGGTGACCGGTAATCCGACTGTGCTTCGTTGTTCCCACCGTAGGCCTGGAGTCTAAAACGGAAGTCGGCGTGTCGTCCTGCCTGCTCACACCCACTGCGTCTCCGAGAGAGTCCGGCGTGTCTGAGGAACGAGGGATAAACGGAGGAGGAGGAGGGTGAGTGCGCCAAAGATGCTGGAGACACTGAAGGCAGATTCACAGAGTTGGCTGGCTCGCTGTTTTTGGATCTTTGCTGTAATTTTAAATTCAGGATTCCTCTTTCCCTGACTGTATAACCTTCAATATGCAGTAGCAAATTGAAGTGGCCACTCGGGTGCAGGGTGAACAGGTTGGAAACACACCATTGTCATCTCATCACCTTTAAAATCCATATGGCAAAGTTTGTAGCAAACGGTTACTTATTGTCTCATCCTGCTTTTACAGGGTAACCTCATCATTTATTATGCATGTATCCTTCTGATGAAAAGTACAATAATCCCTTCGATTCAAGTGCTGAGTGATACATCTGTCTCTTGGGCTGTTGAACTCTCCGCTATATTCAGCATCTATACTTTCTAACTGTCTGTCTGCAGTTTGGTGCACAGCAGGTAGGCTGCAGTGGTTTTGCACTATTGCATATCGTCATATTGCAGATCTTTCCGAATTTATAAAATTTCGTAACGTGAAACCATTGGTTATAGCTGCTTTAAAATTGAAATGAAACAAAGTCTGGCCTTTCAATTTTAATCAGAATATAAAATATTCTTATCCTGTTTACACTGACAATGGTACAGTGTAAACAGTGTAAAGGCTCGTGGTTGGATTTATCCATCAGTGAAAACGTGCAAATCACCTCCTCCTCGTCTCCCTAGGTTTGTAAAGTCTGAAGGAGCCAGTGGGGGCCCAGTGGACTGGACAGTATCTGATGTAGTCAGTTATTTCACAGCAGCCGGTTTCCCTGAACAGGCTTCTGCCTTCAGGACCCAGGTGAGCCTGTAATCTCTTCAACAAACACTAGAGGCCGCCAGAGTCTGCTGTAGTACGGGAACCTTTAACTGTAACCTTCAACCACATTGCTTTGCTCTCTTCATTAGGAAATCGATGGCAAGTCTCTTCTCCTCATGCAGCGTAACGATGTTTTGACTGGCCTGTCAATCAGACTCGGGCCCGCCCTCAAGATTTATGAGCGCCATGTGAAGGTTCTGCAGAAAACACACTTTGAGGATGAAGACTGTTAATGACGGTTATGTCTGTATCTACATATAGCTCAAGTAATCCTATAAAAAAATGCATGCATGATGTATCTGCTTTACTTTTAATCTCATGTCAAACAGCACGCACACAACAGAGCACAAATGTTGGATGCAGAAAGCAGACTCATAACATCTTTGTAATGCAGAGGTGGAAAGGAAAGTAATGCAGTTCCTCTTTTTTATTTACGATGATCAAGCACTTTGCCATTTCTTGACCAAACTGTGCAAAATGGTTAGTTTTTAGACGGATGTTTTGTGCGGACCTTTATGCACATTTCAAAAGAGGTCCAGGTTATTCTGTGTAAAAGTACATTTACTGTTTTTGAGGTTTTAATTCAACGGCCTCTCGCATGTGGGTTCGTCTCTGTCATTGTACGCTCTCTGTATGTGTGTGCAGGCATCACAGAGCATGTTGGACGGAGCACAAAGTTTTAGAAATTGACCAGTTTGACCATCTCAGAAGCTGGGTGGACCCTCCATAGTCCTCCTGTATATATCACGATGAAATGCGATGCAGGGTTCACAACCTTGTGCCAACCGGTTGCTGGTCGAAGCAATAAGTTCATAGCTGCTCATCGATGTTTGAGAGGTTATTGAATCTTGTCGGCTCTCCGAACGACAGGTTGTTTTTATGTATCTTACTGAATCCTACTGATCAAAATCTATGACATTTGGTTTTTTAAAATGTTTTTAAGCCGAGCTAGGCATGATCTGTTCTGATCCATGGATCAGCACATCAGGAGCCGGCTTTACAAAGACGGACATCCTCATCCGCTGCCCACAAAGCTTAAGCACGGATACACTTGCAATGATTTATGGGTACATTTTCTTTTTTTCTGTTGTTTGATGCCACAGTTCAGCAGGTGTCACTAGTTGTTACTATTGAGAATGGCCTTTTAGTTCGTAGTTACTCTGGGAAATGTGATCAATCACTCTATTTACTGGTATGAAATCAGCAGAACAATCAACTCTCAACTGAGTGTAAATATATTCAAATTATGTCAATTTAATATAACAGCCTCCATCTGTAAATTATTGAAAACGATTATCTAACTGGAAGATATCATCGCAGGTTGAAGCTGAGTCAATCAACTAATCTCATCCCACCAGTTGTTTTGAACAGTTTGCAAACTTTAAAAAAGTAAGCGCTGTCTAATGATCACACGTCTGAATCCCACCTTCACTGTAAGCGCAGACATTCCATTTTGACGCATCTTTTTTTGCACGCCTTATCAAATGACCTTTTCCCTCATATTTGTATGTTTATATTTCTGTGTTCAGCATATTGGTTTTAAACCTCCTCTACCTCTCTCCCCTTGTTTTTCCCTTCATTTTATTTGCCACTTCCACGAACACATCTCCAGGTATACAGTGCATGTTCTCTGCGTCCCTTGTTAGCAGTCAGATCATTTCATTGAATCTGTAAGAGGGGACAGCCGTGTCTGATTCTGGATTCTCACAAGGGAAATGTACAGTGTGTCGACGCTCGTGTTGTTAAGTTAAATGTGAAAGGACCATTTCAGTAATAAAAGTTTAAATCAAAAGACCCCAATGTGTCCATTCTGAGTTTGTGGGAACAAGTGTTGCATGTAATGAATAAACAGTGATTGTGTTTTTATGTATTTGTGTATTTTGGGGTCTTTGTGTGTACCAGACACAAATGTGCAAACATGTGAGGGAGGAAATACAACAGCGGCCCCCTCAGTCATAACAGTAAGGAGTCAAAAGAGGAAACACTGCACTGCGCTTTAGAAGAAAAAAAATGTAAGAGAACAAACAGGGTATATTTTGGAAAATCTATTTTATACAGCATTTATTTGACAAATATTTGAGTCCCGTCTTTGACTTTCAGGTCTGAAAGTGTTCTCCGTGTCCATGCATTTGCTGGTTAGAAGCAGAGGAGGAGCCATCAAGTTATATCTGTCCTGGGACTCACGCCAAGGTAAGAGCTGGGTTGTGTGTGCACACGGTGGGGTTACAAATAAAGACGGACATATTTATATCTCCACTGATAAACAGATTGACTGCAGTTCCCACAAACAAGGTGGTTTTAGGCATTGGAGGAAAAAATGAAAGACTGAGACTCTGCTGGGAACCTTAGTGCTGCAGGGAAGACCAAAACTACACCGGGGCAGTTTGGATCTGGCAGAACTCGAAACCGCCGGCATCGATCACGGCCAAAATCAGACCGGACAAGACCGGCTCCTGAATGTAACGCAGCCAAACGACTGCAGAGCAAAGTGACGGAGCAGATCTTTGTGTACAAAATTGAGGATCCAGCGAGACAAAGGAGAGCAGTCATGCCAGGCTCAGGAGGAGCAGAGTGAGTGACAGTGTGTGTAGATATGTGCATGCGTATTTCAGCATAATGTACAATACTTAACATGGACGTATTCTATACAGGATTTGCTTCACAAAACTGGTCCTATGTTGCTGGTCAAGTTTTTAAAACTACAGAACATTACTTATTTACTTATGTACTTCACCTCAAAAGTATCGATAGATTAACAAGATATTTTCAATTTTCATGTGTACAGGCCCATATTGTTGCTACGTGCTGAGCCGAAGGGTCTAAATACAGCTCGGTATCACATGAGGAAATACGAGCTACAAGTGCAAAGCCAGCATGTCAGGGAGTCATAATGTGTCCCTTGTTTATGAAGCTCAAAGGGAGCAGATTTCTCCACCGCCATCCTAAAGCAGAAACACCGACCTAACAGACTCCTTGTGGACGAAGCTCTCAATGAAGACAGCAGCACCGTCAGCCTGTCACAGGTCTGTGTGTGTCCTATATACCTATACATAAGTATATATATATATATATATATATAACCTAGAATGTTTGTACTTCATCTGAGGGTTCTGTGTGTGCACTAGAATAAAGCGGAGGAACTGCAGCTCTTCCGGGGGGACACGGTGGTGTTGAGAGGGAAAAAGCGTCGCCAGACGGTGTGCATTGTCCTGAATGATGACACGTGTGGGCATGAAAGAATACGCATCAATCGCGTGACGCGCAGCAACCTGCGCGTCCGACTCGGGGACGTCATCAGGTAGATTTGCGTGCGCTGTGAAGTGCTGTGTGAGGTTTGACAGCGTGGAATGACCAGGATGTGTGTGCTATCACAGCATTCATGCCTGCCCTGACATCAAGTACGGGAAGAAGATCCATGTCCTCCCTATCGATGACACCATCGAGGGCCTGACAGGAAACCTCTTTGATGTTTTCCTCAAACCGTATTTTCAGGAGGCTTACCGGCCAATACAAAAAGGTACTGCAACTCTTTCATATCACAGTAAAACAGCTCTTTCGGTGACGTTTTCTCCGCGTTGCCAGGTGACATCTTCCTTGTGAGGGGGAGCATGCGGGCGGTGGAGTTCAAGGTGGTGGAGACTGACCCCGGTGAGCGCTGCATCGTTGCCCCGGACACGGTCATCTACTGTGAGGGGGAGCCAATCAAAAGAGAGGTTATTACTTTTAATAACTGCACTATTTAGGTAGTTAAAGTCAAAGAAAAATGTGTTGTAATAGGAAATAATGTGAGGCATATACTGATAGACATTCATTTTACATTTGAAAAAGTATTAGTTTGTTAATTGTTGTCAACTGTTGTTATAAACTACCATATATTCCCCCCATGCAACAGATGTAGATTTTTCAGCAGCTGGTTATCTCGTGATCAGGTGTCAGGAACCGCTCAGTGTACACCACATGTTACTAAGAATAAACTCAACCAGGTGTCTATCTTGCATATTGCCTTGTGACAGGATGAGGAGGAGAGCCTAAACGAAATAGGCTACGACGACATCGGAGGTTGTCGGAAGCAGCTTGCCCAAATCAAAGAGATGGTGGAGCTTCCTCTGAGACACCCCGGCCTTTTTAAGGCTATAGGAGTTAAGGTGCCACACAGAAACCCTGGACCCCTCCACTCTTATTTCTTCAATTGTAACAGCATCGTTGAATGAGTCAGAGTGTTGCTCCCTCCCCCCTTTCAGCCCCCCAGAGGTATCCTGCTCTACGGCCCTGCAGGCACAGGGAAGACCCTGGTGGCCCGGGCTGTAGCCAATGAAACCGGTGCCTTCTTCTTCCTCATCAATGGTAAGCCTTTGTTTTCCCGCAGTTGCACGGTGTGATCATTTGTGCTCAGATAGGGAAGAAAAATGAGCTGTTTTAAGGTATAAATGTATTCTGGGTTTCCTGATTGGAAACTCTGATTCAGTCGTTAGTGTTATTATTTAAAGATCTGTGTTGGAAAAAAAATGTGTTTTACATGCTGCGCATTACTCTGTGACGAGGTCCTGAGATCATGAGTAAGCTGGCGGGAGAGTCAGAGAGCAACCTAAGAAAGGCTTTTGAAGAGGCAGAGAAAAACGCTCCAGCTATCATCTTTATTGACGAGTTGGACGCCATCGCTCCCAAGAGAGAGAAGGTAAACATTGGGGAGTGGGTACAAAATGCAGCTGTCTGCTGCATACAGTCTACTTTCTGTAACAGCGTTAGAATAAGGTGTCTTTTCTCCGAATGCAAGGAAATGCGAAACTTTGTATTTAACTATATGAGTTTGTGTGTGTGTGTGTGTGTGTGTGTGTGTGTGTGTGTGTGTGTGTGTGTGTGTGTGTGTGTGTGTGTGTGTGTGTGTGTGTGTAGACCCATGGTGAAGTGGAGAGACGTATAGTCTCCCAGCTCCTGACCCTGATGGACGGCCTAAAGCAAAGAGCTCATGTGGTCGTCATGGCAGCTACAAACCGACCAAATAGTGTGGACCCTGCTCTGAGACGCTTCGGTCAGCACGCACACACACACACACACACACACACACACAAAAGCAATCACATACAAATGGTTATGTCTGTCTCCAGGCAGGTTTGACCGCGAGATTGACATTGGAATCCCTGATTCGATTGGTAGACTGGAGATTCTGCAGATTCACACCAAAAACATTAAATTGACTGGCGACATCGACCTGGAGAGGGTGAGCAGCGTGTGGCAAAAGGGTTTAAGTTGTAAAACTATTTTCTTTTGTCAATTTGTTTCATTTTTTTCTTTTTATACTGTATTTTATTGAACTAAAAGTTGTTGTTTTTAGAAAATCGACCATATTTCTGTATTCTGTCAGTAATAATATTAAAAGCTAAACTACTCTGTGAAAAGGACAAATGTGAGTTGTGACTTATATAAATATTGCAATCACGTTTTGCGTGATTGCAATATTTCGCAGTCCCATTTCAAGTTTGTCAGTGTTTGGTTCCAGAGTTAAAAAAGCAGCTAAACGTTTCCTTCATCAATCACGCTGCCTTCCGATGGCACCCATCCTAATCTTGATATGCATGTGTGAGTAATATCACCGTCCCTGAGTTATTTTACGTATCTCAGATTGCCGCAGAGACCCACGGCCATGTAGGCGCCGACATGGCTGCTTTGTGCTCAGAAGCTGCTCTGCAAGCAATCCGCAAGAAGATGACCCTCATAGACCTGGAGGACGAATGCATCGACGCTGACCTGCTGGACTCGATGGCTGTCACCATGGAAGACTTCCAGGTAAATACACACACCGGCCTTTGTTGTTCCAGATCATATGTGGGTGTTTTAGTGCCTCGTCATTTGTGACCACGCAATAAAAGCTAGATAGTTCTAAACGTATGAAGAGATTCATGTAATTTCCTCATCACTCCTCGTGTCATTTCCTCATCCCAGTGGGCTCTGAGTCAGAGCAACCCTTCAGCGCTGAGAGAAACCATTGCAGAGGTGCCTCACGTGAACTGGGCAGACGTCGGTGGGCTGGACGAGGTCAAGAGAGAACTGCAAGAGCTTGTTCAGGTGGAAAGAAACCCTCGCACACTCACACCACCAAACTTGGCCCACACCTACAAATATCAAGCCCCATTGACCATCCCATCTATCTTCACCCCCCTCAGTACCCTGTCGAGTATCCGGACAAGTTCCTGAAGTTTGGTATGACTCCATCTCGCGGAGTGCTGTTCTACGGCCCTCCGGGCTGCGGGAAAACACTGCTGGCTAAAGCGATCGCCAACGAGTGCCAAGCAAACTTTATTTCTATCAAAGGGCCTGAGATGCTCACCATGTGGTTTGGAGAATCTGAGGCAAATGTCAGAGACGTGTTTGATAAGGTGAGAACGGCAAAAGGAAAGAAGAATGGGTGATTGTGGGAGGATAGACAGTTTTTTTTCCCTCGTGGCGGTAACATTGCTCACCTTCTCCGTCCACAGGCCAGACAGGCAGCCCCCTGCATCTTGTTTTTTGACGAGTTAGACTCCATTGCCAAATCCCGAGGAGGCGGCGGTGGGGATGGGAGTGGTGCAGCTGACCGAGTCATTAACCAGATACTCACAGAGATGGACGGCATGTCGGACAAAAAAAATGTTTTCATTATTGGTGCCACAAACAGGTGCACATGTGAGAATTTGTATTTAATGACTGTGGTTTGAGAGGGCAGCACACTGGAAGTAGTTGTCCACGTCTCACTCCCTTTTGTCCTGTCGTCACACCAGACCGGACATCATCGACTCAGCCATCCTGCGGCCGGGCCGCTTGGACCAGCTCATCTACATCCCACTCCCAGACAAGCCATCTCGCTCCGCAATCCTGAACGCCAACTTGCGCAGGTCCCCTGTTGCTCAAGTTAGTGATGCACACGGACAGGGACAAAACATTCTCTGAAACACATCTTCCACACGAACCCAAGAATGAGAACAGAAAGGGAAATGTTGGTCTGCCCCTTTAAACTAATTCCATTTGCTCCTCCGTCTTCTTCTTCCTGCAGGATGTGAACCTGGACTACCTGTCTGGCATCACAGAGGGTTTCTCCGGCGCTGACCTGACAGAGATCTGCCAGCGGGCCTGTAAGCTGGCCATCCGGGAGGCCATCGAGGCTGAGATCAGGACCGAGCGTCAGAGACAGAACAGACCAGACATCCCCATGGTCAGTTTGCTAGGCGCTTACAGCGCTGCATACTCTCTTATCAGCTTAATACTATTGTAGTGACAGATTTTCTTGAGCCACTCTGCAGGGTGTGGGGAAAAATTGTGTACTATCTTCTGTTTTTCTCTGCCTGCAGGACGACGACTTTGATCCAGTCCCGGAGATCAGGAAGGACCACTTTGAAGAGGCGATGCAATATGCTCGTCGCTCTGTCAGTGACAATGACATCCGCAAATATGAAATGTTTTCTCAAACTCTGCAGCAGAGCCGAGGTTTTGGAAACTTCAGGTACAACTTATGAAACAACTGTGTGACAGAAAATATACTCTTGGATTATTTGAGATACATTCAAGACTCACGCCTTTTTATCCCCCACATAGGTTCCCCTCTGCTACTGGTACCCGGTCTGGAGATCAGGGGTCAGGCTCCGGTTCAGAGAGGCCAAATCTGTCTAGAGAGGAAGGCAATGAGGATCTCTATCAGTGACAGAAAAGGTCATCAGTTGAACAGCTGCAAAGGGTTCTGCTTTTCAACGGCTGTACCGGGCTTCCTTACTGAAATGATGAACAGGGGAAGAGGAAATTTGCAAACTTGGAGACATAGTTATAATAAGCATAAAGAAAAAACATAACATCTACCAAGAAATAAAAATGTATGTCTAGTGATTAATCTATATTATTCAATGTACAAAAAAATAAACATGTAAGCCAGGTATAAATAATACAACAAGAGATTTGGGGGTTTTCACAGTGTATTCTGTTTGCAAAATGAACATTATGTAAGTTCTGTGTTTGTGTGAGTTTAAAATGTCACAAATAAATACATTCAAATGGCATCACTCTTAGGTTTACCTTGGGATACTGAATGCAGTTTTTTTGTACATGTATGGTATACGTGTAAGCTCACTGTCATGACTTACTGGCCATTTGAAAACAACCATTGTTCATGTTAATAGTGAATGACAACCACAACTCTACATACTCTCAGTCTCAAATCAACTAAAGTAGTTTTGATGTATTAATACAACACAATAATTTAACAAATAAAATCAAAACCATTTGGTTTTAGTAGTGTCAAAGCATTTAATTTATTCCTTTTTGTGATGTGTGGACAATCTAGAGTTTATTAACTTTTGAATAAATAGAAGCTAAATCCACAGAGTGGTTTGGGTCTCTGGTGCCGTTGTTGCCCACTGGTGTTAAGGCAGTTTTGCTGCACAATATTGAATATTGACCTGAACTGTAATGCTTTTGTACAGTTAAAATGATTCAATACCTACAACTGAATAAGCAGTCTTGCCGGTCACTTGACACGCGTCTCCTATCAGCGGAACCTTTGTCCGTTGGCTGTAGGGGAGTCGTTTCTCTGAAGCACCGCTGGGCTGTTTATTTCCGGCGCGAGGCGGAAGTGGTATCAAGGGGCTTGTGGAGGTGACCGAATGTTAGGCAGCAGGTTGCTTTTGGAAACATCAGATTATCACGCTTCATCAGCGAAGTGAATATACTTATTATTTCTGTTACAGGGTATAAACATCGTCGCTGCCATGGGAGCTCACCTGGTCCGACGGTACGTCACCGAGAATGACACCGAGCCGGACCCTTCGAAGAAATACGAGTTCGACCCTCAGTTTGGCTTTCAAGAGAGGCACGAGCGAGGTCTGTCGTCATATGCACCGCAATTGTCGTACTAAAATGTGTTGATGCAAGTGAAGAGGATTTCCCCTCCGCCGTGCTGTGTTTTCAACTGTCGAAACGTTGGGCGAGCTGGCTTTCCTCCATTGCTGTTCAATGCAATGGTTAGCTCCTCAGCTAACTGGTTAGCGCCCTAGCTAATCATATACGTTTATGCTTTATGAGTCATAACCACAATATGTGGATGTAACATTAATTCACGGAACAACATAGTGTGGCTGTTGTTTCAACACACAGGACGTCCTATAAAACTGTAAGGTGCATTTCTGCAGTATATTGAAGCATTGGTCAGAATCGATACATGTAAAGTTTAATTCCACAGTAAAACTACAATTGCTACGTTTAGGAAATTTAATCAAGTTTGAACTTTAAAGATAATTCGAATGGATTTAACGATGTAGAAACTACACTCGTGGTGATCTTGTTGGGGATTTTGTGAAATCAACATGAAGTTGGCGTCAGTGTACCTCACTTCCCAAAATCATTATTTAACGTTACCACCTAGCTTATGTTTGGTGCACGAATCGAAAGGCATTTCCCTCATTTAATTGCACTGTTACTCTATTGTCTATGTATTAGATAAATGTATTGGATTAGATTTATTTGTGTTACAGTATTTTCCTAACTGTCTACTCGTCTCGTAACGTTGTCGGATGCAGTATGATTCAATACTAACGTTTCATTCGTAAGCTGTATACTTAACTGTGTGGAAGTGACTGATCATTATTTCATATGTATCACCGCATCAGACTTGACTTAATGCTTTCCTAACTGTAAACCTGTGTGTGTTATAAGAGAGAAAGCTGTAATACATACTTTTTCCCGTTGTCCACACACACACACACTCAGTTGATACTACGGCAAAAATAAGAATACAAGAGTTGTGTTGCCGCCTCCTGCTATATTGACGGAGACATTTAATTAGTCACCATACTCAATGCAGCTATTTGAATGAGTGCCAGATATCGTCGCTGATGCATCCCTCCTGTGATGAGATGACTACAATCATTGGTATTTCTTTTTCAGAGATGGTAGCTACACAGGAGCAGATGAACTTGGCCCAGTTGCCTGTGGAGCAGAGGGACTACTGTGCCCACCACCTCCTGAAACTCCTCAAGTGCAAGAGGGACAACTGGCCCAACATCCTGGCTTGCAAGCATGAGAGACACGACTGGGACTACTGTGAACACCAGGAGTAAGTATCTGCATTTGAAAGATCTCGTGTAGGATGGAGTCTCCTAGAGCCGCTATTGCCCACTGATGCCCTCAGAGCTATTTACTTGGATCAAATAAAAAAAACACAGGCTCTCCATAATGATTGGCTCAACAGTGCTTCTTGTACAATTACCTAATTTATGCTGGCTTTAGTTCTATATAGATGTTCAATTATAAAACTATTATTGGGTATATTCTAGCTTTTTAATGGATACAGATGCCATTTTTAAAACCATATAAATGCTTATTATTCAATGCAGAACACAAAAAAGCATTTAGGCGCAGCGTACTGGTTTTGACCCAGTTGCTTCCAATACTAAATTCCTGCCGAGGCAAAAATGTCTGCACACTTTAGAGTAAGTTCTCTTACGCTTTGCTCAGCACCTCGTCACGCTTGCATGCTGTCAATATGCAAACGTTTGAAGAATTCAAGAAAGGGAACATAACGGTACTGTTTTTAAGACTCCTTTCCAGGGGGTATGCCCCTGAACGCATTAAATATTGAGTCCTGATCAATATTAACTATTAAATATATTATTCACAGCTCTTTTTAATTCAATTCAACTATTTGACTGTGGTCTTTGGAGTTGTCCTAGACTGATGCATTCAGCAGTCCCACTGCATTGGCTTAAATGTAACATTGTTTCTGTGAGCTTCATATCATATAGTCTGCAGTTGCTAAGTTATGATTGAAAATGTGTTTTTTAGGGGCTCTTAAGATAGATATCCAACGTTTTTTTTTTTTTTTTTAACGAAAAATATTTTCTTAAGACTCAGAGCCTCGCTGTATCTGATTTCACCACTTAAATCTGAAATTTACGGTCGACATATACATCTGATGTATATCCACATGTTTTTTTTTCTGCCTCCAGCTATGTGATGCGTATGAAGGAGTACGAGAGGGAGAGGAGGCTCCAGCTGAGGAAAAAGAGAATGGAGAACCAGGCTGAAGCTGCGTGATCAGTGTACCCTCGGATACGACTTCCCTGTAAATATGTGCTTCTGTTCACAATAAACAATGTGGTTTAAGCTCTACAACCCGTGGTCTTATTAAAGTCAAGCTCTGGATAATTTTACCAAGAAAGTTGCATGACTGTCATACATGTGTATGGCTAAATATTTATTCCCTGCACCTGATATATATTTAAATGAGGTCTGAACTTCATTTTTAGTTAATTTCCTCCAGTTTTGACCCGACCAAACTGCCCCATGTTGGTGTAGGTACAAACTATTTTAGATACGTGCTCATTTCACTCCATGATATAATTGTGGAGAGGTGGCAGCAAAGCCCAACACACACACACACAGCTCATCAGTACTACACAAGTTTGGTTTACCTTTTTTTAATAAATTACTTCTCACACTATCAATGAAATCCTGTCATGAATTCAAATTTAGATGAATGGATACAAAAACTAAACTGCAGATTCAAAGTGGTTGGACATTATAACATGTGCAGTTTGTCATTCAGTACACACAGTACTGGGAAGGTGAATACCTGCTCTTGCAGCTCAAATAAATCAGGATGGTTTGGACAGAAATATAAAGAAATTTGCACTCATCAACATTACCCGGAACGCAGACAGGAGGTGAAAAGATTTGGTTCTCGAAGGGGAAAAAAAAAAAAGCGCGCATGATAAGATTTAATCAGTTGCAGTTTGGAAGGTGTAAAACAGGAGAGCACCCTCTCATTACGGGGTGGGTGCTATAAGCAAGGGGAGCTAAAGGGGCGAGGGGAGCAGCTTAGTCCTCTAAAGGATGAAGGGCAGGATGGGCGAGCGCAGAGGAGGGTAGTCGCGGAACTCCTTCAGGTAGCTGCGGTGTTTCCCCTTCGCCCACACAGTCATCTGGATGAAACCCACCAGGGTGAAGAACGCCACCGGCAGGCACTGCGTCATCAATGTGAAGCCCAGCCAGGCGCCCAGCTGCAGGAGGGAGAGCGGTGTTACACAGGCAAGCCACAAGAGGGCGGCGAGAGGAGTTTGACTTACAGAAGTGCGGTCACGCTCATTAGAAAAAATACATCCTTTACTAAAATTTGTATGTATTAGTATGTCGTGCGGTTTGATGCTTCTATTTCTGTCCAGAATGTCGACACAGCAAATGGGTTCCCGAGTTACCTCGTAGGTGTAGTTGGGGCAGGAGACCAGCAGGAAGATCCAGGTGAAGGGGTTCTTGGTTGGATAGGGAATCTTCCTGGTCTTGGACCCTAAAGGGAAGCAAAAGAAAGTAGACGTCAAACATGTGTAAGTTATTTTAAACAATCTTATTTCGTTCCTGCGTTTACATTCTGCCACAACAGAAGAATTCTAAACTCACATTAAAATGCAAGGAAAAAAAAAAGATCAATTATCTTTGGTGGTCTTTTCTTGAACATAAGGCATAGATGTATGTGTACCTGGCGGACGGAGGTTCCGAAGAGCAATGTGGATGGAAAAGTTGCCGATCTGACAGAACTATAAAAGAAAAAGTCAAACAAGTGATTTAACAGAGTATGAAGAGCAAAACGGAAGTAAAAAAAAATCTATTTCTAAATTTCTATTTATTGGCCGAATCAAATGATGCGCAATAAATACAGAAGTGTCACAGTAGAAGTATTCCTACCAGGAATAAGACGAGGGCGAGTCGGATTTGTTGCTCACCGTAGACTGCAACAAGAAACGGGAGTTACGATGACGCGGTGGTAAAGTGGGGCCGAGTGTACGGTGCACCTATACTCACTGGGTGGGGTGTACAGCGGGTGGTTGATGTAATAGGCCATCCATGCTGCAAAGCCCCAGTAGTAGGTACAATTCTAAAAAGGGGAATAAGACGGGAACATTGTCACTTTGAGACTTCCTTGAGGTGGTTGAGACGGAATGTGAGGGACGAACGGGTCGGCGCCCGCGTGGCAGAAGGCATCTCACCTTGAAGATGTTGCGTAGCGGCATTGTGCCGTGGGAGAAGCGATGGACGAACAGAGTCTCCAGCAGCCTCTTGACGAAGTGGAAAGAGTGACACATGCAGGCGAGACTGGAAGAAGCGCAGAGGCTGGTGTTAGCTTCTCTACGGCTCACACTGACGCCACTCTTGTTTATTGGAAAATTAGAGTTACAAAGTGGCCATGGACGACATGTATTGGGCTTTAAACCATTTCATGTGGGACTGCTACTTTTCTAAAGGACTGCAAATACAAATCACACACGTTTAACCCTCACAAATGCATTTTGTGTGAATGATCCAACAAAACAAACTGGTCGTGTCCGGGCGTATGATAGCAAGAGCCTCGCTGATGCCGAGGTTGGTGGTGAGAGACACGCAGCAGGGATGTGATCGATCAAAATGTTCTACCCACAGACACGAGAGCGGTATTGATCTTCTATCATCTCACTCTTGGCCAGAAAGCAAACGAGAACAAAGGGGAGAGACGATGGACTTCAAGAATAACACTCACTGTACGACCCAGTGTTTACTGGTGGTAAAGTCGTATTTGGCTGCGTAGATGAAGGGAACTCTGAAGTAGAACATCAGATAGAGAACCAGTGGACCCATATACTCGGTCAGAAAGACCTGAAAAACATCAAAGGGTCAGTTAGAGCCTTGGAAACGTAACACCACATTTTCATATCATTCATATATACAGTGGCTATAAAAAGTGTTGGGATGTTTAACCCTTTAATTGCTTTCATACGTGAAATCCTGGTCGGTATCTATTTGGCTTCTCTTTTTATCTACAAGTTGCACAAATATTCACCCCCTCAGGTCCGTGTTTACTAGAGCCGTTGGCTGCAATCACAGCGCTGGTCGGTGTGGATATGTCTCAATCACGCTGGCACATCTGGACACATCTAGATGTGCCACATCTGTCATTTCTTAATGATGGATTCAACTGTGGGATTCATCTCTGTGGGAGGCCCAGGAGGTTGGACATCTTTTTGTAGCCATCTCCTCAGTTATACTTGCGTAAATGGTCTTTTCTCTGAGTGTTCTTTTGTTTTCAGACAGGCGTTTTCATTCCACAACCTCGGGTTCACACGTCAACTGCACTCAGGTTATCTCCATTTCACTACGTGGGACACAGCGTCAACTGGACCGCTGTTCAATCAGGTCAGTCATTTTAAAAGGAGGTGACTATTTATGCAAACATGCATTTTACCATACATATTCTAAATTAGTGAAGAGTAGTTTGGGGTGGGATTCTTTCTCTAGGCACCTTAATCGGTTTAGTGCTGGAAGATAAATAGATCATCTCCGCAGGCGCCCACACACACACACACACACACACACACACCCCGTTTTTACCCAGCGGGGAATCTCAATATAGCTGCTCTTGATCCCACTTGTGATCTGGTGCACGTGGGCTTGTCGGGGACGTTAGACCGACAGCACGGACGGCGGGCGAGTTGAACTCACCGTCACCCAGCTGATCTGAGCGCCAAGGTCTCTGAAGTAGAAGGTTGCCGTGGTTCCCACAGGGAGATGCTGCAGAACATCCTCGTCCTTCAGAGACTTCCCCTCTGAAACGCAAACACACGCCTGCTTAACGGGACGCGCGGTGTGCAGGGAGGTAGTGCCACATTCCCTGCAAGCACCGTGACAGACAATCACACTTTGACTGACTCACTGGCGTCGAGGCGAATGGACTGTCTGGTCGGGTACCACTGAGGATCTGAAACAGACGAATACGTCAGACATCTTGAGAGAGGAACGAGCGTTCATACGTGTTAAATCACATGCACAGGGTTGCCACTCACGGCTCTTGTGGAACATAGACTTGATCTCTCCGATGGTGGCATTTGGCTCGACCTGCAGTGAATGACGTCACAATACGTAAGTGGAGGGACATTTACTTGAACATATAGACCCTGTTTTCCATCCACGAGGATGAATAGTGGTAAGTTTAGCTCACGTACCCCGTGGACGTGGTGCATTAACAGCTGGTATTAAGGTTCTAGAAGAGCCACGGAAAAGACCCGCATACACACGCGCACAACACCCAGGCAAAGTACACACCTTGTGCCAGGCTGCCAGCAAACAACTGGCCCAAATATAAACACAACAGAAACATGAAGAGCGCACAGAGGAACGTCTGGACGAGCACAGTTGTTGTTGTTGTTGGTGATGGAGTCGGGTAACTTAAGAGGCTTGGCCACGTTTTAAATATCTGATGAAAGGGATTTATATGTTTGAGTTGGAGCAGCTCACAAACAACACATCTCCTGCAGACCGTGTGCTTCTGAGCCCTGACATCTGCCTTTAGGATTCAGCTCAGTAACAACAACAAAAACATGTTGTCATATGAGATTTTTTTTTTTACAAATGGGCAGAATGATCAAATGATTTATAATCATTATGCATCAACATGGACTTGCTTAAGCATTGGTGTTTTGATTTGATAATTCAGAACTTCTCCTACAAACACCGGACGTCAGTTAATTCAGTAGCTGTATGTAAACAAACATATTGTTTGTCTTGCACACATCTCAAGTCTCCGCAAGTTATTGAACAGAAAACGGTGGGCAAACACACTCGGTAATACGATCTGCACGTTACACCGTGACAACATCTCAGCCATCCACATCAAGCGTCCCTCTGAAATCTAAGAAGTTGGTGACGGGCTTCTCCAAACATTTTAGCAGGAGGCACACATTTCCCCGTTGGCCTGGATCAGGGGAGCCCAGATGCTTTTGTGAAATGTATACCTGTGTGCAACGACTGCCCGAGCAAAGGCATGGAGGGGCACTGACGCCAGAAATTATTTAAAGCATATTCTTCTTCATAGAACGGCTCCTTCACAAAAGCTCATCCTTCAGCAAGCTCGTGTCACAAACATGCAAACGCAACTTACGATCAAGGGTCTAAACCTTTGAACTGGTTAGGAACTTGAGCCCAAAGTCCATTTTTTTCTTTTCATGTTTGTTGGAGAGCACCGAGTTGGTCTTTGACAATCTAAGGCCAAGACATAGATCTGATTACCAAGGCCGGGAATGTTCGGTACACAGTGGGGTAGCGCTAGATTCCTTTGGCAACTCTGGAAATCTGGATTATCTGTGCGGAAGAGTCGCTCCAACATGGCGTGACCCGTCTGGAGCGGACTGGAGAGGTCGGCCGCCGCCGCGTGTGATGGTCCCAGCTTCTATTCACGTGGTTCAGAGGACCACGGGCCATTTTCAGCAGGATGACATCACTGAAAAACAACCCTGTCTGTGACCCCTGCTGCTGCCCCTCTTTCTACAGGCGCTATTCAGTGTGGAGATCAAAATCTGTTCAATAAACCCAGACACGATACAGTCGGTTAGCTCGGCCCCGACAGCCTCCTTCATTAACCAGTAGTCCAAAGGGCCCCCTGTCCGGATCCACATCTAGATCTGTCCAACCTGTGTAACTTCCTCTCCAAAAAGGTGTCAAGATTCTGCACGCTAACCCGACAACAAGCTATAATCCAACGAGGCCAGCAGGGAAACTGGGCTAATGCACACATCGACAATACACGAACCCGCTGATTAGTCAGTAACAAATGAAAACACAACAATAACAAAGTACGGGCCAAGTACAACTTACTGGACCGTACCGGATAATCAAAATACATCTGGGATTCTCTCAAATCTCAACTGTTCTTATAAAAGTTAAAAAAAAACTTCAGATGTGGTATAACATCTGTAAAAACACATTTACACATTAGAAAAAATATATTTCTAGTACTTCTATACGTCCAGAATACTTCTGTTAATTATCCTGCAAACCATTGAGGAGAGGAAAATAACACATTTTTTACACAGTTCCTAATTCCAAATGGGAGGTATTAAATATAAATATCAGTTACATGAAAGGGAAGTACTATTTATAGCTATAAATAAACCAAACTAACAGGCCTAATGTAAGGACACACCATCCATATAATGTCCACACATTGCCCTCTTGTGTTGCAGGGACTTTGTGTGGGACTTTTCATCTTCAGGGCGTAGAAGACGCTGCTCAAACACACCAGCAGCTTTGAGGTCGGAAGTTGCAGAGATGCCATTAGAGAAAAATGAACATAAATTGAACCTCAGAAACTGGTACAAACACGTGGCGATAAGTCACGAGCGCTCACCTTGTCCAGGAAGCAGAGCTTGTCCTTGGTCTTGGCGTCCAGTATCTCCACCTCGAAGAAAACAACAGCCTTCTTAGCTTTTTTAGCAGGTTTGCGTTTGCTCGGGGCTTGACCCAGCAACGGGGACGCCGCCGCCGCCCCGTTGGCCGGCTTTTTGGTGCTGGTGGCCTCTAGCGCGAGTGCATCCATGTCCACAGTCCCCCTGCACACGCTTTATCCTCGCTGGTGTTTTTACCCCTCGCCTTCTTCCTCTCGGTTCTCTTTGTCACTCTCCACCTCTCAGCTGCCTCGCAAAGGTCCACAGAGGAGCGGGGCAGCACTCAGCTGTGGAAATAAATCTGTCCCCCCTCCCTCCGACCCCTCATTCTCCCTCCCTCTTTGCTTCACTTCTGGTGCGTTGCTTTATTTAACTGCTAACAGACCCTCGGAGCATGGACATAGACCACCGTGTGTGTGTGTGTGTGCGCAGTTGTCCAATCTGTCCGCAGTAGATTATCTGTGTTTATCTCATGGAGGAAACTGGAAGAAGGAGAGACCTCCCTAAAGAGGACACCTCTCGACCCCGGACACCTCTGGACAGCTGGCCAATTGGGAAGATGGAGGACCCCCCCCCCCCCCTTTCAGTTTTTTCCCCTTCCCTTCCTCTCCACAGCTAAATATAAATGTCTACCACTAATTCTGTATGACCCCACCCAGTACTGTCCACCTGGTCCAGATCAGGGACCTTTGACCCCAACCATTTTGGGGCGGCGCACACAGAAGCAGAACCACATGGCGTTTTACACGGGTCGTGTACCTCACACGAGGAGTCACCTTTTCCTGTCACCGCGGGGTGTTAATACTCCAGATTCAGAGGGCTTAGCCGGGGCATTCCCTCCGGTGAAGCCCACCCCCACAGTCACACTCTCTAATAGTGACAGTCGGAGGGCGGTTTCCATAATGAGGGCAAGACATACGGTCACAAGTGGCAGCAGGGAGGGTTAGCACGGCAGACATCACATTTAGACAGGACTATGTACGCATGCCACAAATGTGAAGGTTTGTTTAGACAAGGCTCACAAATCTGAGACTAAAATTAAAATGGACGTCTCTGGTGAATTGGTTTTGGGGCCTAAACGGTCCACAGATCAGGGATACTTCTTTACTTGAGGGTTACATGGCATGCATGTAACCCTCAAGTAAAGAAGTATCCCTGATTTCTGTTTCTTGCACAAGACGACTTGCCTTTTAAAAAAATGTAATCGGTGCTCTTTAAATGAATGAATCGAGCCGTCTACTCACTGCAGAAAACATTCATGTATAGTAAGCAGGACACGGGACACTTGAGACGCAGTCATCCCTCTGCCACCGTACCTCCCCCATCTCATCTATATAAAGCCTTCCAGTCCTGGGGAAGCAGTCGGGGGTGAGGGTGAAGCAGGGAGCAGCAAGCGTTATTTATGCTGGTTTTGGGCCTGTACCGCCCATATGAGGTAGGAGACTTTCTCATTATTCAGGCAGATTGACGAACAATTTGAACATTTTCTTTACTCCATTTGTTTTTGTAGACAATTTCAGATAATGATGAACGGGAAGTTTGTTAGACAGTTCAATGCGAAAGTGATGCAGCTCTCTGGTGACTGATGACAATTTATGTAATGACACATAAAAAGTTTAAATATCGTTTTATTTCTGTATTTCGGTTTTAGATTGTGCCTTATTTGTGGGGCACTGAACATCAAAGTAAATAATATTCACTGTCATCAAAGCTTAAACTTGCCTGTAGATACTGAATGATTTAAGGCTGCAACCGTGTCTATTTAGTGCCTTATCATACCGGGGCAAAGGTCACGGGAGTGAACAATTAGTGCCACGGGGGAGAAATAAATGCCTGCTCCCACCAAATCACACAACGAGAACACGCTTCTGCTTGAGGCCTCTTTAAAATAACCGGCCGTAACTCAACGTGTGTTTTCACCTCTTATCTGTGACGGACAGGAGGGAAGCAGAACCGGAGCAGCCACCGGTTGGCTCGGTTTCTTTCGACACTACTCCCCATCCCGGCTGGTGGGCTTTGGTGCTGTGCGTCCTGAGGAGGGGAAGCAGCCCGCTCACGTGAATGACGAAAGAGCGAAACGCGGCTGTGATAACAGACCGACAAAATGTCGCGTCGGGGATTTATCTCTTAAGGACGTTAAACTGGTCCGACTGTTCACCTGCTTCATGGGGCGACGGAAGGAGCGGGAGCGCCGTGCGTCCACGCGGCCACAGGGGGCGGTGATGTCGGCCATTGTCCCAAACAGAGGACTCCGTGTTTAAGCGAACAGAGACGTTCTGCGTACTCGGAAAACTCTACGAAATAACTCAGCGAGGCCTGTTCGCCGTAAATGTGGCGGCGGGTTGAATCTCGTGTTGGATTTTAACCGATCGAACAGTTTATTTCCGTGCACGAGAGGCCCCCAAATCCCCGCGCATGTTAAAGATACATTTGACTGTTTCTGGTGGCAGTTATAAATATAGAAATCACAGACTCCGACTGCATTGATGGTTTAGAGTTTTACAGACGCTACCTACCTCGTAGTGCTTCATCTTGGCAGTTAGCACCCTTCCTTAATATCCCAGATGAGTGACAGAGCCGCCTCCAATCAGCGGAGTCGTGTGTGACTGCTGAGGCCAGCAAAGGCGGAACCAACGTTGGTGCCGCAGCCAATCAAAACGGGCAATAGCGTAATGCACGTAGCCAATGAAATGAGTGAGCAGACGGAGAGGTCGCCGCAATGCCATAGATACTTATAAAGGCCCTCCTCTACACAATAACATGTCTGTATTTGCTCTCTTCTGTTTTAACTGCATGTGTATGAAGATTCTGTCTTATATAAATTGTCCGACAAAAATAAAGCTTGCCATTTTCCTGTTATATTGTCACTTTGTAATCTCAATCAAAGAACAACAGTTATTCCAAGGGAAACCGTCTAGCTATCAAATGCTATTATTAGTCAGACACACTGACCCAAATCAGCCACTATAATTGTTCCTACAATTGTGTTTATTGTACAATTTGATTACATAAAGAGGGAGGTGTGCAAGTTAAAACTATGAATTGATACCCACGAATATACAAAAGTAAGGGAGATAACTAGGAATTATGGCGTTTCCAACAGAATATTGTATGATATCCACCTTAAAATCCAGTTCAGCTTATTTGTGGGTCTTTGAAAGTGTTTGCACTTATATTTTAAATATCAAATACCAACGCCTCTCATCCTCGAAAAAACTGATTTGCTTCACTTGTCAGGCAGAGACTGAGCTGCTACTCCTACTGCAGTCACTGTGTGTGAGTTATACAAAGCCATGTTTAAGGACATAAAAGGAAATGAAATGGGATCTTTGTCCAATAAAACCATTTTCGGTGCATCTGAACGTGGTACCCATCCTGAACTGTGAAAGCGTGATCTCCCGAGTCTTCATTTGGTGGTAATATGTCTGATTGGTTGCATAACTTGGATCAGCTCATGCAATGCAATTCACCAACTTAATAATCTTGAAATCCATAAACAGCTTCAAGCCTGTAGGCCTACAGAGCACAGTAGGGTCAGTGCGTGCTAAGGTTCAAGGAATCAAGGTTCCAGTGCTTTTTCGAACCATCAGATATAGCAGCTATATGTTATCCTATGCATCCTGTGAGAAGGTAAGATAAGGTAAAGTGCCAAAATATTTCATTATGTAGTACATGACGGATCCATAGGGGAGGGTCTGTGTTGCAAAAAAAAAATGTAGGCCATGGTTGTCGTTCATTCGTCGTCCATTGTTAAAAGGATTAGCTGCAGCAGTTTGTGATATCGTCTGGCATCATGGGAATAGGGCATATCTATAATTAGGCATGGAATTATTGATTTACTTGACAATTCCAATTTTAGGTTATTGATTTGTCATTTTTCAGGGAGAAATATTGTAATTTTTATTCCACTACAGTTGTTGGACGTATAGTTAGAAATTATTTTGGGCTAAGAATTAAAGTCTTCACATAAAAAAAAAAATATATATATATATATATATATATATATATATATATATATATATATACATCACCAGCCAGCTACAACAATCTATTAATGCCCAATTCAAATAATATACTAGTCAGAGGGGCAAAACAGGGAGCCGCATTTTGTTGATAATATCTGTACTTTTACGCTAGTGAAGATCCGAACACTTCTTCTGTTGGTGTTTACAGCCACATTGCCCTAGATAGGCAAGCGAGTGAGACCGATAAGGGATGGTATGTAACTGAGCGGGGTAATTTCCGACAGCCCCTGAAGGCAGCACGATGTGACGTTGAGGTGGGCGGGTACCGGCTCGCCCGTCACCGTGGAGCTAGTTCTGGATGTTTAAGGAAAACTCTGGAAGTTTCTACGCAGGTTATAAAGACAACACTCGAGGCACGGCCGCCTGTGCAGTGCCAGTTGACGGGCTGAGGAGGTTCGACCAAAGCCCACAGAGAGCCGATTACCGAACACACGCCTAGATGGTCAAAATGGGAAAAGACTACTACGATATTTTGGGAATCAAGAAAGGAGCGTCCGAGGACGATATAAAGAAGGCTTATCGTAAACAGGCGCTGCGCTTCCATCCCGACAAAAACAAGTCCCCGGGAGCCGAGGACAAATTCAAAGAAATCGCCGAGGCGTACGACGTTTTGAGCGACCCAAAGAAAAAGGACATCTACGACCGTTATGGAGAAGAAGGTAAGCGACCTCCGTGATGGGAAAAGGCAGAACGGGTTAACGGTGTCACGCATGCACGGGACCAAACAAACGTCCCACGCTCTTCATCATCCTCTAACCGCGTTATCGTTTACACGGTCTCACGGACGATAACGCGGTTAGAGGATGATGAAGAGCGTGGGACGTTTGTTTGGTCCCGTGCAGGCGCCCCGTCCCTCAGCGAAACCCTGCTTCCGAGTAGTTTTCTATTTAAAATACGCAAGATACTTTGTCCACGAAACAGACACGATTCAAGAGTCCTGTCTTCAGATCTTCAATTATCCGATTGTGACAGACGTGAACTAGCTTGATTTTTAAGTTCTGTCTGGTTCTAGCTACATGGTGATGGTTAGAATATCAAGCTAGCGACTCAATGCTAACATGCTAGAGAGGCTAGCATCCTGGCTAGGCTAGGCTAGTGTTTAGCAAGTTAACTTATCAGTCGAGTATCTAGAATAGGAGGTTGTCAGCTTGAATGTTCATGATATTCTTATCAGGAGGCGTCTATGCTGTCTCTATATCTTCTCGACGTAAACGTCATAATGCCATATCAATAACTGGCAGATAAGATAGTCCAGTTAGACATGCTATGACAGTAAATGTCCATTTGTTAACATTAACAACATTAACTTTAATATACCATTTTTATTTAACCGGCATTAATTATGAAAGTATTCTTAGTTTTATTAGTTCATACATTCCCAGCAAGATGATGAAGAACCATCAATGTAACCACAGGTTGAACCAGCCTGTGTCTTTGATGGGATTGAGGCTCTTTATCTGTGTACAACTACTTAAATGTATATTTTGCGATATGTGGTGCTATTTATATGTGCTAAATATTTTGTTGATACAAAGCCAAAGTAGCTGTTAAGTCCCATTAATCAAGTTGTCTTTATTATTTACACTGACATTCTGTGACTGTTCTTCCTTTTTGTGGTTCACCAGAAGTTGGTGTAAATTATATAGTCTAAACCTCAATGCGCCGCTATGCGCAATTGTTAGAAAACGGAAAATCTAGACTAAAGTGTCTCCTATATTTTAAATACAAAATACACGCATTGTCATTACATTTTCTAGCACTAGTATTTTATTTACATCTGTTTGAGGGGGATTTTAAATCAAAATACATTTACAATACTTCTTCAAGAACTGACATTGTATCAGGAGCTTATGTGACGTCATAAAGGGGCGGGACTGGTGCGCAGTGCGCTTGCGGGTGGATGCTTGAACGGTGTTGTCAGTGTTGCTTTTGGTGCATGGAAACAAGAGAGGTGGGGCAGCATGACAGGAATACTTTTAACCTTTTTCTTGTAACCTGCAATGTAATAAACAAAGTAATGTCTGCGATCTGGTAGGAAATTGATCTATTTAATGTGTGTTATGTACACATATTCACAGAGCAACTCACGTTTAAACGCAGCTGCCTTTGTCTTTTAGTTTGTGGTGTCTCCGAAATGAATGTTTTTGGCAAAAAAACAAAAACCCCACTGTAGTTAATAACATAAAATATGTACAGTAGAAAGTGTTCTATTTTAGAGATCAATGTATTAATTTATCGTTTTTCTCACTCAGGTCTAAAAGGCGGAGGCCCCCAAGGTGGAACTAGTGGTAGCGGGGGTCCGGGTAACTTCAGCTACAGCTTCCAAGGCGACCCTCATGTCATTTTTTCAGAGTTCTTCGGTGGACGTAATCCCTTCGAACAGTTCTTTGGTGGTCGCAATGGAGGCATGGATGAGGATATGGACACTGACGACCCCTTTTCTCACTTTGGGATGGCGGGAGGGGGAATGGGTGGGTTCCCTCGCTCCTTCAGCTCGGGTATGGGAGGAATCGGCCCTCACAGTAGTGTTGTGAAGAAGCCCCAAGACCCCCCCGTGGTTCACGATCTCAATGTGACCCTGGAGGAAGTTCTGTCGGGTTGCTTGAAGAAAATGAAGATATCTCGTAAAAGGCTGAACCCCGATGGGCGAACGGTACGGACAGAGGACAAGATCCTGGAGGTGCAGATAAAGAAGGGGTGGAAAGAGGGCACAAAAATCACATTTCCCAAAGAGGGCGACGAAAGTCCCACGAACATTCCAGCAGACGTGGTCTTTGTGTTGAAGGACAAGACGCATCCGAAATTCAAACGTGACGGCTCCAACGTAGTTTACACTGCAACAATTTCACTCCGAGATGTAAGTTAAGATTATATATTACTAAGAATGATTTAGTCATCTATAATTCTAAAAACACTTTGTAAAACTGCTAAAAGACAAACCGAAAAATGTTAACCAGCTAAAAAATCCCTGCCGGTTCCCAATCTTCATTTGTGCTTTTCCTTTTGTCTCTCTACCCCATCAGGCCTTGTGCGGCTGTACAATAAACGTTCCCACACTAGAGGGCAAAACAGTGACCGTGTCAACAACGGATATCGTGCAGCCAGGGATGAAGCGGCGCATCACTGGCGAGGGGCTGCCTTATCCAAAACGCCCCGATCGCCGAGGCGACCTACTGGTGGATTACGAGGTCAAGTTCCCCGAACGGCTTAGCCAGAGCCAGCGGGATACCATCGCTCAGGTCCTCCCGCGGTCCTAGACGTGGACGTCCTGGACTCAAGCGTTAACACGCTGCACTGCCAACCGCCGTCATCGCATCCACAGCCAAGTGGTCTTAAAAGACAGACGAGTGTTGCTTTTACCCGGACTGTAAAATAAGAACTACAACATTTCACTGGGTAAAATGTAAATATGACAAATGTTTGGTGTTTGATACTGAAAAGGTTAAATTTTGCAGGAAATAGTTATAGAAATGTATTTTTGTTGTAAAAAAATGGATGTGCATAAATTCAGCTTTGTTGATATTAAAGTTTCTTCACCATAAAATGCCGCTTGACTATTAAGATTTAGTTGTTTACAAGCTCTATGCTGAGAAAATGCTGCTAAAGTGTGATAGAGGAAAATATTGTTGGACTGAAAAAACAAAACTTTTAATGACCAGTGATACAAATCGTGCACTGAAAAAATACAACTTCAAATCCAGTTACCGACATGTTTGGTAACCTGTTTTTTTAGAAGGAATCAACCAGATTCTGAAATAAATAAAAGTTTATCAAAAAATGAATAATTCCATCTGCAGGAGCAACACTGCTGCACTAAATTCTTTTACCTTTTTTAAAATCTGGATAAAAATCTTGACAAAACATGAGTCTGTTCGTCGGGGGAATATTGGTATATCTAATTATGGTGGTTTTCAATGTCTCATTTGAAGACAACGCTATATATATATATATATATATATATATATATATATATACACACATATAAAAAGTCAAAGTAGGCATGGTGCTTCTACTGAATGTATTCACTCAATTAGACTGTTTTCCCAGTTTGTAACGGATGAGGCCTGATAAAAACAAAGAGACGTTTGTGGTCAACCCTCTTCTCCGGGACTTGCTGCCTGTCATTGGACTGAAACTGAAGCAATAAGGATAAGAACACAAACGATGCCGAGAGAGAGGGCGTATAATTACCAAATACGAAATTCCCTCCCTGTGTTCATGCCAATGATTCTCACAGTGTCCATAACGACCAAACTGTTCCATTGTGTGAGGTCAAACTAAGTGCTGACAGGAATGACATGTTGCTATCGCAGACTCGTTCCCACCGGGCAGAACAACATATTGTGAAATTTGCTGTGATAAGCTGACGGTTGCCCTCCGGCTGCCTTCCCCGTGACGCAGTCAATAGGCATTTCGCTTCTTGGGTTTGATGCCCTCCAGCGACACGGGCTGTGGTTGCACCGAG
Source organism: Gasterosteus aculeatus (assembly GCF_964276395.1). NCBI lineage: Eukaryota > Metazoa > Chordata > Actinopteri > Perciformes > Gasterosteidae > Gasterosteus > Gasterosteus aculeatus. Next base: position 8,571,051 of record NC_135696.1, on the reverse strand, counting down.
GCACGCAGGGCCTGCTGCTACACCGCAATAAAATGAAAAAGCGTACGTTTATCTTCCAAAAAGGCCGGCGGTAAGAACCCGGCAGCACAATCGGAGCTTTGTGGCTCCTCTGGACCTTCATGTTTAATGTAATTGAATCAGATGACTTGATTTGGAGCGGGCTGCTGAAACGAGTCTCCGCTGAATTCTTTATTTACTTGGTTTTTAATCTGGATCAATCATGAGGAGTCCGCTTGTCGTCGTGGTTTGCTGCTTCTCCGGTGAGTTTTGATGCATCTTTTGATCAACTTTCATATCGACCGGTCATGTGAATGAGAGGAAAAACTAAACCACCTCGTGGTTGTCACCAATGACTGTCTTATCGACAGAAAACTAAACATTTTACAATTTTTGCAATAGTTTACACTGAGAGTTGGAGCCTAAAATAACCCCCTTTAAAAGGTCCGTGGTCGACTCCTGGGGGGCTTGTTGTTGCACGTTATCCTCCTTTCTCGCTGCCCGTTTCTGTCTGACTCTCTACTGCTGCTAAAGCAAGAAAAAAACAAGGCTGTAAAGGCCTTTGAGCCTATTTTAAAAACCAACAATGTGTACGGGATGATGGGGGGAATCACTTGAAGGATTTTTTAATCATAAATAACGTCAATAGACAATAAAAATGAACCAATAAAGAGGAACAGCGTGCTCCCAGGAGCAGCTCATACACTCTGTTCTCTGCATCACTTCTAATTACAGTACAGTAGCACTCTGTTGTGTTCATTAAATTTAATGTGCTTCCTTGTCAAGCAATTCATCCCCACTTCAGCGTTGATTTCAGTGGATACTGCGGCCAACAGTTGTGAACAGAAACTGTCTTTATGCTGCAGCTGTGTGTCTCGAGGCTTCAGCAGTGCTGGAGGTGACCGGCCATGTCGGGGAAGAGGTCTCCATCCCCTGTTTTGGGAGCAGGACCGAAAAGAACAGCTCCGAAGGCCACACCAGGTTCTTCTGCAAAGGAGTCTGCACCGCGAAAAACATTGTCGTTCAATCGGGCAAAATGAGATTGACTCCCACGGTGCGAGGGAGATACAGCATCGACGGAGCCTTCAGCGCGTCCATAAGGGACGTGAGGAGACGCGACGCAGGGACATACTGCTGTGGGATGAAGGAAAAACTCAGCGTGATGCAACAGGAGGTCTATCTCCAAGTTTTGGAAGGTAAGTTCATGGTTAGATGCATTAAAGCTCACACGGGAACATTGGGTTCCAGGTTTTGCGTTTAACAACAAACTATATGTCTTCTATTAAGACATTTTGTATGGAGCTAATCTCAAAGTGTTGACTGTAGGTTAGAATAAGACTATTTAGTCGTGTTGTCCGTAGAACGTTTGACCCAAATCTCACCTCGTACGGATTCTGTCATCGGGATGAAACCAATTGCAGCTGCATGACGCCGGGGTCATGCTCCGTGTGGAAAGTCCAAAAACCTCATACGTAGTGAATCTTGTGATAAAGCAATGTCACATGAGCACGCAAAATTGGTTGCCACTCAGGGTAGTCTTCTCCTTCCAAAGCTTCCACTGTTCTTCTTGGTTCTGCGCTCCCCACCGCCCCCCCTGAGACTGAAACAGAAACCCTGCCCCAGGGCAGCTTTGCGTCCGGCACCGAGCCGCCGCCGAGAGCATCCACGCTGCCCGCCACAGAGGACGAGACAAACCACACGGCAGCAGGCAAACTCAAAGGTACTTACGTCCAGGGTCAGCGGCTGTTCTGTTCTGTTCTAGCAAGCTTAAAAAAAAACGAAAACGGTTACAATGGTTTGAGAAAATAACCTCGCTCTGATGTTTGACCTTCACTGTGATTGTCAGCATGCTGTTTTTTTTTTTCAAATGCCCATGCAAATCCAATTTGAAAATCCTAAATTTGAGTGTTAAAGCTGAGATATATTTGCCTGGAAGCTTAATGTGGCGTGGAAACTTTCCACGCCTCATTAAGCTTCCGTTGGCAGCGTTTTCAGAGCAGCTTCCGTGAAATGCAGATAGATACGTCTGGTTCCTCAATGAGGAGCAGACAAGGAACGAGAAAAAAAGGGTGGCTGTCTTTCTCTCCAAACTGTTCAAAATATAAATGTAGGTCTATTTTGTCCTTTTGTTGTGACTCTGTTGTTGTAAAGTAAATTCTTTGTCACAAACGTAAGTGGGACTGTTGTTTGCAGACACCACAGTGGTCATCCTTGTCTGCGTGAGCCTTGCTCTTCTGGTGTGCGCCTTCATACCTCTAATATTCTACAGACACTGGGTGGGTATTAAAGGTGAGGTGGCGCAAACACTCAACGCGCACACACACACACACACACACACTTTTATACCAGTATCATCTGAAATGATTCACTTGTATTTTAATGAATCCTGTTGATTGTTTGTTTCAGGAGGTGAGAACAAGGTGGAGGTGAGAGACCATTCTCTCATTTACCGCCTCTAATTGGAGTGAAATTGTTCATCTCTTATGACCAAACATTTACTGCACAGAAGAAATAATTTATAATGTCATTTTTTTGTTCATTTACAGACTGAAAACTGTGAGGAAAATGCGGCTGTTTCCTCTACTCAGGTTGCAATGCGGCTGCAGTCGTTTGATGATGATACAGAGTCCAGTATTCACAGTTTGTCGCAGTAGGCTTCCGTCTACCAGGCCCTCAATCCCCAACAGTCTGGACTGAAGAGGGTTCCTGGTGTCTCAGAGCTAATCTCACATTTGTTTCTGTACTACCAATAAAATAAAGGAAAGGTCTGCAAATCTGAGCATATTCTTTCTTTCGGATGTCAGTAAGGTTAATTATGAATGAACCTGTCCGACAAGAACTCAGGACCGTGTTACAGTGTTAACAACCTCACCACCGGGCCACCTCGAAACGTCAATTATTATTCAACAATAACAATGTAATGTTCATAAGTAATTGTGCAGTTAGACCTGCAGAGAGTGCTACACACATTAGATGCAGCCATTTGGAGGCGTTTCAATATATATATATAATTAGTTGGTGTTGATGCACCAGTCATTTTTGAACATATATATTTTTTAGATTTAAATGGAGGCAATGAGTTCACGCACTGATCACATTACAGTTTTTTTATCAAGCTTTTATTTTATTTCACATGCACAAGCTTTCAAGATGTAGTCGCTTGTCTGTTTTCACTCTGAGTCACTACATGGGGGTGAGAAGACAAAGGTGTTGGAGATTGAAACAAACTAAAGGTCCCTGGGCCTACTCCCCCTTTCCAAGACCACCGAGCAACAACATGTTGAGTCCTATTTCTGTCAAAGTGAATATTCTTTCTCTTTTAGTTCTATTTATGCTCTATTTATCTACTTCTGTGGGAAATATCTGCCGCTATAGTTGATGGACACTCTACTTTGTTTACCAGCTACTTACTAATAATTGTTAGTAGTAGTTGTAATGAATTATTACAGTTATTTTGTAAATGCATATTATAGCCACTTTGTATTAGCAGGCTTACCGTGAAAGTGAACTCAATGACTTTTTTTTTTTAATTGACATATTCTTAATTTGAATTGTTTGTCAACCTTTTAGTAGTAGATATGAAGAAAAGCATCTGCAGTAAGTGTCAATTCTTTCTTTGCAATTATTTTTCTGCATTGAAAAACCCATTAAGACTCTGAATTGAAACCGAGTGTGGGCTTGCATTGGAGATGTATGTTTCTTATTTCTTGGGTTGATATCAAACAACAATCTTTGTCTTCCGCCCGCATACAGTCAAAACCACCGGAGGAAGGTGCGTAGTTCAGAGCTTGCAGAGCAGTGGGGTTATTTAATTTGCACAAGGTTGTGCACTGGCAGCGCACGATGAAAGATTGAACCCCTTGTTGGGTTTTCAAAGACACAGAATTTACAGCACAGAGCCTTTAAAGACCCCGGAGACACGAATGAAATACTGCCGAGCTGGCACTTTATCAACCAGAATGAAGACCATTTCTGTCTTCTGCTATCTTCTCTATGGTAAGTCGATTAATTAAAAGCACACAAAAATCTAAACAACACTAAGATGCTGTATAACTCTTGTCCCCTGATTCACGTTTGGCAGCTGCTGGGATAGAGGGTGCAAGCATCGAAGTGGAGGCTTTCGAAGGGGAAGATGTCTCGTTCCGGTGTTCACACAAGTACGCAAGTACGAACCACAAATACCTCTGCAAGGATCAGTGTGCAGACGGAGGAGATAAACTGGTTACTGTGCAAGCCGGTGGACGAGCGGCGTCAGGGAGGATTACTCTGGTGGACTCGGGGGACGGCGGCTTCACGGTGACCTTCAGTCACCTCCAGCTGTCGGACATGGGCCAATACTGGTGCGCGGTGGAGCGATTGGGTTTTAATACGTTCACTGAAGTGCAGGTGACTGTAAAGGCAGCGCAACTAACTACTCTGAAGGAAGGTATGTGGTTCATCTAATCTCTGCTACTTTGAATACGACGGATCTTTACACTGACTGCTTTTTTTCCCCCCACAACATGTATCTGAACGCCTATTGCCCTACAAAACTTTTCAACTTTTTACTTTTGCAAAAAACCTTTGGTAAAAGAAAAGAAATCCAGAGCTTAACCTCCCATGGAAAGTTCAGTCCCTTTGCCACAGTAACCTCGAGCAGTAAGAGTCAGTGTAGTTCATTGGTCAGAGCATACGTTTAGGTTTACATTTCATATATTTTCACACGGATGTATGAGCACTTCTGTTTAAGTAAATGCTCTAAATGCTTCTTCCACGACTACTCCCATTAAGCTGTTGCAGGAGATGTTACGGAAGGCACACCTGATTTATCTGCGACGTGGACAAATCCCGAGGGGTTCCTCTCAACAGAATTCACACCTGAAACGGACACACATCGGCCTGCGAACCTTTCCACAGGTAGGAAGGAAAAGTAATATTCCATCCAGCCTCCGGTGTGTGCAGGTGGTGCATAAATATCAGTCCCTTTTGGATGCGTCCATTTGGTTGAGCCGTGTCTCTTGTTTTTTGTCAGGTCTCGTGTTATACGCCACAGTCGGGACCGTTGCCCTGCTCACTCTTTTGATGCTGGCCATAACCGTCAGGAAATGCAGAATCAAATTAAAACCTCAACCAAAGGTTTGCTCAAACAGCCCTGTGAGTGCAGAAGAAGGAGAGGTATGATTCTCCTCACAACACAGCAACTGTCTCGGTTGTCTCGATTGTCTCGTTTGTCTCTGTTGGATCAAGTGAAACTGACCTGGTTTCAAAAGGTCGATGCACAAAGAGGGTTTTGCCAAAAGGGCATCGGTTCATCTCTCCCTTTGAGATGCTGTAAAACCTGAAACTAATTGGTTGAGTCATTTGTAATTGCAATTACAGAATAAATATGCTGATTTGCTGAGAGTAACATAACAATGTTAAATACAATCTCTGTTAAATACGACACCCTGGTGAGCTTTAAAAGTACGGTCGCAGGATATTGTAACTTCTTTATATTTAAGTATCATTTTTAAACATTTTGAACTAATGTGGTATTTATGTGTTGCTGAGTACATTCAGCTCTCAGGTAAACCTAAAATCAGACACACTGAAATTAGGAACATACTTGAACTAATAACGTCTGACGTTTCTTTTCCTTTTGCCACTTTGTGCAGGATGACTGTGAGTACGATGACATTGGGGAGGACGTGCAGTCAGGGAAAGCTACACAAGGGCTTTTCTCTTATTCTCCCGCAAATGTCCACGACCAACATGACGTCATTTCGAGCATCTATATCCAACCTTTGCCACACATATCTGCAAGAACGCGCAAAGAAAATGGGAAACACGAAAATAAACACACAACAAAAAAAAAAGGAACAAGCAAACCTACAGTGCGCAGTAGAAGCAATGCAGCCGCCTGTCACTGCGGACCTTGCAGTGAGTCCACAGAGGGGAACCCAAAATCCCTTTGGTTTGGTCTGGATGTGTTGGACACACTGGGAGTATGATGGGTGGGATTTCTATGTTATGCTGCGGGTTGCATTTAGAGTCATCATTGCCAACAGAGAGACTCCAACGGTGAAACAAAAAACAAAGGAATATGTTTTTCCAGATTTATTAATAAAAAGAAGATAACATTAATTAAGACTGTGGTTTTCAATGACGTTATTTCACCAGCAGTGTGCCTGCAGCCAGCGCAGTGACATTTTCCTTTCTGTTTACATTTTTTGCAAAAACCAAAACTTTTTTTTTCGTAAAGTGAGACCTCAACGACGAGGATAAAGACAACCATTTAAACCAGTAAATCTCCACCGCAACAATTAGTTGAGCTATGAGGTGACTCACGTGTGACTGTGAGTGTGAAGTTATTACGAAGGATACTAGTGTGTGTGTTTGTGATCCCCTGTATTACGGACGTGTTAGTGGTAAGTGAGGGAGGGTGAGTATGGGGAGCTCTGAGGTTTCTGAAGTGTAAAGATGTGCCTGCACCTTAAAATAAACACGAATGCTTCTATGTGCCGTAAGAGCTTCTAAACCTACAATGACTGTGTGTCCTGAATATACACACCAAAGTTGAACCTACACATCACTGTTCACGTTAATTCATGTGTGTTCACATTGAGCAACATCATTAAGGCGTACTGCATGAATAATGTAACAAAAGACAGACTTGCTTCTTGAATTTTCAGCCGACTGAACATTAGGCAATAAGTAGGACATTTGTTGATTGGTACATATTGTTTCACATCGGCCTCGTATTTATCTTTCATGTTTAATTTTGCAAACGTTGCGATTTGTTCTGAGTTTTGTGCCTTGTTGTTACACACGTATTGCAGCCTGTTGTTACTGTTACAAAAAAATCAATGTTATTGCTAATAAAACATGTCAGCATATAGATGACGGCGAATATTAACAGGTGGCACTTTTAATAAAGCCTACTTTATGAATAGTGAAAATGCTCCATTACGTCTCCAACTGTCTGTCCGCATGGGGAGCTTTCGGTAGCGAGGGAACAGTTGTGTTATTAAACAGAACTGAAACAGCTTCCTGCGGCCGCTAGAAATAAATCTCATGAGAGCAGTGACAGTAATTGGCAACAGTAAAGTTATGGGCTGGAAAACCAAAAGCATCAGCTAAGTCGCTCCATTGTTGCAGTTAACTGCAGTCTGGTGATAAATCTGTGGGTCCATAACTTTGAATGAAGTTATTATTCAATCCCTTAATTAATGGCTACATATTTATTGGCGCAGATTCATTTTTCAGATTCAATCATTCATTTCTGGACCTTTGATGCAGTAAAAACAACATCCGGGTGAGCGAACTGAGACACAACTATTGGACTGGTGTTGCACCTCATCGCCCCACTTAAAGGGGGGGCTGAAGTACCACAAGGCCACACACAAGTGATGTTTGTGATGAATCGAGAGTATCACAGATGTGTATGTGATCGCCCTGGAGGATGCAGTGAATTCAACCCGAGTTTCTTAATAAATAAAAAAAAGTGCTCTCTGGATTGTGCACTTAACGAATGAGTTTTTGGATGCACTTAAAGGAAACTTTTAAAGCCGAGCCGCCCTGATTTCGCTTTCATGGTTTGTTGGCTATGAGTGGATTGTTCAGGAAAGAGGAAGGTGTTTAACCACATGGACATAAAAGCTCCAGATTAATCGCACGGACGCAGTCTTTTGGTCCAGGTTGCTGTCTCATCGTGCCGCTGAGGAGGGATCTGCGTGTCGTAAACTGAGGGGGAACCTGGAGTGATGGGAGCAACCTGGAAGTCATGGAGAACCACTTCAACAGTCATCATTGCTCTACTGCAAATCCAAGGTGGGCGCTTGCTATACATTGAAACTCATCAGTATAAACAGGTTTTCTTTTTTTAAAACATGGTCACATCATCAGGCTTTTCTTTCTGACTGACAGCGCCGATCAGCGTCAATACCACGGCTGTTTCCGGTGTGGAAGGCATGAAATTTGAGTTCAAATGCAAATATGTAGACGGCCTGCAGAAAAATCCAAAGTTTTTCTGCCGTGGCGACAACTGTGACGAAATGTCCTTCACCTCCCTGATACGGACGCAAAAACACGACCAGTGGGAGAAATCCGGACGCTTCTCTCTGTACGACAACACCAGCGGAGCCTTCTTCGTTGTCAGGGTGGACGCCCTGACCTCAGAGGACAGCGGGACATACCGGTGTGGCGTGGACGTTAGCTTGCGCCCTGATCACGTCACTTTCATACTGAATGTTTCCAGAGGTACAAGTATGTCGCGTCAAGACACAGGATCACTTTCGTCGACGTCCTGCAGTTGGCACAAAATCTGGTTCCCGCAATACAGCTAAAAAAAGAAGCTTACTAAACCCAAACTCCCAGGCTTCTTATACTATGAATAAACAAAGAAGTGTCACAGTGCTGGTACTGATTCTCATGCATGTTCCTCTATTAAGAACTTTCAAATAGGTATGAAAGTACCTGCATATCCACTAGTGTCTCTATTGATTTTTGGCTTCCCTTTATCAACAGCGAACCCTCCAGACAATCTGACAAACCACTGTAAGTACAAACTGTGTGATTCACCAAGACGCCCCGTGTCTCTAAATGAAATACTTTTCATAACTGTGCTTTCCAGCTACCAAATCATCCGTCTTTCCGGCGACAGTGAACAGTGAGTGAAATGTGCGCATTTGTTTTCACGTTGTTAATAATTTCTCGTGCGTGAACTTCACTTGTTCTTGTCCTCTCTGTCCTGCAGAGTTCCACGCGTCGCTGCTGGTGACTGCAGCCTTGTGTGTGGCGGCCCTGCTGTTCATATGTCTGTTCACCTTTTGTCTTCTGCTGGCTGTTAGACTCCGGAGACCTGCTCCCCAACCCAACAGAGAGGTCTGTCGAGACATTCCCACTGGACGTGTCCTTGTTTTCAGTGCTAAATGCTGAGCTGGATTTCTAAGCGATGCAATAGGTTGACTCATTGATGATCACCTTTTCCAGTAAATAATAACAAGTTCACATTGAGTAAATACGGTGTGGTATCTGGTCCAAGTAGCAGTTCGCTGATGGTTTCTGTCCCTCCCGCAGGCATCATCCGACTATGAGACAATGATGCCCGGAGTGACAACTGAGCCTGAGCTGAGCTGCAGCTCTTCGGTTCCGGACTGCGATGATCTTTTGGTTTTACCAGCAGCAGCAGCACCACCACCACCACCACCACCCGACTGCTGCTCCCACTTCACATCGAAGCACCGGGAGTCCACTGAGTCCCTCGGCCTCGGGGACTACGTCGGGCCAAAGCCCATCGACCCGTACCAACATCTGGATCTCAGCCAGCTAGAGGAGCACGTCTATCACAGCCTTAATGGACCTCTGGGAGTCAACAAGCACATCAATTGTTGCTAAAGTTGAAGGATAATTCCACGTTGACGACAGCTGACGGAAAGTCAGAAAGACCAATATCAACACAATGTTATTAATCTCAATGTTGTTTTCTTGTTGCTTTGTTCCCTGATCTTGGTGAGACATGCGTTAATTATTACTGATAAGAATGACGACCAAAACGGCAACATCAAGGTTGTAATAAACCAAAATGATCTTTCCCTCTGAGTTAAACGGAAGTTAAGCAATCATAAGTTAGCGATAAAGAATCTTTGGTAATTCAAGTAAACATGGTGTTCATTTTTACTGTGTAGCTACTTGAGCATAATTATCATCTCTAACTGTCAAGAGTCGAAAAAAATCCACAAAGAAAAACATTCTGGAAGCTTCAGGTTTTGTCTCTCGCTTTGCTTTCTTAAATATATTTAAACAAAATAAACCGTGTGGTAATGTCAGAGCGCGTCCTCGTGTTAATTATTCATTGGCCTGTTTGATTCGAAACATTTGTTGACTCAAGCACGAGGTGGAAAGGGAACATTTGGTGCATCTTACAAGTGGTTTTGTTGAGACGATGAGGAAGCTGCACAGCAACATGGGAAGTGCAACAGCAAAGAGGAACTTGACAGATGCCAGAAAGCAGAAAGTGTAGAAAGAAGTGACTTTAAGACAAGTTAAAGTAACACATTGGGCATGAAGATGATTTTCCTTGTGCTGGTATTTCTTCTGGGAGGTAAGTTTACAAAGATCCTTCTCGATCTCTGTCCCTTTGTCCGAATGTTTGAGTCTTTCTATTGGATTTGTTGGTTTTATTTGCCTTCCTGATCTTGTCTGAGGTCCCAGCTGCTGCCAGTAATTCATAACTGTTGTGTTAAAGTGTGCAACGTCATTGTAGTTGTTTTTTAAAACACTTTGAGAAAGCTGGAGGACCTTTAAAATATAGTCGTAAACAAATAGTTTTGTTGAGAGTTCTATCAAGTTTAGGGAGTTTTTGAATTTTTTAAGCAGCATTTTCCACATCCAGGGACTTAACAGCATTAAAAAGGTTTACATTAGAATAACTGCTTTTTTTCTTGCGTAACTGCACAACCTTTTAACCCCCGTCTGCCACCTGCGACTATTCAAATAAAGAACACGAAGCAGAAACAGCCTACGACTGTCGACATGAAACTTGTGTCAGGTGCTAGAAAGCAAAAGGGTCACGATGTGTCCTTCTGGTTATTAATATTCAGTGTAACTATAAAAGGAAAATCTGACTGCCGTCTCTGTGTTTTGGTCAGGTTTATGGAAGACTGAAGCTCTGTCGGAAACAGGAATGGCCGGAAAGGAGGTGACAATAAGATGCTCTCACTCGTACGCATCTACCAACGTCAAGTATTTCTGCAAGGGAGCGTGTGACGAGGAAGACATCCTAGTCCGCAGCAGCAAACATAAGGATTCAAACGGGAAATACAGTATCAAAGATGAAGGAAACACATTCACTGTGACCATCTCTGGTCTGACCGAGGACGACTCAGGAACTTACTGGTGCGGAATAGAGCGAGTGGGTGTGGACACATACAATGAAGTCGTCCTCACGGTCATAAAGGGTGAGTAAATCCAGCGCTGTGTAAATAGCTTTTATGACGTTGTTAACCTTTGTCACTTAAAAGATGAAAACCTTTGTCCCCATTCTTTTTCACTACAACATTACTAATATTTCATCATAGTCTGTGTTAAACCGATCTGCTTTGTTTTGCAGTAATTAAAGAAAACAAATGAGGCATAAACTCAATAAATTAAATGTGACTGAGGTTAACGAAATAAATATTTTCTTCTTTTGGAAAACACAGAGGATTCACAATCAAATTCCAATACTTCATCCTTCAGTAAGCAACTTTCTGGATGTGTGTGTGTGTGTGTGTCCTTACTGGGACGTGATATTGTCTCTTTTCTTTCAGATAAGCTGGTGTACATTGGAGCGTGTCTCGGGGTGGTGCTGCTGGCTCTGTCGGTGGTCCTTTTATTAGTCTTCAGACATCGAAACAGATACTTCCATGCATCTCCTGGTATAAAACTGAGACTTTAACGAAAATATTTTCACAACATGATGACATTTTGAATACACCCACAGTAGAAAACAGACCAAAGTGAGCAGCTGTGCCAAAATACCCAGTGACGCGCAGCCCCGAACACTATGACCTAGAAACCACCGCACAACCACCCTGCAACTCTCTTTAAAAAACGCACATCGAGTCATAGCAACCACGCAGAGTCACCTTAGCAACCACCACCAACAACCACAGACCCAAATATGGTGCCCAGTCACTTTCATTAAAATTGCATAAGTAAGTGCGTGAGACAAAAGAGTGTTCTGGCTTCAGGGATTTCCCTGCACGTTAAAACTCAAATGCAGACTTTTAGTCCACTAAATGTAAAACAATAGTATAAGGAGGTAAAGGGAGAATAGCAAAAGCAATAATTGACCTATGGAATGACTTTCTTTTTTTTTTCTTCTTCTCTCCATGAGGCAGCAAGTTATTGAAATGTTCTGCTTTTAAGGCAACGTTTTCTCATAGATCTAACAAAAATAAATCCGCACTGCACATGCAGGATTGAACGACGGCGCGGCCGATGTCACGGTTTCCCCTCAGAAACAAGAAAAAGGCAACCTCACTTCTGCCAACAAGCATCAGGTAACAGACGCTACGCTCGCTGCACCTCAAGCTCCTCCACTGTTTACTCCAACGCCTGCTTTTCGTCTGTTTCTCAGGTCCAACTGGACGACCTTCTCTACACCACAGTTAGCTTCAGCAAACACTCAGACGACAGCACGGACACACCTGGCGCCGAGCTCACGTACTCTACCGTCAAACACAAGGCAACCGATAAATCGCTCTACTGCAAAGTCCCTCCTTTGCACTGATCATCTTAAGTGCAGCTTGTTCCTCTTTCTAAAGGTCAACGTCACGCTAAACTGAAAATAAACACCAATCACACTTTTTTCTAAGAAAACAACAAATTCACAGAATGTAAGTACTTCAGAATGTATTTATTGTTTGACAGATACGAAATTTAGGAATATATAAATATGTTAAAGTACTTTAATATTAGAATCATGTTCAATCTTTTTTTGATTTTAGACTAATAAAATTATTAATTAATTGTCCAATCACTATATTTACATTTTTTTCTCAGTGTATTTTTTTTGCTGCTGTGAAATGACACACACACACACACACACACACACACACACACACACACACACACACACACACAGCTTTAATGAAATAGAAACTGAGAAGGTGATGTGAGCAGAGGAAGCAGCTTTTGTGTACAGTTGTCCAACCTTCACCTTTGAGTTGAAGTGGCCACGCTTTGTGTTTAGACTTTGGTCCAATCGTAGAGGAGGAAAGCCTCAGATTGCATTTAGACTCATTTGAGGGGTCCGAGAGCTGGTGAACAGTAGAGAAACCAGGAAAACAAAAGCTAGAGGAGAATGTGTGTGAAGATCTCTACAGAGTTCTGCAGGAATGAGCTCAATGAAATCGGTGTTCATTTGTGATCATCATCCTAAACAAGACGTCCCATTATGTACACGTAGTTAGACGTTACTCCTACTTAAGTATTAGTGTGTTTCCACAGAGCTTATTTTCTGCAACAAACCAAAATCCAATGATAGAAATGCCATCGCTGCGTTTTGCTGATGATACTTTCAGGTAAAAATATTTCATTAATATTTTTTTAATTACAAAAAGGCTTTATTGGGCCGGTTTCGGAGACAAGGCTCAAGCCTAGTCCCAGACTAAAATGCTGTTTGAGCTGGCTTAACTGAAATTCACTTGCACAGACGTAGCTTAAAATACTCGTGGATTAAGCCTGTTCTGGATTAAACAAAGCCGATTGCAAAATTGAGCATTAGAGCTACTCCAGGACTAAATTGGACTGAATTGAAGCTTAAACTAATCTGCCAAGGAGGCAGGTTTAACTCCCGCTTAGTAGGCTAGGCTACTGTTTGTGAAACTGAGCTTGGATTGTTTGGGAGCATGGACTATTTGGAATATCTAAATGAGGACCAACATGCACGACAAAGGCCAGCCAGACGAATACTGCTGGATAGGAGTGATCCATTGAATCAGTTTGATGAAATAACTTTTCGAGACCGCTTTCGTATGCACAAGGAAAATGCATTGGAGATAATTACTTTGCTTGAGCCTAGACTTTCCTCTCTGTCTCAAAGAGGAAGGCCTGTGTCCAATCAACTGCAAGTTCTGATCACTTTGAGGTTCTTGGCATGTGGAATCTTTCATCGTGAAACTGGTGATTTGTGTGGTGTCAGTGAACCAACTGTATGTAGAATAGTTCACAAAGTCTGCAGTGCCATTTGTGAACTGAGGAGTCTTTACATCAAGTTCCCTGATGCTGCTGGGCAAGCCAACTATAAAGTGCAATTCTATGAATATGGGCACTTTCCAGGAGTGATTGGCTGTATAGACGGATGTCATGTTCCCATCAAGTGTCCATCAACTCCTGATGCAGAGGAATACAGGAATCGTAAGAACTGTTTTTCAATCAATGTTCAGGGTGTATGCACTCCTAATTTGGAGTTTTCAAACATTGTTGCCCGTTGGAAAGGTGCAACCCATGATTCAAGGATTTTTCTCAACTCTTCATTGTGTGCACAATTTGAGAGTGGACAACATAGTGGACTACTACTTGGTGATAGTGGATATGGTCAGAGTAACTATTTATTCACACCACATCTAAATCCCACAACAGCTGAGCAGCAAAGGTACAACAGAGCTCATATCCGTACTGGAGGGATGATCGAGCGTATGTTTGGAGTATGGAAAACTCGATTCCAGTGCTTACGAAATACGATTCGTTTCAAGCCAAGAAGATGCTGCAAAGTGATCATTGCTACAGCTGTGCTGCACAACTACCTGAAGCAGCATGGCTGTCCTGACCTGCCAATGGAAGATCAGGATGATGCAGATGTGCCCATGGTGGCAGAGGCAGCCAATGACCAGCGAGGACTTGCACACAGAGCTGCTTTCACAGTGCAGCACTTCAGCATTTAAATATGGAATGTATCCATTATGGTATGGTGGTGCTTGCATACTGTTTCTGTACAAAATTACAATAATGTAGCAAAATTAAACTAGTGAACCAAGTCGGGTAAAATGTAGTTTGTGATGATTAATACTCACTCACACGCCAAATGACAATACATTTATTTTTATTTTTCACAATTCCTCATATTCACCATGGCTACTAGTATGCAGAATTCTTTTTTGGAGCATAGCCCTCTCTCCCAATTTCATATCCAGTTCAACCTCTAGAATTCTCATTTTCATTTCATGTTCTTCTTTTAAATATTCAATTTTACGCTCATGAAATTCTCTGGCTAACTTTTCATGCATAGTTATCTTTTTTGGTCTCTGTTGGATGGTAGCAGCTTCATCTCCCAGGGGTGCCATAGCAGATGTGGAGGGTTCAGGCTCGTTGTGAACTGGCTCTTGATTGGTTTCCTCTGGAAAAAAAGACCACTGTTCCAAACTCAAATCAACTAATATGGTCCTGTAACCAATTTACTTCCTAAGGTATATTTACCATTTGTGCTCAGTTCTCCATGTTCACTGTCCAAATGGTCATTGTCTGGTATACCATCCAGAGGTTGCTGGTGCTCTATTATACCAGACAGCCAGTCACCCAATTCATCACATGTGTCCTTTATTGGTGGTCCACCACCTGTAATAAATCGCTCTCTTCTGCTTGCTGCATTCTCTTTTTTTAATCCCAGTTTAATGTTCTTCCATAGAACCTATGAAGGCAGATATCATTCATTAGTTTTCTTTTTTGATGTCACAAAAATAGTAATATGGGAAATCTGAAATACTGGTACTGATAAGGCATAATAAAAATAAGTTTGTCTCCTGATAATTTAGGTCATGGTGGAGAAATGATTGTATATTTCTTTCCCCCTCACATATAGGTATGGATTTTCCTTTGTGCAACATATCTTACTCTACCACCATGTTTAACATGCATATGCCCCTTTAAAATAGGTTACTATCCTTTTAAACAGGATATTCATTCAATGTGAATGCTACAAGCAGCAGGAGTATTGTATTTGGGTAGGCCATAAATAAGCAGGGTATAGGCAACAGGAAACAAACACATATTTTTGTGCCTAATAATGAAGATTAACTCACCTGCAGTTGTTGTACTGTTCTTGTGGTGACATCTTCATTTGCATTGAATTCTTTGCCAATTGCAGTCCAAGCACTTCTTTTCTTATGTTCAATAGCAGCAGTATGGATTTTGCTTTCAATGACTGGATGGTTCGATACAATTAGTTTTAGTAGTGCTTTTTCATGCTCACTATAATTTTTGGAGCGAATTCTCTTTGCCTCTGACATTGTGTTGTCTCAAAATTCACTGCAACAATGGTGTTTCATACTCCATTTCAGGTTTTCATGAGCACAATTGGACCAACAGCCTGTGCTTCCACTTAGTCTAATGAGGCTTGAACCAGGTGTTCTCATTAAGCTTACTCCAGGACTCCATAGTCTCAGACTAACTAAGCCAAATTTATGCCATGTTCATGCAAGCCACTTAAATAGCCAGGATTAACTAGTCTGATTTAGGCCTACTTCAGTCTTGATTTAAGCCCTGTCTCCGAAACCGGCCCTATATATATTGAGAACATGCAAATATGGGACTTTTAATTTGGAGAATCTCTAAATTTGTACAGTAAAAATGTTTCATTTGCTGTCATAGTATTCAGTATTCCTCAACACATTTATGTTAGTCATTGTTTGGAATTATTGAGAAAGTAAAAGAAATAAATTGCAGCTAATAATGCAGCGCAAATATTTAGGAAAGATCTTTTTGAACCTGCAAAGCTTTCTCACTTTGTATTATATATTCGGCATTCGCAAAGTTACATTTTGGAAATACTCACCTGGCTGCACAAATTGAGGTTGCTGTTGGATGTAAGCAGGTTGTTGAACTTGTTGTTGAAGGGGTTGTTGAACGGTCTGTTGCGATGAGACGGCGATATTTACACTGGGCTGCTGCGGTTGAGTGACTCCCGGGTTGGGGACTGGAGCGAACGGTGGTGCTGTTCCTACAAGAAAAGGTCCCTGAGCCATCGCCATGATATGTGCTGAAGGAGCCTGAGAAAAAGCCTGCAAGCAGGAAAAAATATTTTAAAAATGGGAACCAAAATGATCCTCCTAATCTAAAAATGTATTATCTGAAATTTCTGAGACAGAATGCATTAAACATGTGCTTTATCTAACATTTCCTTTGTTTTTCAGCTTTTTGTTAACATTTATAAATAAAGAATAAATCGATCCAACACAGCCTGCCCACTTTTACTCCCAGCTAGGAGAAAAGAACAAGAAAGAAAAGAGAAAGAACAAAATGCTTTCGGAAAGCATCATCACTTGCTAATTAAAGTTCAGGACCATTTCAGGGAAGTGAAGAAACTCTCTCTCTCTCTCTTTCTCTTTCTCTCTCTCTCTCTGTAATCTCAGGAATGTGCTGGTAAAGCTGGTTTGGTGACATTGCACCTTTCCTTTAAAATAGAACACGTTGTAGAAGGTGACTGGATGCCACTCATGTACCTTTTTATTCCATAGGACACTAAAATCTCACTACAGTAACATGCTATTTATTAGTAAACGGCTAATGCTGTGTTATTTAATATATCCAATAACATCTGTTTGTGAATCTGACAATCTGCCACAATAGGAATGTTTTAAAGGTAATATTTGAAAGTCTGCTTTTTCTTTCTTGAGCTTTCTAGTAGTTTCTTTGTTTTCTTGTGACGGAAAGCCCAAACAAGAAAAAGTGAGTG
This sequence comes from Gasterosteus aculeatus, assembly GCF_964276395.1. NCBI lineage: Eukaryota > Metazoa > Chordata > Actinopteri > Perciformes > Gasterosteidae > Gasterosteus > Gasterosteus aculeatus. Next base: position 8,553,881 of record NC_135696.1, on the reverse strand, counting down.
TAATAATGTGGTAATGTGGAGATAACAAAAAATGTTTCCAAGATAACAATGAACAAAATGAGACAAACAAGAAGCCTTCAGGTTCAGCTATCGAGTAATATTTCTTTTGACTCGTATGTGTGTATATTTCATTTTGAGGATGAATATAATGCTTACCTTAATAAACCAGGAGAGAGTGTGAGAGCCTGGTACTGCTTCTTCCTCTGATTGACAACAACTGAAGAAGAGAGATAAGGTAAGAAATGCACAGTGTCTTAGTGTAGGTGGAGCCTGAATAACTGCCTGTAGTGCCTATATACATACGTTCGCTTGTGCGGGAGGTGGAGCATTATCAGTTGGATCTGGTGGGGCTTACCTCGTCGCACAGCCTCGGCTCTGGAACCACACTCCTGGATAGGGGACGGACTCTATTCTACTCTGGAGTGGCCCATAGTGTGAGGTGAGAGGCCAGTGTGGGGATACTCACAAGTCCCCGGCTGAGTGCTGCTACATTGGAGTTTAACCCAGTGGCACTTCAGGATGGGGAAATGGGGAACCATCCAAGCTGTTAACAGTAACTGTTTACTGTTGAGCGCAATTGAGGAGGTTATCGGCCGGTGGAAGGAACACTTTGAGGAAGTCCTGAATCCAACTACTACGCCCTCTTTGGTAGAGGCAGAGCTGAAGGCAGAGGAGGGATCATCGTCAATTTGCCTGGTGGAGGTCACTGAGGTAGTCAAACAACTCTGCAGTGGCAAATTCCCGGGGATTGATGAGATCCGTCCGGAGATGCTGAAAGCAATGGGTGTTGGGGGGTTGTCTTGGATGACCCGCCTCTTCAACATTGCGTGGAAGTTTGGGACAGTGCCAAAAGAGTGGCAGACCGGGGTGGTGGTATCAGGCCCGTGGCAACAGGACAGGCAAACCAAGCAATTGCTTGGGGCCCCGAGCTGACCAGTGTCCCCATGACAACGACTTGTTAAGAGTCAAATGCAACAATAAACTGTGTGAGCGCCCCTTTGATAGTCAATGCAGTAAAGTGCAATGACACCGTTATTGGGAAAGAAGACAAAGGAAGTTGCACGTGTTTGTGAGAACTGAAAAATGTTAATGTGTGTGTGTGTGTTTTTAAGCATGTTGGATTTAGTTATTGTGCACTTTTTTAATGTATATTTGATTTTATGGTAGTGTGCAAATGTTAAATTGTGTGAAAATGCATTTTCCTGCTGAAGATGCGTTGGAATGCAAAAAGCTGAAGCTGAAAAGAATTTTAAAAAATAGCTGAAATTACAGAAAGCTTCATAAAATAGTTGAGACTTGTGTCAACATTTGAAAGTTGAAATGGGGTCTGTAGCTGAAAGTTTCGCGAAGCTGAAAAGTCTGAAAGTTGAAGAGTTTAAGAGGATTTGAAAAACGTTGAAAAACCATGTTAAAATATTAATGATTATCCCATACAGCCCTCAAATCACCAACGGGAGGGTGGGAGAGGACCACGGGATGGGAGGGAGGGAGCCTGAGTCGGGGAGCGGGGACTGGAGGGGGGATCGGGGGAAGGAGTCTCTGGGCCGGGACTGGAGGGGTCGGGGGAACGAGTCTCGGGGCCGAGATACATATATATATATATATATATATATATATACATATATATGTATATGCATATATGCATATGTGTATGTGCATATATATGTATGTATGTATATACATATATATGTATATACATATATATGTATGTATATATACATATACATATATATATATATATGTACACATATATGTATGTATGTATATATAAGATCTCTGAGGCATATATATATATGTATATTGTAATAGGAAAATAATATGTGACCCTTTTAAATGCTTCATTTGTATAACCAGTTTATTAGTTGCAAGTGCTTAGATCACAAAGGCCCTGACATAAGCACTGATGTCTCCCACTTCGATTAGATGGTTCCAAATCATAGCTGTAGAGATGGAACAAAGTGTTTGTTATGTCTATGACCACCTTTGTTTTAGCATGTTGGGAGAGCAAGGACACGGTCAAAGAACTGACGTGTCTCACATGGACAAGATGTTCCCAGTACCCTGGCTGTAGAGACTCAACAAGATGGTCAAAGGTTTCTGTTGACGCCACCGATATCTAAACTTAGGTATAAGAACTGCCTCGATGTGTTGGGGGCAAAAAGGAGGTTCTTGACAGTCTACTGACCACGTAGCTGTTGTGACCCTTTTTCCCTTGCAAGGAAATAAACGGAGAAAAGACATACTTGACTCAGAGCCTTTCTTACTTAACGATTGTCTGTGCAAAATCTTCCACCACAATTTGTTATCAGAAGTGGGATCGTTTGAAGCTCCGTCGGGACTCCGAGGACGTCCGGGAAGGGACCCCTTCAGGATCCACCAAAACGTGATTCTGCCCTATACCTCATCACACTCAGAGAGAGGGGACCGGCGACCAAAAGAGACCTGATTGGTTTAAACACGATCCGATGAGGAAGATTTTCACACGAATCGGGTAAGTTGATATTCTGATTTTCAAACGGGGTTTTCTGAATTATAACGGGTGATAACAGATTACAAAGACGGGTATTTAGTCCTTTTTTTTTAAATTATTTTTTCTCTCTTAGAAAATCCAAATTTCGGTTATTTGATTGGGCTTCTAATGATGACAACTTGTCTTTTTATCCGGTTATTTGAAAAATGTGTATAAAATTATAAGAGTAATTATACAGTATTTCTGGTTCATCAGCATCCAACTTTTTACTGAGGAAGACAGGGAGCAATGTGCGTATTCCGATTGTATTCAGACTAACACTCTGAAAACGCATAATTGTGACCCTTGACCCATTGTGGATCTGATGAGAAGGAAATATGGAGATTAATCTCTAGAGTTTTTGCCCGAGTGGTCAAAAGATTTTGGGTTCCCTGCAAATGGTTCTTTCAGTAGAATAAAACTGAACATGCTTAGAGGGAAAAGAGAAGGGTATAAAAACTCAGAGGGTGATAAAAGGCAAAGACTTGGAGAACATTGAGAAACAAAGTAAATGGTTGAAATGGTGGGAGGATGAATGTGTTAGGAGGTGAACAGAGGACCCAGATGCAGAGGTGCGGGAAAAATGTCTTTTATTCTTCCCAAACTCGAACTAAGGGGGCTGCCGTCAGCAGACGCAGTCCGGGACAAAACTTAAAGTAGATCTCGAAAAAAGACAACGCTGGATTGGTAACACAGGGACAAGGCAGCGGTTGTTCCTCTCTCCAACCTCGAGCGTGGCGGCGCATTTCCAAGCGCTTCTCGAGACGGATAGCGAGCTCCACCAACTGGTCGAGCCGATCAGGAATCTCACGGGCATATATCTCCTCCTTAAGGGCAGAGTTAAGACCCTCCAAGAAGTGAGCAACCAGGGCTGGTTCGTTCAAGCCAGATGAGATGGCCAAAGTACAAAACTCAATGGCGTAATCTGTAACTGGACGTCTACCCTGTCGAAGCACGGCGAGGGCTCGAGAAGCCTCCTGTCCGTGGACGGATCGGTCAAACACCTTGATCATCTCCTCCTTAAATAACTCAAAGCGCTCAGTCAGATCCGAATCCATTCACCAGACGGCAGTTCCCCACTCGCGCGCCCTCCCCTTCAACAGGGAGATAACGAAAGCGGTGCGCGCCGAATCACGTGCATAGGTGGTTGGCTGCAGGGAAAAAACGACCTCACACTGCGTGATGAAAGAGCGGCACTCAGTAGGTTCACCGACATAGCACGGGGGATTGTTGATCCGGGGTTCAGCAGAACCTCCGCGAACACTGGGGGCCTCCAGCTGGAACTGGAGCCGTGATGACATGTCTGAAACTTGGGCGGAGAGACTCTCCACCACACGGCGTGTCTCGGAAATCTCCCCATCATGTCTTCCAAGAAGCGCTCCCTGGGCCTCGATCGCCGAGCGAAAAGGTGCCTCCTCCGCTGGGTCCATCTTAGTCAGACTGTTCTGTTACGAGGTGAACAGAGGACCCAGATGCAGAGGTGCGGGAAAAATGTATTTTATTCTTCCCAAACTCGAACTAAGGGGGCTGCCGTCAGCAGACGCAGTCCGGGACAAAACTTAAAGTAGATCTCGAAAAAATACAACGCTGGATTGGTAACACAGGGACAAGGCAACAGCTCAGCGTTCAACAACAGTCTGACAGGGGAGTAGAGAAACAGTGGTTAGAAATAGTCAAACAAATTAAGCAGTGAAAGAGGTTAGTTGAGAATCAGTGTGAGAGTTGATTGCTATGGAAAGCGGCTGTGGGCGTTTAGGGCGAGTGACAGCATGAATGGGAATGAGGAGGTGTGTTAATGAGTATCAGCTGGGTGTAAGTGTGTGTGAGTAGAAAAACAAAACAAGGAGGAATCCGGATCATGACAGAATGTGAATGTAGAGAAAGGAAACAAATGGCTAAAGAATTGACATGCGCAAAAACCACATTGGTTGAAAAACCAGTTCCAAATGTTATTGAACAAAATGGCCGATGTGCTTCTTCTCCCTTGTATCCGTGTCTCACAGGGGCTGGCGGCCCTCTCCTCAACACATGCCCACCACCGTACCCTGCTTCATCTGCGAACCAGCAACCTTCGTCTGCATGGTCACAAGCTCAAAAAGTTCACTACACCCGGCAGAGGGAGGAAAAGGAAGCGGCAGTGAAAGCAGCACAGGAACGACTCCTCGGCGAAGAGGAGGAAAAGAGACAGGCTGCTCTCCTCACTCAATCTCGCTCTCCAGGAGCAACCGGAGGGGACACTTCTGCCATCAACAAACTGATTGCAGAGCAACCATCTACATCAGATGTTTTTCCCCCTCTTTCGCCCCTGAGGGAGTTCCCCCGGATGCAAAATCTGTGCTCCAAACCCCAATGATTCAAGTACCAGGACACTCAAGTCCCATACTTGTTTTCCGGCCATGGACTGATACGGACATTAGAGCTGCAATGGCTCATCTCCCACCGATACAACACTCGGGAAGACTGTTTGCTGAAGCATTCATGGACTTCTGTAAGCCCAACTTTGCTGAAATTCGACGTGTTCTAATGAGTCACGTGGGTCCGACTCACTACCAAAAGCTCAACCAGCTGGTTGCAGGAGACACCAGTGCGGCCGATGATGAATGGAGTTCAAATCAAAATAAGCCGTACAGAGACGCACTCACGGCTTTGAGCGACGGCATAAGGACATTGTTCCCTGACAAAGTGGATATGACTCCCATCAACAATACCAAGCAGGCAACAGCTGAGTCCGTCCATGATTACTACCAAAGATGATCACAGTGTTTGATCTTAACAGTGGCATTCCACAACCCGCCGTGTTAGGAGACGCTCTGGGGACATGGGAATCACACCTGAAGAATGCTTTCATGAATGGACTATTGCCCGACATAAAAATGAATGTGCAGCGTTCTGTTGCTGGAATAGAAGACTCGCGACTCGCGGATGTAAAGAAACATGCTGCGCTGTGGCGAACAAGGACATTGGCACAGAGAATGTCCACAAAATGCACCTCGTAGAGGATGGGGGGGTGGACTGGCCAGACGAGGAAGGGGTGGCAACGCACATTCCGATTGACGTGAGGCGGAGGGGGAGAAGGCTGCATGTGAGGGGGAGACGGCAACCATGCTGAGGCCTCACATGATAAGGGAAGTAAAACACACACACACCGCAGCCTGCAATGAAGAAATGCTTTCTGCACGCACACTCACACTCACACACACACACACACCGGAGCAACAACAAGCTCTCATGGACATCACAGAGCAATTGAGAACACAACAAAAGCTTTCACTTAAACACACATTTTCAGGAAAATCATTTGAAAATATGCCCACCACTATGGTGCAAATTCAAGGGAAACTTTTATCGTTTTTGGTTGATTCGGGGGCTACACATTTTGTAATACAACAAAAGTATTTTCCAGGTCAAAAACTTAGTGGAAAACAGGTTTTCTCACAAGGAGCTTCAGGGATGACTATTGTAGAGAGATTTACGGCACCTATGACCAGTACACACACTGACTCAACTGACCCTGAACCAGACATCACAGTAAAACATTCCTTTTTGCTGTCCTCTTGCTGTCCCATTAATCTAATGGGAGACCTCATGTGTTCTTTCAGCATTAGCCTCATCTCCACTCCTACAGGGTTGCAAGTGGTGAGATGCAGAGCCATTGACCAGATGGCAAAGACAGTTATGAGTGATCCAATGTTTGTGTACCAGTGGTGGCTTCCGGTTGACTCACAATCAGAACTGTCCCACCTGGCAGCATCACGCATCCAGCCTGAGGCAGAGTGCATGGATGCTTCATATCTCTGCACAGCTCATGTGTCACATGGGCCAGATAAGCAATATGATGCATTATTTCTACAGGATCTGAATGATCAAATTGCATGTATGACATTGTTTTGGTCCACACTTAAATGCAGATTGGGAGGCTACACCAGATCCAATTGTGATGCGCTCTCCGTCGACAGGCTTCTTTAAACAGCCATTCGCATTTTGCACACCTGCTCTCAGATCTGTTTATGTCATGGATGAAAAAAAAACATATTTTCTGACACACACACTGATACATTTTTGACTTATGTCTCCTCTATTTCTCCTGCCCTCAGTTCTGTTCCAGACACCTTGTGGGCAGCGCATAAATATGACGTGGGACTCATCAAAAAATGTCAACCTGTGGTCATCAGTCCTCGATCAGACTTCCGTCCCCACAAACATCAATACCCACTGCGCCAAGAGGCCATTGACGGTATAACATCGGTGTTCAACTCCCTCTTAAAGGCCGGAGTCATTGTTCCATGTCCTGACTCGCCGGTAAGAACACCTATTTTTCCAGTTAAAAAGATCAGAGATGCAGGCAAACCAACTGAGTGGCCCTTCGTGCAGGACCTAAATGCAGTTAATGCAGCCGTCCACGCACGAGCCCCAAATGTTCCCAACCCTTACACCATTATGGCACAGGTTCCACCTGATGCTCGATGGTTTTCCGTGGTTGACCTCTCAAATGCTTTTTTCAGTGTCCCTGTGGACATTGACAGTCAGTTTTGGTTTGCGTTTAATTTCAATGGCAAGCCTTACACTTTCACACGCTTGTGTCAGGGCTACACAGAATCACGTACGATCTACAACGAGGCACTCAGGGAAAGTTTGAAGAGCCTCACTTTGTCTCCAGGAACAGCTCTTTTGCAGTATGTTGATTGACTATTGGCGGACTGTGGTGGCGGGCGTGGTTTTGGCTCAGCTGCAGGGGGGGACTGAGAAGGGAGTGGTTCAGGGAACGGTGCCGGGGGAGGCAATTGGCCTCAGCTGATGTGAATCAGTAATCAATATACTTCTCTTAAGTAGGAGAGATCCGGCGACAGCAGGGGAGCGAGGCGAGGAGGCTGGAGCCGGTGTTGTTGTTGTGTGTGTTTGTATGGAAATACGAATAAAAAACCATTTACAATGGACCTGACTGCCTCGTGCCCGTCATTCCAAGACCCCCCCAGAGGACCAACCTGTTACAGTGGCGCCCAACTTGGCTGGGGGGAGGAAATGACGGCTGACGGACACCGGCAGGGGATGCCGACCCAGCCGCTTGTGGCGCTCGGCCAGATGATCGGAGAGCTGGCGGCCGTCCAGAAGGAGCAGGCAGAGGCTAACCGGCAATTCCTGGCGGCGCTCCAAGCCCAGGTGGAGAGACAGGCCCGGGCGCTGGAACAGCTGGTGCCGCAGCCCGCGGCCGCGCCGCTGACGCAGAGATCCGCTGCGTTCGCCGGGCTCACGCTGCAGCGAATGACTGGGGACGACGACGTCCAGTCATTCTTGGAGACCTTCGAGGCGGCGGCGGAGGCGTGCGGCTGGCCAGGGGGGGAGTGGCCGGTCCGGCTTTTACCTCTCCTGACCGGGGAGGCGCAGATCGCGGCCATGGGGCTGCCACCGGCGGCGCGGCGTGACTACGCCACCGTTAAAAAGGCTGTGGTGGACAGACTGGGGCTGTCGCCGGAAGACCACCGCCGGCGATTCCGCGAAGCCAGGCTGGGGCCCGGGGACCGCCCGTTCGCGTTCGGCCAGCGGCTGAGAGATGCCGCCGCGAGGTGGCTGCAGCCAGACAGCGCTGGAGGCGTCCAAGGGGTGTTGACGCGAGTGGTGCTGGAGCAGTTCGGGGAGGGGCTCCCGGCCAGGACAGCGGCGTGGGTCCGGTGCCACCGTCCGACGACCCTGGAGGCAGCCATCACCCTGGCGGAGGACCATCTGGCGGTGCATCCCAACGGGCAGAGTGACTGGGAGAATTCGCCAGCGTTGGCCGGACCAGGAGCTGCGCCGCGACCCAGGCCGGCTCCGCGGCTGGTGCCTTTTTCCCCTGCCCACGACCCACCGACCTCGGGGAACTCGAGCACCCTTCCCGACCCCCAGAGAGGTTCTCAAGCGCCGGGGCAGGAGTGTTGGAGGTGCGGGCGGCTCGGTCACCTCCGGGGAGAGTGCCCGCTGAGGGAGGTGGGACAGGTGATCCGAGTTGCCGGCGTTCCGGCACCCTCCCCCGGTCCGGGAGCGACGTACCGCGTTCCGGTAAGAATCCAGGGGGGTACACGCCAGGCGATGGTGGATTCGGGCTGCACGCAGTCTATGATTCATCAGAGCCTGGTTCGTCCGGGGGCATTGGTGGAGGCAGACCGGGTGAGAATAAGGTGTGTGCATGGGGATGTTCACGAGTATCCTGTGGTATCGGTGGAAATTAGATATGCGGGGAAAAAGCATAGAATGAAGGTCGCGGTTAGCTCCCACCTGACGCACCCCGTCATTTTAGGTACAGATTGGCCGGGGTTTGGTAAGTTAATGGGCGGGGCTACGGGGGTGCGTTCACGACCGACAGGGTTATGCGAGATGTGTGCTGTGCTCAGCGGTGACGCGGGGTCGTCCGACGCTGCAGACGGGGAGGGGGAGCCAGCGGAGCCTCCTGTAGAGACTCCGCCGGCTCCAGAGTTTCGCTCCATGGAAGATTTTCCACTCGAACAGTCTCGTGACGATACCCTACGCTCAGCCTACGACCAAGTGATACGTATTGATGGTCACCTGGTGCGCCCTGACGCAGCGCAGTCATTTCCGCACTTTTCATTGATTAGGGACAGACTGTATAGAGTGAGTCGTGACACTCAGACGGGGCAGGAAAACACACAGTTGCTGGTGCCAAAAAGCCGCCGGGAAATTATCTTCCAGGCGGCTCACTATAACCCGATGGCTGGTCACATGGGATACGAGAAAACGCTAGACCGGATAATGACCCGATTTTATTGGCCAGGCATCCGGGGGGACGTGCGCCGCCGGTGCGCGTCCTGCCCGGAGTGTCAGTTAGTGAACGCTCCGGCCATTCCGAGGGCGCCGTTGCGTCCTCTGCCGTTGGTGGAGGTCCCGTTCGAGCGGATCGGCATGGACCTCATCGGGCCGTTTCACCGGAGCGCACGCGGATATCGCTTTGTGTTGGTTCTCGTGGATTACGCAACGCGGTATCCGGAGGCAGTGCCGTTGCGCAATATCTCTGCAAAGAGCGTCGCGCAGGCTCTGTTTCAGGTCATCTCCCGAGTTGGAATCCCTAAGGAGATTCTGACTGACCAGGGCACCTCGTTCATGTCGCGCACACTGAGAGAACTTTACGGGTTACTGGGCATTAAGTCCATTCGTACGAGCGTGTACCACCCGCAGACAGATGGGCTGGTGGAACGCATGAATAAGACTCTGAAGTCCATGATCCGTAAATTTATTAGCGACGATGAACGTAATTGGGACCACTGGCTTGACCCTCTGTTGTTTGCAGTGCGGGAGGTCCCCCAGGCCTCCACGGGATTTTCTCCCTTTGAACTTTTGTTTGGCAGGACGCCGCGGGGGGTGCTGGACCTGATTAAAGAAAACTGGGAGGAAGGTCCGAGCCCCTGCAAAAATGAGATCCAGTACGTCCTGGACCTGCGAGCAAAACTCCACACACTGGGCCAGATGTCACGAGAGAATTTGCTGCAGGCCCAGGAGCGACAACAACGGCTGTACGACAGAGGGGCCAGGCTGCGACGATTCACACCGGGAGAAAAGGTACTTGTATTGCTTCCTACTTCCAACTCTAAACTCCTAGCCAAGTGGCAAGGGCCCTTCGAGGTCACACGGCAGGTGGGGGACGTCGACTACGAGGTGGTGCGGTCTGACAGGGGCGGGGGTACACAGATATACCACCTGAACCTCCTGAAAGCCTGGAGGGGGGTGGAGTCCGTCTCTCTGGTCTCTGCGGTATCTGAAGGGGAGGAGCTGGGGCCGGAGGTTCCAAAAGCAGGTAATCATACCTCGCTCCCTCGAGACGCTCATCTCTCCGAGAGCCAGAGGGCGGACGTTGCCAGGTTGCAGGAGCGGTTTGCTAATGTGTTCTCTCCCTTGCCAGGCCGGACCGACCTCATAGTTCACAGTATCGAGACGCCCCCGGGCGTGACAGTGAGGTCTCGACCCTACAGGTTGCCCGAACACAAGAAAGAAGTGGTTCGGAGGGAATTGGCGAGTATGTTGGAGTTGGGGGTAATAGAAGAGTCCAACAGTGCCTGGTGCAGCCCCATCGTCCTTGTGGCTAAGAAGGATGGATCTGTACGGTTCTGCGTGGACTATCGCAGGGTGAATGACGTGTCACGGTTCGATGCCTACCCAATGCCCCGGGTCGACGAACTCCTGGACCGGCTAGGCACTGCACGTTTCTTCACGACACTGGATTTAACCAAGGGCTACTGGCAGATTCCTCTGTCGCCAGAGTCCAAGGAGAAAACGGCATTCTCCACCCCGTACGGTTTGTACCAATTTACCACACTTCCCTTTGGGCTGTTTGGGGCCCCGGCCACGTTTCAGCGTCTCATGGATCGGGTGCTGCGTCCGCACGCGGCATATGCTGCCGCTTACCTGGACGACGTGATTATCCACAGCACCACCTGGGCGGAGCATGTGCGGCAGGTGGGCGCGGTGCTGGAGGCGCTGGGACGGGCGGGGCTCACCGCCAACCCGGGGAAGTGTGCGGTTGGACGGGTGGAGGTACGGTATTTGGGGTACCACTTGGGGGGCGGGCAGGTGCGCCCTCAGGTGGACAAGACCCAAGGCCCAAGACCAAAAAAGAGGTGAGGCGGTTCTTGGGGCTGGCGGGGTATTACAGGCGGTTCATCCCCGGCTTCGCGGACCTCACCAGCCCCTTGACCGACCTGACCCGGAAAGGTGCGTCAGATCCGGTCCAGTGGTCGGAGCAGTGCCAGCAGGTGTTTGAGAAGGTAAAACAGGCTCTCTGTGGGGAACCACTCCTTCATACTCCTAACTTCTCTCTCCCCTTTATTCTGCAGACCGACGCGTCGAACAGGGGGCTGGGGGCCGTTTTGTCCCAGGAGGTGGGGGGGGTGGACCGCCCCGTGGTGTACATCAGTAGGAAGCTGGCCGAGAGGGAGGCCAGGTACAGCACAGTAGAGAAGGAGTGCCTGGCCATCCGGTGGGCGGTCGACTCCCTACGCTACTACCTCCTGGGACGCTCATTCACCCTCTGTTCGGACCACGCCCCGCTCCAATGGCTCCACCGCATGAAAGATGCTAACGCCCGGATCACTCGGTGGTATCTGGCTCTACAGCCTTTTAATTTCAAGGTGGTCCATAGGCCGGGGGCGCAGATGGTCGTGGCGGACTTCCTCTCCCGCCCTCTCGAGGGCGAGGGGGGGGAGTAGGTTCGGCCGGATGGCTCCCCGGCCTAAGTCGGGCGGTGGGGGTATGTGGTGGCGGGCGTGGTTTTGGCTCAGCTGCAGGGGGGGACTGAGAAGGGAGTGGTTCAGGGAACGGTGCCGGGGGAGGCAATTGGCCTCAGCTGATGTGAATCAGTAATCAATATACTTCTCTTAAGTAGGAGAGATCCGGCGACAGCAGGGGAGCGAGGCGAGGAGGCTGGAGCCGGTGTTGTTGTTGTGTGTGTTTGTATGGAAATACGAATAAAAAACCATTTACAATGGACCTGACTGCCTCGTGCCCGTCATTCCAAGACCCCCCCAGAGGACCAACCTGTTACACGGACATAAAATGAATGTGCAGCGTTCTGTTGCTGGAATGGAAGACTCGCGACTCGCGGATGTAAAAAAACATGCTGCGCATGCGCAATCCATGGACATAGAGAGAACTGACCACGAGGGGAAAATGCATGTTGTAATGTACATCCGGCACAGGCGAGATCGCAAAGGGGAATGAGCGAGCAGACTTAGCTGCAAAAGCGGCTGCTAGACGTCCTCTTCCCAAACCATCACGCGCAGTTCCTGCCATGTGTTCTCTTCCCTCCTCTCTTGCAGCCGTGCAGTCCCTCTCTACTTCAGATGAGAGACGTTTTTGGTCCTCCTCAGGCTCCAAATTCATAGACGGCATCTGGTATGGTCCGAATGGTAATCCATGCTTACTTAAACATTTCTTCCCTCACTATGCGAAATTGACTCATGGGTTAGACCATGTGTCAAAAGGGGGAATGTTAAGTATCATTGAGGCAACATGGTTCACAAAAGGCTTTGCAGCTTACGCACGAAGGTTCTGCCAAGCATGCATCACATGTGCAACTCACAATGTAGGTCGTTCAGTACAGGTGTCACATCATGCAGCACATCCACCGCCTGCAAGACCGTTTGAACATGTAATGATGGATTTTGTGGAACTCTCCCCATCGGAAACACTGTCTTGTAATGGTAGACATGTGGTCCAAATGGGTTGAGGTGTTTCCCTCCAGTAAGCAGACAGCCTCCACAGTGGCTAAAGCCTTGATTTCAGAGATCATTCCCCGCTGGGGAATCCCAAGCAAAATTTCTAGCGACAATGGTTCACATTTTGTCAACCAAGCAATCACAGAATTAAGTGCATACCTGGGTATTGACTTAAAAACACACTGCGCATACCATCCAGCTAGTGGAGGAGCGGTAGAGAGAGAGAATGGAACATTGAAAACAAAACTGGCCAAATGTTGCACAGACACAGGTCTATCGTGGACAAAAGCACTGCCCTTGGTTCTGATGTACATGCGGATGAGGAAACGAACACGCAGCAACCTAAGCCCATTTGAAATCCTTTTCGCAGTTCCTCCCCATATAGCTGTGGAAGCTCCAGGAACACCACTCCCTTCCACCACAATGTGCGAGAATGACATGTTAACCTATTGCATTCGACTGTCTTCCACTTTGTCTGATGTAAGAAAACAGGTTGTAGCTGCACCTCCAAGAGAAGCAACGGGTCCACTACACCGTCTGCAACCAGGTGACTTTGTGGTGGTGAAGGACTTCAGGAGGAAAAGTTGGAAAGCTAAACGGTGGCAGGGTCCATTCCAGATTCTCCTGGTCACCCAAACAGCGGTCAAGGTAGCTGAAGGGGCAACTTGGGTCCACGCATCCCATTGCAAGAAGGTTCCAGATCCAGTACCAGCAGTGGGCTCAGGCGACCCTACCTCCACAACAAGTGTCAATCAACCGACACCACCGATCCAGTGACCACGGACGGGCAGTTGACCGACAGACACACAGTGCATTGTGATCTGTGTTGACTGTCTACAACGCGGATGCCTCACAAGAAAGAAGGTTGGCAGACTCCACATCCCAACGTGTACCTGCGGACCAACACAAGAAGAAGAACACGGCCAGGACCCCTCCACATAGACACAGTAGTCGTTTGTGCCACGACAGTTTTATTCATATTATTGCTTGCTTCAGTTTCATTATATCTCAGCATCTTTTTGTGATTCCGTAGTCCGCTGCCTAAAGAGTGGTTCTCTCTTATCATGGAACGACAGCGTTCATGGAACCCCCTCAGACGACTGGAGGGGACTCGTGTAACCATGTGTTTATTTGCAGGTGTCACTCTATTTGTGTTGATTCCATATTTTGTCCTCCACCAGAAACATTTAGACGACTTACTTGACCGACGCAACAACTCAACTCACTCTAACTCGACCATTCGCAACCGCACCAAGCGAGCACTGACCTGACAACCGGTTTGAAAATGTGATAAACCCATTGAACAAATATTCTGCAAATATGTGGAGGTGCTATACTCAACACGTAGCGACAAAAGAAAATGCTTCCGACTGTTACGTAGGTTCTCCGCTACCCATCAGCACTAATCAACCACGGCTAGCCGTAGCCCCCCTGGGGAAGTCTGAAGGATGTTTCTGCGGGCTCTCGGTTAGTGGGTGGTATGTGCCCCCCATTGTCCTGTATATATCCAACGATAGCGACAAAGACTCTTTGTTTATTTATGAGTTATCCCCATGGGAAACGATAGATGATTTGGACTGTGCACAATATCACGATATCAAACGATACACGGCTAACCAACCGTCTACATTCGCCCTCCAGGCTCAGGAAAGCCCAACACGGTTTCCTCTCTGCTATGCTCGCGATGGGACACATCCAGTGGGGAAAACAGACCCTGCAAGGTGTGACACGATCCTCATTGCAGGAAACCATGCGTTTAATGATTTAAATTGCAATAAAGACCATTTCCCACCTTTCCGAAACGACTGCGCCAAAAACCAAAACAGGAGCTTTTGCCAAGCTAAGGGCACTGCAGAAAGGGCCGCAAAAGTGCCCATTCATCTCCAAAAATTGTCGTGTTCTGGCTGGACTTTCACTCCAGGAAATCCACGAGATTGCCCGCCCAATGTTAATTGTTCTGTTTTCCATTTCGCTTTCCTCCCTGGGAAGAACGGTACTTATCCAGTGACCGAGGGATGGTGGCTGTGTCGCACCACCCTCCGCGTGTCTCCCCCCCCTCAGTGGAGCGGAATATGTACTACTGTTCGCGTTACTGATCATACTTTTATTCTCACAGCTACAACAGGGTCAAGCAAACGACCAAAACGAATGGCCGCACTGGACACTGGCCTTAACCCGGAAGTCAATTTTGCACCACACAACTCAATCTGGGGCAGCGATGTGCCTGACGAGTTCAAACACGCCAGTACGTCAGTTAAAGTTTTGTGGGGACTGTTTCCATGGACAGGAGTGGGAAAAAACACGCCACGACTGGAAACCGTTGATTACCGTTTCAAAAGCTTTGTAAACATGACTCTAGCTGGCCTTAAGGGTATTCGCGAGGAAATGACCGCCATGCGTTTAATGATTATGCAGAACCGCATGGTACTAGACCAATTGACCGCTACCCAAGGAGGTGTTTGTGCTATCATAGGAGAATATTGCTGTACGTTTATCCCTTAAAATGACAAAGGCGAAGGCATTATCCATCAGGCGATACAAAACATGACAAAACTTCAGGAATCTATGACAAGAGACAAATCTCCCCCCCCAGATTGGCTCACACGGTTGTGGTATTCATGGAAAGGAACACTAATACAAGCAGCTACTATCCTCTGTGTTCTCTTCGCATTCGTAATTTGCGGTATCCCATTGATGTGTCATACGATTGCCCAACTCTTGAAGAAACAAATAGCTATGTACAGCCTGGGGTCACCTGATGACTCACCACCAAACTTGTTCCCTAGACGTGACTCTGACGATAACCCCAACAGTGACTCGGACTCCCTTGACGAGCTGAACACTTACGACCTCGACACATACGCGTTGTGACATAGTGACACACTGTCTGTGTGCATTCCTGGATTTCTAAATGTTTTTTGTTTCACAGTAGCTTGCTAAAACAATGAGAAATAACATTCTCACAAAAACAGCTTTTATCCCTGCATTTATTAGTATGTAACGTAAATAGGATTGATATAATGACCTTTCCACAATATTCTATATCTGTATTGTGTGAAAAGGAATCAAGTTCCGGTATTGTGATTTAAACATGTTTTCATTTCTTTTTTATTTCAATACTGTAAACATGACATCCGGGGTGTAACGCTCAAATCCTGTGAGAAGGTTTCCAGTCTTTATCTTCTCCTAACAGATTTCTTCCTATTTTCCCATTTCGGAGGGGTTTTTTAGGGAGTTTTTGTTCTGTGGCAGGCAAAGTTTTGTGAGCGATGTTCAGATGTTCATGTATTGTGATAATTGATGAGGTAAATATCAGATGGTACATTTTTTGAGTAGGCATTCTAAATTGATTGCATAGTTTGTGATTATTATGTAATCAAAAGAGTGGAATGTAATAGGAAAATGATATGTGACCCTTTTAAATGCTTCATTTGTATAACCAGTTTATTAGTTGCAAGTGCTTAGATCACAAAGGCATGTATATACATATATATGTATATATACATATATATATACATATACATACATATATGTATATGTATGTATATCAGGAATCAGGAATCAGGAAACATTTATTAGCCAAAATATGTCAAACATACAAGGAATTTGTCTTGGCGGTTAGTGCGCGACAGTAGACAGACAAGACAACAGTGCACAGGTAATAAAATAAAGTGGAATGAAATGCTAATGCAATGGGTTAGTAAGAATAAGGCTAAGGCTATGGGTTAGTATAAAACAGGGGAATAAAGTTAAACAAATTTTAAATATTAAAAAGTTGAAAAATATTAAGCATAAAGTGCACTAACAAACAAGTAACAGACAAGAGACAAAGTGACAAAGTGATGAATTGCAGTTAAAGTGACATGTGCAGTATGAGGGGGAGTGACCGGTGGAGTGTTATAGTCAGGCAGTGGGGGACCGGGCTCTGTTGATGAGCCCGACTGCCGACGGGAAGAAACTGTTCGTGTGGCGGGAGGTCGTAGTCCTGATGGACCTCAGCCTCCTGCCAGATGGAAGGGGCACAAACAGTTTATGTCCGGGGTGGGAGGGGTTGGCCGCGATCTTTTTAGCTCGCTTCAGAGACCTGGAAGCGAACAAGTCCTCCAGGGACAGCAGATTGCAGCCGATCACCCTCTCTGCAGAGCGGATGACACGCTGAAGCCTGCCCTTGTCCTTGGCTGTGGCTGCAGCGTACCAGACGGTGATGGAGGAGCAGAGGATGGACTCGATGATGACCGTGTAAAAGTGGACCATCATCGTCTTTGGCAGGTTGAGTTTCTTCAGCTGCCTCAGGAAGAACAACCTCTGCTGAGCCTTCTTGGTGATGGAGCTGATGTTCAGCTCCCACTTGAGGTCCTGGGTGATGATGGAGCCCAGGAAACAGAAGGAATCCAAAATAGTGACGGGGGAGTCACACAGGGTGATGGGGGAGGGTGGGGCTCTGTTCCTCCTGAAATCCACAACCATCTCCACTGTCTTTAGAGCGTTGAGCTCCAGGTTGTTCTGGCTGCACCACGACACCAGATGGTCAGACTCCCACCTGTAGGCGGACTCGTCCCCACCAGAGATTAGTCCAATGAGGGTGGTGTCATCCGCAAACTTCAGGAGCTTGACGGACTGATGACTGGAGGTGCAGCCGTTGGTGTACAGGGAGAAGAGAAGAGGGGAAAGAACGCAGCCTTGGGGGGAACCGGTGCTGATGGTCCGAGAGGCTGAGACATGTTTCCCCAGCTTCACGTGCTGCTTCCTGTCAGACAGGAAGTCTGTGATCCACTTGCAGGTGGAGTCGGGCACGTGCAGCTGGGAGAGTTTGTCCTGCAGCAGAGACGGGATGATAGTGTTAAAAGCAGAGCTGAAGTCCACAAACAGGATCCTGGCGTAGGTTCCTGGGGAGTCCAGATGCTGGAGGATGTAGTGGAGGGCCATGTTGACAGCATCGTCCACAGACCTGTTGGCTCTGTAGGCGAACTGCAGGGGGTCCAGGAGGGGGTCGGTGAGGGACTTCAGGTGGGACAGGACTAGCCGTTCAAAAGACTTCATGACTACAGAGGTCAGGGCGACGGGCCTGTAGTCATTGAGTCCTGTGATCCTGGGCTTCTTGGGGACAGGGATGATGGTGGAGGCCTTGAAGCAGGCTTGGTACGTGGCATGTCTCCAGGGAGGTGTTGAAGATGTCAGTGAACACCGGAGACAGCTGGTCAGCACAATGCTTCAGGGAGTGAGGGGAAACGGAGTCCGGACCGGCTGCCTTACGGGAATTTAGTCTTCTAAAGAGCCGGTTAACGTCTCTCTCCAGAATAGAGAGGGTCGTTGCTGGTGGGGGAGGGGAAGGTGATAATGATGAAGAGGCGTGAGCACCTGATGGGCTAGGGGAGGGAGGGGAGGGGGACTGCAGCAGGTTGGTGGAGCTGTGGGGGATGGGATGAGGACATTGTCTTTCAAATCTGCAGTAGAACTCATTGAGCTCGTCTGCCAGGCGGAGGTCATTCATGGAGTGGGGGGTTTTTGGCTTGTAGTTGGTGAGGTGTAGAACTCATTGAGCTCGTCTGCCAGGCGGAGGTCATTCATGGAGTGGGGGGTTTTTGGCTTGTAGTTGGTGAGGTGTTTTAGAACTCTCCAAACCGAAGCAGAGTCACTTGCTGAGAACTGTTGTTGGAGTTTCTCAGAGTACAGTCGTTTAGCGTCTATGTATGTATATATATATATATATATATACATACATAGACGCTATACATATACATATATATATACGTATATATATATATATATGTATATAGGTAGGGTCGGGGGAACGAGGTCGGGGGAACGAGTCTCGGGGCCGAGATACATATATATATACACATATATATATGTATGTACATATACATATATATATATGTACATAAATATATATATATATACATATATATGTATATGTATGTATATATGGACAACATACATATACCATTTACCTTGAGCGCTTACCTTAGTTTGCGCGCATGCAGCAGAATAACCGGCTCATCCAGCTTCTTATTCTCTCTGTTGGCGTCCTGTAATCTTTGATAGCAGAGATGATGCAGTTTTCTACTGCGACGTCCCCTAATTTCAAGGACAACAGCACCATTTCTTTATTGCCAATCATCTTCGACAGCTTCTTGAGAATAGTCTTGTTGAGGTCATTGACGTTTTTTTCTGTGAAATCAAAGTGCAGGTTGACTCTTTTCACAATTTTTTCAACAAGGCCCTGTACGAGGACCAGGATTTCACTTCCACTGATGCACCTTTCGCAGTTCTCTAATAACTTTGTAAAGAGCTTCTCCATGATTATCTCCGCCTTTACTCTTTCACTCACTAGCTTGTCCTGTGCAGGTCCTGCAGGCGTCTCTAGAGGAATGCTGCTCTGGTGGTCGACAACCGGTGACGGTGTCAAACTGTTTACTAAAGCACTTCTCATCCTCTGAGCCAGTGGGGCGACCTGAGTTTTCAGCCACCACCGCAAAAGCCCTGTGAAGTTACACACGCTAGACCATATCTCATGGTACATGGTAGCACTTGATGAGGATGCGCTATGGGGGAACGTTAAACTGCCCATCATCCTTTGGAAGAGCATGTTGGTCAGCTTCCGTGGGAGGACCAGGGATTTGATTCTTGGAATTCCCTTCAACATTGAAGGCGTACGCTTCTGTTTTCCAAATTGTGCTTCGTCATCATCCAATCTTAGCAGCTCGGGGATAATGTCCTCTATGTGCTTCATCAATACGGGGCTGCATTCCTTGTCTGAGTCCTTCCTGAATTTTCTCTTCATTTGATCCAGTATGCGATTTAGCCATGTTTTACTAAAGTGCAGTGTAAAAAAGCCCTTGACACTGCTTCCTTGTGTTTTCTTGTATGTCCCCTCTGATTCCTGCAGTTCTTCAAGAACTCCCCGAGGAACAGTTGTTTCCAAGGAGCTGTCGACCTGCAAGTTCTGAAAGTCAGCGTCTGACATGTCGTCCAAGAAAGGAAGCATGGTCTTATTCACCTCCCTCACAATTACTGCTTCCGGAGATTGAATGGTTCCCGTATCAGTCTGGCCGCCTGATGGGACATTCTTGTGGTTGTCAACTGCGTGTGAGGTTTCTGGAGACTCGTCATCTGTCCCATTCAGGTCAGGCACCAGCCTGTCTCTGAAAGTGGTTCCCTGTCTTCGCTCTCGAATTGTGAATTTCAGCTTTGCTGTAAACCTTTTTATCATTTTTAAGGCATGATTAACCATTTCGTTGAGTCTTGTGGGTGGAGTGATGTCCCCAGACAGTAAGGTTTCAGAGGTGTTAGAATTGACTCTGGCTCTAACCTCTTCATTGATCATGCTACTAAACATTTCTGAGCTCTGATCCCTGATCTCGTCTTTGACTTCCAGGACATCTTTGAAGCCTTGCATCACAGTGTCACCCACGTCCTTGACTTCAGACATGTTTCTGGTCCTTAGATTGTTGAGCAGGGCTTCTATCAAGACCGTGAGCATGTTTAATATCATGTCGGCCAACAGCACTTTGGTGGTGCTGTCTGGGGTGCCATTTCGCAACAGTTCAAACTGTCCTGGAGTCAAACTGTTGAAAAAGGACTCAATAAATGGCTTCACGCTGTATTCTGAGTCCTCCATCTTCCCTGTCTGTGATGTTTCTACTCGATTCCTGTTTCTTTGCATATGCACTAGGTTGTCCTGTGCAGGTCCTGCAGGCGTCTCTAGAGGAATGCTGCTCTGGTGGTCGACAACCGGTGACGGTGTCAAACTGTTTACTAAAGCACTTCTCATCCTCTGAGCCAGTGGGGCGACCTGAGTTTTCAGCCACCACCGCAAAAGCCCTGTGAAGTTACACACGCTAGACCATATCTCATGGTACATGGTAGCACTTGATGAGGATGCGCTATGGGGGAACGTTAAACTGCCCATCATCCTTTGGAAGAGCATGTTGGTCAGCTTCCGTGGGATGACCAGGGATTTGATTCTTGGAATTCCCTTCAACATTGAAGGCGTACGCTTCTGTTTTCCAAATTGTGCTTCGTCATCATCCAATCTTAGCAGCTCGGGGATAATGTCCTCTATGTGCTTCATCAATACGGGGCTGCATTCCTTGTCTGAGTCCTTCCTGAATTTTCTCTTCATTTGATCCAGTATGCGATTTAGCCATGTTTTACTAAAGTGCAGTGTAAAAAAGCCCTTGACACTGCTTCCTTGTGTTTTCTTGTATGTCCCCTCTGATTCCTGCAGTTCTTCAAGAACTCCCCGAGGAACAGTTGTTTCCAAGGAGCTGTCGACCTGCAAGTTCTGAAAGTCAGCGTCTGACATGTCGTCCAAGAAAGGAAGCATGGTCTTATTCACCTCCCTCACAATTACTGCTTCCGGAGATTGAATGCTTCCCGTATCAGTCTGGCCGCCTGATGGGACATTCTTGTGGTTGTCAACTGCGTGTGAGGTTTCTGGAGACTCGTCATCTGTCCCATTCAGGTCAGGCACCAGCCTGTCTCTGAAAGTGGTTCCCTGTCTTCGCTCTCGAATTGTGAATTTCAGCTTTGCTGTAAACCTTTTTATCATTTTTAAGGCATGATTAACCATTTCGTTGAGTCTTGTGGGTGGAGTGATGTCCCCAGACAGTAAGGTTTCAGAGGTGTTAGAATTGACTCTGGCTCTAACCTCTTCATTGATCATGCTACTAAACATTTCTGAGCTCTGATCCCTGATCTCGTCTTTGACTTCCAGGACATCTTTGAAGCCTTGCATCACAGTGTCACCCACGTCCTTGACTTCAGACATGTTTCTGGTCCTTAGATTGTTGAGCAGGGCTTCTATCAAGACCGTGACCATGTTTAATATCATGTCGGCCAACAGCACTTTGGTGGTGCTGTCTGGGGTGCCATTTCGCAACAGTTCAAACTGTCCTGGAGTCAAACTGTTGAAAAAGGACTCAATAAATGGCTTCACGCTGTATTCTGAGTCCTCCATCTTCCCTGTCTGTGATGTTTCTACTCGATTCCTGTTTCTTTGCATATGCACTAGGTTGTCCTGTGCAGGTCCTGCAGGCGTCTCTAGAGGAATGCTGCTCTGGTGGTCGACAACCGGTGACGGTGTCAAACTGTTTACTAAAGCACTTCTCATCCTCTGAGCCAGTGGGGCGACCTGAGTTTTCTGCCACCACTGCAAAAGCCCTGTGAAGTTCCACACGCTAGACCATATCTCATGGTACATGGTAGCACTTGATGAGGATGCGCTATGGGGGAACGTTAAACTGCCCATCATTCGTTGGAAGAGCATGTTGGTCAGCGTCCGTGTGATGACCAGGGATTTGCTTCTTGGAATTCCCTTCAACATTGGAGGCGTACGCTTCTGTTTTCCAAATTGTGCTTCGTCATCATCCAATCTTAGCAGCTTGGGGAAAATGTCCTCTATGTGCTTCATCAATACGGGGCTGCATTCCTTGTCTGAGTCCTTCCTGAATTTTCTCTTCATTTGATTCAGTATGCGATTTAGCCATGTTTTACTAAAGTGCAATGTAAAAAAGCCCTTGACACTGCTGCCTTGTGTTTTCTTGTCTGTCCCCTCCGATTCCTGCAGTTCTTCGAGAACTCCCCGAGGAACAGTTGTTTCCAAGGAGCTGTCGACCTGCAAGTTCTGAAAGTCAGCGTCTGACATGTCGTCCAAGAAAGGAAGCATGGTCTTATTCACCTCCCTCACAATTACTGCTTCCGGAGATTGAATGCTTCCCGTATCAGTCTGGCCGCCTGATGGGACATTCTTGTGGTTGTCAACTGCGTGTGAGGTTTCTGGAGACTCGTCATCTGTCCCATTCAGGTCAGGCACCAGCCTGTCTCTGAAAGTGGTTCCCTGTCTTCGCTCTCGAATTGTGAATTTCAGCTTTGCTGTAAACCTTTTTATCATTTTTAAGGCATGATTAACCATTTCGTTGAGTCTTGTGGGTGGAGTGATGTCCCCAGACAGTAAGGTTTCAGAGGTGTTAGAATTGACTCTGGCTCTAACCTCTTCATTGATCATGCTACTAAACATTTCTGAGCTCTGATCCCTGATCTCGTCTTTGACTTCCAGGACATCTTTGAAGCCTTGCATCACAGTGTCACCCACGTCCTTGACTTCAGACATGTTTCTGGTCCTTAGATTGTTGAGCAGGGCTTCTATCAAGACCGTGATCATGTTTAATATCATGTCGGCCAACAGCACTTTGGTGGTGCTGTCTGGGGTGCCATTTCGCAACAGTTCAAACTGTCCTGGAGTCAAACTGTTGAAAAAGGACTCAATAAATGGCTTCACGCTGTATTCTGAGTCCTCCATCTTCCCTGTTTACTAAAGCACTTCTCGACCTCCTCTTACCTATATTTCTAGCTTCAAGTTATGACCAGATGTTACACAACAAAGGATAAATGCGATGACGTGCAACGGTTGCTAGGCTTACCTATATTTCTAGCTTCAAGTTATGACCAGATGTTACACATCAAAGGATAAATGCGATGACGTGCAACGGTTGCTAGGCGACGACTGCGTCACCGACTGACAGCTGATATACTGTCAGAGCGATTATCGTCATTACAAAATGCGTCACAACTAAAGAAGTTAGATGGATCGGACTTTTTCTCAGCTGTGAACGAAGGTGCAATCTGGACATCGCTATTCGTCGCTGACGATTTACTTTGTGTGTGTTCCAATGGACTGGAGGACGCCAGCTAACGTTAGCATCACCGCCAGCGGCCTAATTAAAAAACAAAACTAGACCAAAACATAGCAATCAAACGTGACGTTGAATTGTTAAGTAGCTGTATGAGGTCTGTGTTAAATCAATTCATGCATTCTTTACCTAACGTCATAAAACAAAATATGAAGCGCAGCAGTTAAATCGGAAGTACGCACGTTAGATTTTCAAAGTAAAAGCAGGCGCAACAGAACGCTAATATGATTCGTCTGTGATGCAAGCGTAACATTAGAAGAAAAGGTAATTTATGAATATAAATAAATCATTTGTGGCCAATGGGAGTGCGTCAGCAACAGTAGTTGACTACACGCAGATTCAACTCGTTTCAACGAGGAACTTCGCATCTTCGGGTTCGGGTTCGGGTACGAGGGCGCGGAGGAAGGGCTGCTGTACACAGCGGAGGTGGAGTTGCTGTGCGATCAGGCCTGGGGCAGCGCGCTGGAGGTGCCTTCTGGATCGAGGCTCAACCTGACCGGACTGGGGTTCCTGTCCTGCCAGTCCCACACCGTGATGGAGAACTACTCCTACTTCTTCTTCCTTAGGTGTGTAAGTGCAGAACCTAATTCAAGTACCAACACTCTTTTGGACTCTAAACATTATTTTAACAGTTTATAGACGTTTAATTGTGGTCACAATCAAGTCCATTACGCTGAATAGCAACTAAAAGTTATTTTATCTGAATAGCAACTAAAAGTTATTTTCATTTGTCTGTTTGTTTTGAAGCACTGATCAGTTCTATAAGCAATGGTTAAATATAAATATTTGGTATGCCAAGAGTATTTCCAGCAGGGGAGACTTGAGATTTTTATCTTCTGCATCTTTGATCGCGGTGCGAGTTGTTTTGCAAACGAACATTTTACCTGCAAAGCAAAAAGGCTCATTTAAACATAAATGCATCGGCCTATGCCATTTGCAAAAACATACTTCATTTGCTACAATGTCAGCCAAAACACCAATAATTCCCTCAGCCGCTTCAGCTCCCTCCTCACAGTTTCTTCTGGACAATCTCCTCTGCAGGATGGATGAGAACTACAACATCCTCCCCCACGGCGTCAACTTTCAGGACGCCATCTTCGCCGACACGTCCGACAACAGGCCCACCTTCTCCAGCCTCTTCCAGTTTTCCAACAGCACCCAAGGGAGCCATTCTTTCCACGTCTTCAGTTTCTTAGTGGGGCACACAGGAGGACAACAGGGTAGGATATATTGTTTCCACAGCATCACATACAACATAACGTTTTCAATATGTAGCCTCTGAAAGGCTGCAAAATAACAACAACATATGGCTACTGTTTACAAATCAAGGAATAAATGTATAGAAACAGAATCTGCTGCTTGGTTGGTCTTGTTTCTGTCGAGCCAAATTTGACATTTTATTTCCAACCACAAAAAGACAGCAGGCCTAGAATTTGTGCTCAGTACTGTTGATAGCGATGTATCTCTGCACACAACAAACAGTCCATCAATGAGCAAAGAAAGAAAAATAACGATGCTTGAAAACATGATTTGAAGATCAGCCGACAATTTAGTCAAAGCAATTTCTGAAGACACCAGGACCACAGAGAGCCTTCACATCTTCAGACTAAAGACACACAAGTTCTTCAGACTCTACCTCGACTAAAAGACTAACAAATTGTAGCACTTAAATTGTACTTGTAACGTCACTTATCTATAGCAAATTGTAAATTGGCTTATTAGAGGAAATTGCACTTTCTTGTTTCTTGTTCTTCTGAGTTTGTACCCTATGTTCGAATGCACTTACTGTAAGTCGCTTTGGATAAAAGCGTTAGCTAAATGACATGTAATGTAATTCAAGGAAAATGCCATTATTTAGCTCAACTCAAAAGCACGAGTTTAATGCTTGTGATTTCTGCATCTCGTCCCCACAGGGAGCGTCCTGCAGCCATCTCCATCGCAATCAAGAGCAGGGTGAGGGTGCAGCCTTTTCATTCACACGATGCACTGCCCTTCAGGTGGCAGAATATTAACACCTCCTCTTGTCATGTGTTCTACAGCCAACGCCACGGAGCCGGACTTCAAGTTGAAGGATTGGGTGTTCCTCAACTACACGCAGGGCTGTAGTGGAGGGTAAACGCACATAAACGCCGTTTACGCACCTCTAGAATTTTGGAAATAGCGTTTACGCACCTATAAATAGCGTTTACGCACCTCTAAGTGGCGTTTACGCGTTTACGCAAGTTCCCTGCGCCTTGTAGATCCATCACAACCTCCAACTCTCACTAGACCGGTTTGCAGCCGAGTGTGAAGCGGTTGGGATGATGACTAGCCCCTCTAGATCTGAGGAAATGGTTCTCAGCAGGAAACCGATAGATTGCTTCATCCGGGTAGGGAATGTGTCCTTACCCCAAGTGAAGAAGTTCAAGTACGTCTGGGTCTTGTTTACAAGTGAGGGGAAGATGGAGTCTGAGTTTAGACGGAGAATCGGAGCAGCAGGGGCGGTATTCCACTCGCTTTACCGCACCGGTGTGACGAAAAGGGAGCTGAGCCAGAAGGCAAAGCTGTATGTGCTTTATAGGAAGAGCTCTTGATCAGGTTCTTCTGAGTAGAACTCCAGCAGATAAAATGGGAGTTAAACCCTTATTACTGAAAAGTCGAGTGTAAAACAAAGAACACACATATACAATAAGTGAAGACTTACGGGAAAACAGAAAGATGTGAAAGAGCTGTGTATAATTAGAACAAAGCAAGATTTTTTTCTTTTTTTTTAAAGAACTGTAGCAGATTCAGGTGTTTTTTGTCTGTTCTCTACAGTATTCATGTCCAGTACATATTTTCCCAGACAAAAAAAGAACAAAACAACACAAAACAGATTTTTATTTGTTGTTGCTTCAGCAGAGTTGTTTCAAGTGCGTCTATGAACGTACAGGACGTGGCCACAGCTGGGCCAGGAATGCTCCACATCCTTGCATGAATTCACACAGAAGGGAATGCACATGCAAGGCAAGAACCTGAATCAAGAATAATGTTAAAATAATACTTATAACAACATTTCCTCCAGCTTAAAATTAAAGTAAACTGAAATCTGGTATAAGAGGTTCTAAATTGTCATGTGAGTTTTTAAATAGCTAAAAACCCACAGAGAAAAGTTGAATTAAGTATAAGCACAAATTCAACACACTTGAGAGACTCAGTTGCATAAACTGTCATTTGGTCATTATGGTTCTTTACAAAGTGTGTGTGTGTGTGTGTGTGTGTGTGTGTGTGTGTGTGTAAGGCTACTTTACTTACCCGAAGATTCCCACCACGCCACAGATCAGCCAGGTGAGCGTTCCATTGATGTACCTGAGCTGAGTCATACCAGTGTTTCGGCAGTTGGGACACATCTTTTGTCTAGTCAAGTGTTGGTGAGATTTGGCTGCACCACCACCACCTGGTTCACTGTGAGAGAGACATCCACCACTATTTAACGGCAATCCACACCTACTTCCCAACCTGTCACAAAAACTCAAGCTCTCTCACTTCGTCCCAGTAGGAGCTATTCGTGGCACTGGCAACCCGCCGAGGCACTTCCTGTTGCAGATTGCGGTGCCGCAGTGAATCGTGGCAACTGCCTCGACACTGCGGCTCTTGGCACGATTTCACGAGGCAGTTGCCACGAATTCGAGGCACTAGCCACGACTTCGATGCACTTGCCACGATTTCACGAGGCAGTTGCCACGAATTCGAGGCACTTGCCACGACTTCGAGGCACTTGCCGCGATTTCACGAGGCAGTTGCCACGAAGTCGAGACACTTGCCACAACTTCGAGGCAATTGACGCGGCTTCACGACAGCTACCGCGACTTTGCGCCACGACAGTTGCCGTTTTATTTCCCAAATATGTTATATGTTTGTTTTATAATTTGCCAATATGTGATAATACAATACTGCCTTTAAAAGTACTAGTGTTGGTAGTTATTATTACCTATTAACTATTATTAACTAGTATTATTATTCCTGCCCAGTGCAATAACACAATAAATCATCCCATGCTAAATAATGACAATAATAACCCTGTACTGCTGTGATGTTGCTGCTCTTTCCTCTTCTACAAATTATTATTATTGTGACTTTTGGAAGGTTATTCTTTTGTTTGAGTTTATTTAATTTAATTTAATAATTGAATATTTCTATCTTATTATATTGTATATAATGTGACATTATGTTTATCTTTATATTCTATTTTCTTCCCTGTACATGGTGCTGTGATACCAACATTTCCCTCTTGAGGGATGAATAAAGTATAAAATATCTATCTATCTATTGTTTTAGTAATAAAAAGCCAGTAAGTGATACAACGGCTTCCCATTTTAGTGCAGCTAAGCGAATATGGACTAAGATCACTTGCCGCCCTGGTTACAATCTCTACTTTGGGAACTAATCAATGGGTATGTGATTTATATGAACAAACAATAACACTGGGTGGGTGCCATCAAGACGTGTCTAAAATTGAATGTCGGTATATAATAGGAGTTACCAGTATTTTCATTTAAATTAATGTTGACTACAATTGTTGACAAAAGAATTTGCCTGAGCTAGATTGTGTGCATGACTGTTTTTAGATATCCAGTGATTGCACAAAAGCTGCTGGATTAAAGTATTAACCTTATTCTATATTGTTTCATGATCAGGCAACAGACAGTACCTTCATGATGGATGTTCCGTAAAAGGAAAAATGACATTCTTTAAATGACATTTATTTCCTTTTGACTATATCTGTTGTGCTTGTGAAGAAGCGACCACCCAAACGCAAGGGAACGTAAAGTGTTTTAATGAACACAAACACAAACAGAAGAATACGGACGTTTGGCCGGCAACGGTGAAGCCCAGTGAGCAGAGAACGAGGTCCAGGCCGAGGGAGACGCACCAGACAGCAGTCAGCTCACGTCAAACAGGAAGCTGTGTAAAGCAGAGGTTAGCAACGGGACAATAATAGTTCAGCAAGAACCGTCAGGACACAACAAGGCAGGCGATACGGGACAACGAGCTCAGGTACGTCGGGTGCACAGGTAATGCTCTGGCGGAGAACAAGGGGAAGAGGGAGGCTAGAAATAGTGTCTAATTAGAGGAAGCAGGAAGAGAGGACGATGAGATGAGAGAATGAGAAGCAGCTGGGAATGAATGAGCAGGTGTAATTAAGTGAAGGGGGGGTGCGAGTGTGTGTAAATGACAAGAAAGGGGTGGAAAGGAAAAAGAGGAAGGTACCCGGTTTATGACAATATCATGCTATAAACAGTTTTTCATTGTTTACTAGGGAGACAAACGTGTATTTCTTAAAAAGTATTTTATTAAAGAATCACTAGATTCATCTATATGGTGTTTTTTTACGTCCGTTGTTTTTACTGTGCATGAATGCAATGCATAAATCAAGTTCTGATGTTTTGTGAATGCGCTGAATGATATCTGCCATCAAGTGTTGCGTTTGAGCAGATAAGTCCGTAAAACAGTATTGTTTTAAGCCTAGTAATCTTGACAAAAATATATAATATTAGTAGTGGGTGAAATAAAATAATCTCTGCTTTGTTTTTTAATGCAGAAATAAATGTGCTCAAAATCATCTCTGTAATTGTGTCTTGGTTATGTACTGCAACGATTTGAACACTTCTTACCACTGCTTTCTCGGTCACTCCCTGACGTGTCTTCAGCACTGAGAAAAAAATTAGGTCTTTGAATGAACTGCTACCACATTCTGTGATTACAATGATGTCAACTTGACGTGCAAAACGCTGTTAGCCAGCATTGTCACAGTCAATTTAGGGATGTTGCACATATTCATGCTCGCCCACAATTAAAATGAAAGTTGTGTCTACCTTTTTTTTGATGTGTTCTCCAGCAGCAGAGATTCTGCCTGGTATCGACACATGTTGCTGGTCCTTTGCAACCACTCAATCAAGCCCTACAAAAACAATAAAAATATTCAGAATCTTATCATACATGTTTATTTCACTGAAATGGATACTTTCCATTACCTATGTACCCAGTTAAGTTATGCTTCTTGCAGCTAGACATTGATGCTCAGTCATCCTGCAGTTGTAAGTTTGGGTTATATTCTCTGAATGGTGTTTTCAATTGTCCATTGATACTTGATCTCTCAACTACTTAAGTCACAAATAAATGTGATTATTTTCCGCTGTAAACATAATAGTTGCAGTAGTGGCTGATTTGGTTAATTTCCTCTATATCTCACCTCCGGCAAAATGACCTCTGTAATAAATAGCTGCTTCTCAGCTACAGTTCCAGTTACCGACAGTATGCTGTCCAGACGCTGGACAATCTGTTCTGTCTGTGGAAACAAGTAAATAGGAAAAACGTCAAAAAGCATTTCATATACCATCCCAAAAATAGAACTGTTTGAGAGAAGATGCCCACTCTGCAGTTTTCTCTCCAAGTCCTGCAACATAAGATGAATGTTTTATAAATTTAGTTTTTAACCAGTCTGAACAGTGTGTATGATTGTTAACTACCATTTTATATGAAAAAACGTTTTACAGCTCACTTGAGAAAATGTACAATGTATGTCTCTACCTTTATCTCTTCATCCTTCAGTATTTCTTCTGCTTTAACAGACTCCAAGATGTTGTCTCTGTTTAAGAGAAAAGCATAGGCTGAATTTGACAACAATCTTTTCATGTGGTACTTTCCCAACATACTCCAATATCACAATGTTTATATCATATATGTAAGGAGCCATGAGATTATTCTTACACATCTGTGACAATGTTGCATCCACAAAAGAAATCCTTTGATGCGCAGTAACCTTCCACCCCGGCGCACTCAAAATGCAGCCATTTTTTGCAAGATGAGCACTGAACCCATTTGTTTTGCTTGATGTGGCTGTGGAAAAGCCTACGAAAAAACAGAAGTGGGACAACTTATTCCACAATCATTTTAAAATACTATCAGGTTCGTCAATAGCAAATGTTCCCACATGTAGAGCATTTTCCCTTAAAAGATAAGTTACTTACATAAAACCGAACTTTTCAACTTTTCTGTGTGTGAAATAAATTAAGTATGTTTGAGTTGTCACCAATATTGCACATACCTAGTTGTCCCAGTTTCTCGCTGGAACAAACATTTTTTTTCCAGGCCAGGCAATGGCTGCTGGAGTCTGTATTTTTTGCTTCAGCTTCCTGAAGTCTTGTTTCACAGACTTTCTTCTTCATCCTTTCTTCTGCCGTTGGTGGGAAGTCCTGTGTAATCATGACCTTTGTTGTAGTCACAGTATTTCTCTTAACATTATACATTTTAAGAGACTTAAAATTAGTTAGTCTTACCTCAGCATCGACATGTTTTATCATGTGGGCTGCGTGGTGCAATCGAAGGGTCCTGCATTGGTTCAAAGTGAGAGCCTCCCCAGTGACCTCTAGATTTCCCACTTCATTTTCTGCGGCCTATGGAAACAATTTGCTTAGATCATTCCCACAAAACATACATGCACTGAACAGTTGGACAAGCAGCTCAGACAACAAGCAACTCACAGAACAGACAAACACTCCACAATTAACACAGTCGTTCTGCTTCCACTGTGTAGGACATGTAACAGTCCAATCTTGAAGGCTGCCCGAACATCTGAAGGCATTTCTACAAAAGAAACAAGTAACAATCATTTTTTAGTCATCATATTGTTATATTGCCATGCCGAGAATTGATAAATACATACACGTTATGTGTCTCTCCCTTTACCTGAGGAGATCCATGTCAGTGATTCTGGGGAAGATCCTCAATGAATCATACACTCGAATCTGTTTGGCTTTGAAGTCAAACACCTACGAGGAAGTAATTCAGTCAAAACTACATTCTAAAAAATGACATTATTTTCTTAAATAATAATCAAAACATCATCAACATCCAAAGCCAGTCTGCAAAATATTGTTATAAGAAGGGATCAGCAGGTGGGGGTGTGGGGTAAACATTTTGAAAGGAGGGAGTTACAGTAAATGAGTTTTAAAATAGTTATGATGGATGCATGACTTACTTTTTCCAGGGTTAGGGTGCGAGATAATTGGGTTTACTTTGAAAGCGATTTTAAATTAAAGGACACTGGACTGTGTGATTTTGGTTTAAAGCTTAAGTTAGAATAAAATACCAAAACTACGTTTCTGGCAGTGAAGTTTTGTTGACTGACAATGTAGATGAACAGACCCACAGTCACCAAAAATTTAAAACCAACATGTCTACCTGTCAAGTTGTATAAGACAAAATATATATGAAAACCTTTAAATCATTGATAGCTCACCCAAAGTATGAAATGGTTCCCTGTCTCTGGAGTGGCATGGCCCACAATTCTCGGCAGAAATACTTTGTCTGCAACCTATAGCACAACAATAATATAATGTATTACAACATCCATGATCAGGGCAGATGTGTTTTGTTTATTTGTACAATTTGTTTCATTATGCATAAAGCATTATTAAAAGTACCTACAGGAATGCATTTAACAACACGGTCACTGACTGCTCCACTGTTGTTCCATTGTCGGTGCCACAAAATGAAATCAAAGGTACCCAAAGCACCACACTACAACAGAGAACATGTAATTAATGTGTGTGCGAACATATAAAAGCATCAATATAAAATAATAATAAATGGATGAAATTTTAAACGGTTACCTGGTTTTCTTGAGCCAGCTGTGCTACTCGATAGTTGACTGCCTGGAATTCAATAGGAAGATTAAGTACATTTCTGAGTTTCTGATAAAAACCTTTCTGTCTTTAAATTCTGCTAACTGACATTATAACTGACATTATGGTTGTCATTATGGTACTGTAATGGTAAAAATATGTTATAAGATTGTTTTCTGCTAAAGCCGTGTCTCAAGTGTCCTGTATTTGACCCTGATGTGCAAAGAGCAGTATGATACAAAATGTTGGTTTGCAGCTGTGCTCTGAGAAGGGAGGACGGTTGACTCGATCTCATAGAAGCTTCAAAACAAAGGACTCCTCTTCATGGCCTTGGTTGATATCTTATTCTGCACGAAAGTTCTGGATCCAAGTTTTACTTTCATGTCAAGTAACAATGATTTGCAGCGGCCATTTAGGAGGATCTTGTGTGTGTGCTACCCTCAGCTTCACCTGGGTTCTTATCTCAACCTGCTTTGCAGCTTCTCGTGGCTGGCACGGAGAATGTCCTTCATATGTGTATAAAAACTCAGTGTCTTTTGTGCTCAGAGACGCCATTTCCACAGAGCACTGTGATACGTGCCTGTGTATTTGACCTCCTGCTTGCAAGCAATAAATGGACTTTTTGCAACTTTGATCATTCATCAAGACTCTGTTTTATCAGACAAATCATTCTCTTCTACCGAGCTTTTATTGAAATATTCCACAACAATTTGGCGTCACGAACAGGATACGCTGACCGTCCGTCAGGCTCCAGGGGACCGTCCGGGGAAAAAGGCCTTTTCCAGGATCACCAGCTGATGATCCTGCCTCATACCTCCTTAGACAAGAGAGAAAGGACCGGCGGAAACCAGAGGAGTCCTGATTGACGTCACGTGTATCCAGCGAAAAAGAATTAATTTCTACTAACTCGGGTAAGAAGTTGAAATTCCAATTATAAAGTAACAGTAAGAGTTGAACATAACGGAAACGGATGACTGATCAAGTGGTTGTTATAGTCTGGGGAATACAATTATTATCATTATTTTTTTTTTAAACATTTTGGGTTTTTATTTGTTTTATTTTTTTATTATTTAGTACATGATTCCGGGATATTTCTAATGCATCATTTTATGCGAAGGTAGATAGGATCGTTCGACTTCACTCGGAACAAATTCTCCGAGATCGTAACGTCGCTAGACTACAAGTAGAAGACAGGATTGCTTACGGTAAAGATTTCACTCGGAACAAATTCTCCGAGATCGTAACGCAGATCGCTTGACTACCCGGGTAAAATAAGACCGTTGTTATTGACCAAACGTGAATTCCACCTGTGGAATAAGATCGTGGAAATAGCGTACGTGAATTTTATGCTGAAGCAGGTAAAACGATATCACTGTTATTGATAACCAAACGTGAGTTCTACTGAATTACCCTTAGAA
Source organism: Gasterosteus aculeatus (assembly GCF_964276395.1). NCBI lineage: Eukaryota > Metazoa > Chordata > Actinopteri > Perciformes > Gasterosteidae > Gasterosteus > Gasterosteus aculeatus. The sequence goes on along the minus strand of NC_135696.1, from coordinate 8,520,419 downwards.
TAAGATCGTGGCAATATCGAAGCGTGAGTTTTACGCTGAAAAACATTCAAAACGATATCACTGTTTTTGTTAACCAAACGTGAGTTCTATTGAATTACCTTTAGAACAAGATCGTGGCAAAATTGAAGCGTGAGTTTTTGAGTGGGGTTTTTGCAAAGTTTTTCCTCGAGTAAAGAAACTAAGCCTTACGGTGACGACTGTATTGTAATAAGTAAACCGGTAGGGTCCACCAGTAAAAGATGGGTGGCCAGTCCGCAGAACACACGGAACGTCGGGTCCGATTGTGGCAATGATGCAGCAGAAATACGGGAAAACATGTACAGAGTGTCTCCCATACTGGACAAAAGAGTTTGGGTTTCCAGAAAACGGCTCGTTGAGTGCCGCTAAACTTAAAATGTTAAGAGGGGATTTGGAAGGTTGGAAGAAAGGTTAAAAAAAAAAAAAAAATGGAAAGTGGTAAAAAGATCTAAGTTAAAGACTTGGAAATAATAGAGAAAAAACAGACATGTCTGGCACAATGGGAAATGGAATGTGAATGCAGGGAGAGAAAACGAATGATGAAGAAAATGACGTGTTTAAAAACTGAAAAACCTGACATTGAAACACAGAATAATCCATGTGTGTCTTCTCCACTGTATCCATCCCTGACAGGGGCAGGCGGTCCTCTCCTGAACACGTGTTATCAAATTCCTGCACCACCTCCAGTCCAACAATCACCACCACCGTACAACCCCGATCCTACGGTTGGCAGACCTGTAACACGCAGTCAAACCCGGCTGGGAGACCAGGGAGGTGCAGACGTCAAATCATGCTCACCCCTCAACCCATTCAGACCTGACCCCACAGCTCAGTCCACCCGACTCTGCATGGTCAATCCACGACCTATCCCCCTGGAGGGGCACAGCCGGCAGAATTGTGGATTTTCTTAACACCACCATGGACAGTAAACTGGACGGGTCTTATATTCAAGCCCCCATGTTTCAAGTTCCAGGGCCACAGGATGGACCACCTGCCTCCCATCTGCCCACCATAAAAAATGGCGTGGCTTTTGGAAAAGAGTTCCTGACGTTATGCAAAGACATAACAGCCATCTGTGCTGCTGTGGTTGCGGCCTTCCCAGTCAACATGGCCCTCATCAACAGCACGAAACAAGGTAAAGCCGAAGATGTAACATTTTACTATCAGCGTCTTGTGGCTGCCTTCCAGATTCACATCGGTCTCGAGGAGCCCACAGACATAACCAACATGACTGTGTGGGAAACTCATCTCAAGAACGCCTTCATGAACGGGCTTCTGCCAGACGTCAAAACTGCCACTGAACACTCTGTCGTGGGTCTGGAAGATGCAAGGCTCACAGAAGTGGTAAAACATGCACGACACAATTATAAAATGCATGGGGAAAATCAAATGTGTCAAGACAAACGCAGCAAGCAGACTCAGGAGAAAGCCCAGCTTCCGATGCTCCAAGCCGTAAAACAGTTGACACTGGGTGCAGAAGGAGGACGAGACCCCCACCCATCCGGAAATACTTATGGGAGGGACCAACAGAGAGGACGAGCGTATGGAATAAATCATGGGAGAAGAGGGCGTTTTCAAGGAGGGGCCCCACGAGAAGTGCAACCCGATGAATGCTTCCTCTGTGGCAAAACAGGACATTGGTACAAAGACTGCCCCTACCGTTCAAACCAGGTACGTCAGCCACATGGACGACAGAGGGGGTCAACAATTCGGCACTTCAGACTGACGGTGTTTGTGGGATGGAGATTGCACGTGTGAAGGGATGACTACTGCTGCCTCTCCAAAACAGGGAAGTGAAACACACCACACACAAACACAATGCTGCAACGAAGACCTGCTTCCTCGCACGCACACCCACATACACATGCACACACAATGCTGCAATGAAGACCTGCTTCCTCGCACGCACACTACAGAACAACATGCTGTTTTGCTCAGCATCATTTCTCACTTAGAGCAACAGAATACATCCACACCACCACCACTCACGTATGCTATGTTTTCATCAGATGCATACAAAGATATGCCAACTACAAGAGTAATTGTGGAAGGGAAAGAATTGGCGTTTTTAGTAGACTCCGGAGCTACTCATTCAGTAATTCAAGAAAAACCTTTTCCAAATCAAAAAATGAGTGGGCGATATGTATATTCTCAAGGGGCTTCTGGTTTGACTGTGACAGAAAAATGTACTGCACCTATGGCGAGTGTACACTCTGACGAGACTGACCTAAACCCTGACATAAAAGTAAAACTTTTTTCTTTTTTACTCTCTTCACTCTGTCCCATAAATCAGATGGGCAGAGACTTGATGTGTTCATGTGGTATTTGTTTGACGTCATCTCCAGACGGCCTTAAAGTGGTTCGGCGTAGAGCAGCACTCCAAATGGTGCAAAAGGCTCCCTCTAATCCTCTTTTTGTGTATCAGTGGTGGATCCCGATCGATGAAGCTCGGAGGCTGAGCCAGGCTGGTGAAGCACGGGTTTCTCCTCATGCAGACGTATGAACCCTGAACACCTGCATTGCACAACATGTGTCTCAGAGGGTCCAGACGGCTCTTTTGAAGAGACATTTTTTGAGGCCCTCAATGATCCAATTGCCTGTTCTACTTTGTACTGGTCAACTTGTAAATCTGTTGTCTCTGTTTCTCTGTCTCCCACACAGAAAGAACTGTTTCAAGTTCCCGGCTCCTATCCCCATGTCTCACTGTCTAAAGGACGCCTTGACCAATGGAGGGATTTGGGACCATTTGTGGCTCAGTGTGAATCTCTTACTGACTGGGAGGAGACAATCGATCCACTCGTTCTGCGCTCCGCCTCTACAGGGTTTCACAGAACTCACTGTGTACACGGTTGCGTATTTCTCCGCAAAACTCGACCCTGTCGCTGCAGGACTGCCACAATGTTTGCGCGCTGTGGCCGCGGCTGAAGAGGCGCTCACTGCCTCACGTGACATAGTGGGTTACGCACCACTCACTCTGCTCGTTCCGCACGCGGTTTCTTTGATTCTCCTCGAACAGAAATCATCTCACCTCTCTGCGGCTCGTCTTTGCGTTACACACCTGGACATGCCGAATGTCACTATAAACGTTGTACTAACCTAAACCCTGCATCATTACTTCCTATTCCTGGGGATGGGGAGGACCACAACTGTTTGGCTGAGCTCCAAGCTCAGTGCACTCCTCGCCCTGACCTAGTGGACGCTCCACTAACTAACAGCGACATGGTAATGTATGTGGATGGATCCGCCTCCCGCGATCCTCAGTCTGGTGAAAATTGTGTTGGTTTTGCTGTTGTTTCTGACTCAGGTGTGCTGTGTTCAGGTCCTCTGCCATGTCACCTCTCAGCCCAGGCAGCCGAGCTCATCGCTCTGACCGAGGCCTGTAAACTGGCTACGGGTAAAACGGTCACAGTTCACAGACTCTCGCTATGCGTTTGGTGTAGTACATGATTTTGGGGTGCTGTGGAAACACAGGAACTTCCTTAAACCCGACTGTAGTGGCTATTTGTCCATAAATTTAAACAAAAACAAATAATAACAAACTTCTCAAATGGCCACTCGAGGCTACGTCATGGTTAGGCTTTACGCAGGTTCAGAGGTACCAAAGCAAAGTCCATAACAAGATTGAGTTTGAGGCGGTTTATTCACACACATAAGCAAGCTCACAGACATTTCTGCTGCCTCTCTCACGCTGGTAAAAAACCATATGCCCTCGTGCCTGAAGTACCTCCCACCTTGACCTACTTATGCAAATGAACATAACACCATGTGACCAATAAACGACAATACGAGTAAAGCATAAATACAAAATACACCAAATTAACTTTAACAGGAAAAGAAAAAGAAATAAGTAAGGCTATAAATTAACTTAAACCCAAAATAAACAAAAATAAAAATATAGCTCCAACAACCCAGCCCCTAATTGTAACGGTACTTTACCCACAATTAACCTTAGCTTTAACACAAAGGAGCTATTTTCTGATTGTAGCTTAAGCATTAAACTGGAATCTTCACATCTTCGGATTCTCCATATCTGAAAGAAACAAACAGATGGAAGACAGAGATAGGAGAAAGAATGAGTTGTATAGTCAATTATTAGCCTCCAAGAGAAGACAGAGCTTGGTTATTGGTCTGTCCAGGACGCTGATCTTCGTTTGGACCTTCACAGAGCGAACCAGTCCTCGGGAGTCAGCTATGGCGCTTAGCACTCTGCCCATCATCCATGAGCCTCTTGGAGCTGTGGCATCAGCGATTACGACAATATCTCCTGGAATAAAGTTTCTCTTTTGCTTCGTCCATTTTTGCCTTTCTTGCATTACAAGCAAATACTCCGCTGTCCATCTTTTCCAGAAAAGCTCCGCAACGTACTGCACTTGCCTCCATCTCCTCTTAATGTACAGATCAGATTTCTCAAACAGACCTAATGGCAGAATGGGCTTGCCTTTTAACAGGAGAATGTGATTTGGAGTAAGCGCTTCTAAATCATTGGGATCTTCTGAAGCCTTAGTTATTGGCCGGTCATTGAGTATCGCCTCCACCTCGCAAAACAGCGTTTGCAGGCCTTCCTCGTCCAGCAGTTGATGTCCAATAACAGAGGTAAGTACACTGCGCACAGAGCGAATCAGACGCTCCCAAACGCCACCTTGGTGAGATGCAGCTGGGGTGTTAAAACTCCACGTCATTCCTTCCTGCACAAAAGTCCTTTCAATTTTAGAGTGATTTAAAGCGGCCAATGCCTGCCTCAGTTCCTTCTTCGCACCAACAAAATTTGTGCCATTATCTGACCTTATACTTGTCACAGGTCCCCTTCTACAGATAAATCTTCGCACAGCATTAATGCAGGAGTCTGTGTCGAGGGAGTGTGCCACCTCAAGGTGTACTGCGCGGCTACTCATACAGGTAAATATCACTCCATATCGCTTCAGCACAGTTCTCCCTCTCCTCCAATGGTCCAAAATAGTCCACTCCCGCATTTGTAAAGGGTGCGTTATCAGGCACAACTCGTTCCTCCGGTAAGTCGGACATCTTCTGTTCTCCAAGCTTTCCTCTGTACCTTCTGCACACTGTACATTGTGAGAGAATCTTCCTGGCCGCAGAGTTGGCATTTATGATCCAATACTTCTGTCTCAATCTGTGCAGCATGTAATTGCGTCCAGCATGTCCAAGTTGGCAATGGATGTAACGCAATATGAGCTGGGAAACATGCAAATCCTTTGACAGAATCACAGGATGCTTTACCTCCCACGGCAGAACAGACTTAAACAGACGTCCACCAACTCTGAGGATGCCATCTTCGATGAAGGGGTCGAGGCGATACAGAGGACTGTCTTTAAAAACAGTCTTTGGGTCATGTTTTAATGAGGAAATTTCAGTACTGAATCTTTGGTTTTGCGCAAACTGAATTATTGCCTTTTCGGCTTCCTCCAACCGCTCTGGTGTCAAGTTGGATTTTCCAAGTGCGGCTTTGAATTTTTTAATCTCCTTTTCCACATTCTCATTCTGGTTGACCACATATTCTTTTCTCTTTCGGCTCAAAAGTAAAAGTCTTTCTTTAAGCTCCAACAGCCAGGCCACTGATGTTTTAAGCTTTCTCCAGGATGAAAAATAGTGAATGAGCTGACTGAGGGGATTGTCACTGTGTATTGTAACAGCATTCACCTTAAGTTCCCTTTTCACCTCTGCATCATCCGATGGAATGGAAGAGGCGTCCAAGTCGAGTTTCGGCCATCTGGTGGGGGGCAAGTGCAAAAAGTCCGGTCCTTTTAGCCATTTTCCTTTTCCAAACTCCTGAGCTCTTAGTCCTCGAGAAGCTTCATCTGCAGGATTGTCTTTGGTGTTTACATACCTCCACTGATCTTTGTCTGTGGATTCTCTTACGGTGCTGACACGATTGGCAACATATGTGTGAAAGCGCTTTGTTTCATTAAAGATGTACTTGAGAACAGTAGTGCTATCGGTCCAAAAGAATGACCTTTGCAATGGCAACTGTAGCTCTTTCAACAGCATTGTGTTCACTCGAACAGCAAGCACAGCTGCAGCAAGCTCAAGGCGTGGAATGGTTAGTTGCTTTAGAGGAGCGACACGAGCTTTGCCTGTGATAAATGAAACATGCACATTGTCAGTGCTCTCCAATCTCAAGTATGAAACAGTGCCATATCCTATTTGACTAGCATCTGAAAAATGATGCAGTTCTGCTTTCAATTGTGTTCCAAAGTTTTTGGGTTTAATGCACCGTTCCACTTTAAATCCACTCATATGTTGAAGTTCAGAGAGCCACTCAGACCAATGTTCAGAGACATCACAGGGAACTGGCTCATCCCATTTGAAGTTCATTCTGCACAGCTCCTGTAACAGTAACTTGGCAGGGATTATGAAAGGAGACAAAAAAACCAGCGGGTCGTAAAGAGAGCTCACCACAGAAAGGATGCCCCTCCTAGTGTGTGGACGTTCCTGCACTGCAGTCCTGAAGCTGAACGTATCTCCTTGAACACACCATTGCATCCCCAGAGCTCTTTCCACAGGGAGTTGGTCCCTGTCCAAATCCATGTTCTCCAAACCCACTGCTCTGATGTTGCTAGGAATAAGTGCAAACACATTTGAGTTATTTGTGACCCACTTTTGGAGATGGAAGCCACCTTTTTTACAGAGAGATGTTAATCCATGTATGAGCTTCACTGCATCTTCCTCTGTCACAGTGGACTTAAGACAGTCGTCCACGTAGAAATTTGTCTTGTCTGTACGAAGGACATCGGGTGAATATTGCAGTGCATTATCCTCAGCAGTTCTCCTCAGTGCATAGTTTGAGCAGCTTGGAGAGGATACAGCTCCAAACAAATGCACGCACATCCTGTATTCCTCTGGCTCCGCTGTAGTGTCTCCATTGGGCCACCATAGAAAGCGCAAGAAGTTAACGTGCTTATATGGCACCCGGACCTGATGGAACATGGCGTTGATATCAGCCATAACAGCGATGGGCTCTTCTCTAAACCGAAGAAGGACACCAATTAGCGTGTTAGTGAAGTCTGGGCCCTGCAAGAGCTGACTGTTCAATGATGTACCTTTGTAGGTACAGCCGCATTCCAGAGTGGGCTCATTTGTGGGAACCTTTTCTGCATATCCTTGCTCTAACATGTTGTTAAGGAAATCAACGTATTGAGCCTTGAATGAACTATTTCTATTAAATCTCCTCTTCAGGCTTTGGAGTCTTTGTAGTGCAATGCAGCGATTATTTGGCAAAACAGGATCGTCAATTCTGAAAGGTAAGTCAATGTAATAATGTTCATTGTTAAGCACTGTCGTACTCTCCACAATTTTCATGAATTTAATGTCTTCTCTTGACATCTCAAGTTGTTCATCACTTGTTCTTTCAGTAAAGTCATGATTATACTGTTGCATCAACATACTTTCCAAGTGTTCCACAGATATGTGATTAGCAGTTACAACAACGCATCCTGATTTGACACCAGTACCTTCAGAGTTTCCAGCACGAAGAGGCCCGTTTATGACCCAGCCAACTCTGGTCCTCACTGGATACAGTCCACCACATTGACTATTTATCAGTTCCCATGGCTCCAAAACTTTAGGCGAGTCGGTTCCAATGAGCAAGTCTACATCTGCATCTACTTCATGTAGCCTAATGCTGCTCAAATACGCCCATTTGGCAACATCATCCTGACATGGCACATTGATTTTAGATACAGGCATTTTTGTTTGTGTCAGAACAGATGGTAGCTCAATAAAGTCATCGGTGTCAAATCCAGACACCTCCAGACCAGTTACTATAGTAGTGCTAATGGTTTTAGTCTGCCCCATTGTCCTCAACACTACATTACAGTTTTTTCCTGATACTCCCAGCCTTTCAGCCATACTTGTAGTACAGAAAGTCCCAGAGCTCCCAGGATCCAGGAAAGCATAAGTATGCACAACTTTATTACTTTTCCGACTTTTCACCTGCACAGCCACAATGGAAAAAACTGCAATATCCTCTTCACCAGCCCCAATATGACCACACGTCTGCTGCTTCCCGGATACAGTGCTCACAGTTTCTTTGGAGGTTATCCTTGTAGTATCCTCCTTCTCCACATGCAGGACAGATGGATGTTTCCTGGGACACACTTCACAATCCAACCGACCCCTACAGTCTTTGCTCGTGTGTCCATGTTTCAAGCACCCAAAACAAACGCCCGTCTCCTTTAGAAACTGAATCTTGTCCTGTTGTGTCTTTCTTCTAAACTGAAAGCATTTTTCCAGAGTGTGATTGGTAAGATAGCAGAACATACATTTGAGCTGGTTACTGTGAGCTGTCAAGTTTTCCATTTCTTTATGTCCATCCTTTGGTGCATTAATGCTCGTGGCAAATGTACCACTTTTCCTTTTCTGCTTAACTTGCATGGATAGCTTTGTATAGCTGGCTGGAGAAACATCATTAATATTTCCAAACAGAGGATCTGAAACAATTTTGACTTGTTTTTCAATGAAATTCACAAAATCAACATACACTGCTCTGCTTCCAGTTTGCTCCAGTATGTCACATGCCACATTTCTCCACTTTTCCCTCAGCTTGTATGGGAGTTTCATTAGGATTGTCCTGAGGTTAGCTGGCATGTCCAACTCCTTCATGTACTTTATATGATGTACTATGTTGGAGCAACCTCGAAGGAACAAAGCGAATGACTGCAGAGCGTTAACATCCTCAGGTTTTATTGAGGGCCAGTTGTTGATTTTGTCCATGTAAGCAGAAGAGATTTTATGTTCACTGCCAAAATGTTCAATCAAAAGCGCTTTTGCTCTTTGATAACCTGGTTCAGAGGGCATATGCTGACAACTTCTTACAATGTCTCTTGGTTGCCCCCTAGTGTACTGTTCTAGGAAGTACAGACAATCACTGAAATTTTGAGTTTTATCCTCAATGCAATTTTCAAAGGCTCTGAGAAAAGATTTGAAATACAGGAGATCACCATCAAATACAGGTATATTTCTCATAGGTAGAGCAGAGGCTGTGTTTTGTTGGACCAACAGCGCAGTTATTTCATTTTGACGCTGCATGATATTCAAAATGTCCGGAGAATTGGTGGGTTGATTATCGTCACAAACATCTTGCGAACCAAGTGATTGTGTACCTTGCCTTTGAAACACAGAAATGACATTAGGTATGGGTATTTGTTTTACAACATGTTTGGGTTGAACACCAACAGGGACAGAATTTAACAAGCGACTGGAGGTAGGTTCAGAGCTTTTATTGGTGGGCACATAGCGTTCAGCATTCGGATTTAGTTCATATGTCCCTTGAATTTCTGACCTTTTCAAGTAAGAATTCATGCCATCTGATGTTTGAGATGCACATCTTGACACTTTAGAGCCACACTTTGAGCTTACTTGCAGAACCTCCAATTTTGCATTTGTCACCTTTAATTCTGCCTCCAGAGCAAGTTGTTCCTTTTCTCTCCTTAAATGTTCCCGTTTCTTCCGTAATTCCTCTTGTTCAAGTCTTATTTGTTCCTCCTGCGCCTCCAAAGTGTGCTTTTGTTTTAGAGCAGCCATGCGCTCCTGTAATGCTGCTCTCTCTGCTTGCGCTAATATTTTTGCAGATGCACTGGATGAAATCCTTGACAATTTAGAGCCAGCCTTTGAACGCGCTGCAGAACCTTTATTGGATACACTGTCCTCAGGCCCAATATCAGTTTGATTATCAGGTGGTTTAATTGGAAGTTCATATGAATGGCCTGTATTTGATAACCAGCATTTGACGTCATCAATAAAGCTTGAAAAACACTTCTCCTTTCGTTCAAAATATTTATCTTGTTTCTCCTTCTCATCCTGAGGTATGTCCAGTGACACAAATGATAAATGATGTTGTTTTGCCTCATCAACACATATTATTATTTGATCCAAAAGAGACTTGACTGCATCAATATTGTCTGCAGAATGCATCAACTTATCCATCTGATTCATGTACGATTTGGCTCGTTTGCATTGCATCGATCTCTTTTCCTGACACGTTTGCATAAAAAACATCATTCCTTTAGCAGTAAAACTTGTGCGTCTTCTTGTAGGAAGCGCCGTGTCGCTTTTGGCTTTAGATGCAACGTCAGACATTTTACCCTTTGTTGATGCCGGTCATGTACACACACAGTTGTTTGCAAAGATTGAATACAGCACATACCTTGTGGAACTTTGTTTGTTGCGGTGGTTGCCTTTGTACACGGAGTTGAATGCACGCAGTAGCTGTTGTTGCGCGCGGCCGTGCGCGTTACCTGTGAAGGCATTGGGCCTTTGCGAATTCAAATTGCAGCAAATAATATCCTCCACTCCGTAGTGCAGCTCCAGCGCTCCAGTAGCTTCACCGTTATCCAGTACGGTGTCCAGGGAAACTTTACACTGTCGGATGGGTCGTATTATTCGATGTTTGCACTGTATCCAGCCCACACCTCCGTCACTCCTAGGCCCTTTTCTTTGTTTGTCTCCCGCATCCAGGTGAGTAATCCACTTTCGAAACGGTAATCCAGCAAACGACAAGTCCAGTATCCACGTAAACCAACGATATATCCAGGGCGGGTTTTTTACTTATTGTAGTGGCTATTTGTCCATAAATTTAAACAAAAACAAATAATAACAAACTTCTCAAATGGCCACTCAAAGCTACGTCATGGTTAGGCTTTACGCAGGTTCAGAGGTACCAAAGCAAAGTAATGTCCATAACAAGATTGAGTTTGAGGCGGTTTATTCACACACATAAGCAAGCTCACAGACATTTCTGCTGCCTCTCTCACGCTGGTAAAAAACCATATGCCCTCGTGCCTGAAGTACCTCCCACCTTGACCTACTTATGCAAATGAACATAACACCATGTGACCAATAAACGACAATACGAGTAAAGCATAAATACAAAATACACCATATTAACTTTAACAGGAAAAGAAAAAGAAATAAGTAAGGCTATAAATTAACTTAAACCCAAAATAAACAAAAATAAAAATATAGCTCCAACACCGACGGCAAGCCGTGTTTACCTAAACACTATTTTGCCCATTATGCTAAGTTGACTCATGGGTTAGACCATGTGTCAAAAGGGGGAATGTTACGTGCACTTAATGAGACGTGGTTTACAAAAGGGTTCACAGCATATGCACAAAAATTCTGTTCTGCATGTGTCACCTGTTCTACTCACAATGTAGGCAGGCCCGTGGGCGTGTCCAGCCAGGCTGCACACCCACCACCAACCCGCCCGTTTGAGCACATTATGATGGATTTTGTGGAGTTGTCTCCATCACAAGGTAAGAAACACTGTCAAGTGATGGTGGACATGTTTTCCAAGTGGGTGGAGGTTTTTCCATCAAGCAAACATACCGCTACAACAGTAGCCAAGGCCCTAATTTCTGAAATCATCCCTCGATGGGGCATTCCTTCTAAAATATCAAGTGACAATGGTTCTCATTTTGTCAACCAGACCATTACAGAATTAAGCGCATACCTGGGTATTGATTTAAAAACACACTGCGCATACCATCCAGCCAGTGGAGGGATTGTGGAACGAGAAAATGGCACACTCAAAACCAAATTGGCAAAATGCTGTGCAGACACAGGTCTGCCCTGGACAAAAGCCCTGCCTCTAGTGTTGATGTACATGTGCATGAGAAAACGAACACGAAGCTACCTGAGTCCCTTTGAGATATTGTTTGGTTTTCCTCCTCACGTAGGAACCGAGGCACTGAAGGCACCACTCCCTTCGACCGCATTATGCGAACATGAAATGTTAAAATATTGTGCACAACTGTCTTCTGCTCTGTCTAACATACGACAACAGGTTGCAGCCGCCCTCCCAAAACCAGCTGAAGGACCACTCCACAAGCTGAAACCTGGTGACTTTGTGATGGTGAAAGACTTCAGAAGAAAAAACTGGAAAGCACGACGCTGGCAGGGACCATTCCAGATCCTCCTCGTCACCCAAACAGCTGTCAAAGTAGCTGAGAGGGCAACTTGGGTCCACGCGTCCCATTGCAAGAAGGTTCCAGTACCATCAGTGGGCTCAGGCGACCCTACCCCCACAACAAGTGTGAATCAACCGACACCACCGATCCAGTGACCACGGACGGGCAGTTGACTGACAGACACACAGTGCATTGTGATCTGTGTTGACTGTCTACAACGCGGATGCCTCACAAGAAAGAAGGTTGGCAGACTCCACATCCCAACGTGTACCTGCGGACCAACACAAGAAGAAGAACACGGCCAGGACCCCTCCACATAGACACAGAAGTTGTTTGTGTCACTACGGTTTTATTCATATTATTGCTTGCTTCAGTTTCATTATCTAAGTATCTTTTTGTGATTTTGTAATCAGCCATCTAAAGAGTGGTTTACACTTGCTTGCTAAACATATTTTTTTGCAATATTACGTGTGATTAAATAATAATCAAAAGAGTGGAATGTAATGGTAAAAATATGTTATAAGATTGTTTTCTGCTAAAGCCGTGTCTCAAGTGTCCTGTATTTGACCCTGATGTGCAAAGAGCAGTATGATACAAAATGTTGGTTTGCAGCTGTGCTCTGAGAAGGGAGGACGGTTGACTCGATCTCATAGAAGCTTCAAAACAAAGGACTCCTCTTCATGGCCTTGGTTGATATCTTATTCTGCACGAAAGTTCTGGATCCAAGTTTTACTTTCATGTCAAGTAACAATGATTTGCAGCGGCCATTTAGGAGGATCTTGTGTGTGTGCTACCCTCAGCTTCACCTGGGTTCTTATCTCAACCTGCTTTGCAGCTTCTCGTAGCTGGCACGGAGAATGTCCTTCATATGTGTATAAAAGCTCAGTGTCTTTTGTGCTCGGAGACGCCATTTCCACAGAGCACTGTGATACGTGCCTGTGTATTTGACCTCCTGCTTGCAAGCAATAAATGGACTTTTTGCAACTTTGATCATTCATCAAGACTCTGTTTTATCAGACAAATCATTCTCTTCTACCGAGCTTTTATTGAAATATTCCACAACAGTACACTTACATCATCAGTCAGCCACGGCATGAGCATTGAAGTTTGCCCCAACAGTTCTGGTGGGCAAACACTCCGAATGTCTTTTAAAGACACTGCATATCGCCTCGATATTTCAACTATAGTTGCCGTTTCGGCACGGCATCCTGTGAATAGTTCTTTGAGTTTTTCCTTAACACACACATATGATAACAAAATGAGTGTTTAATTTATCGCTTCATTTTGGACAAACAAGAAATAACACAAATATTTACAGTGATTGCATAGGATCGTGCAACAAATGACGACTTCATTCGTTTATGTTCAATGTTTTGGCCCACCGAAGGAAGAAGTGGATTTTCCTTTGCTTCGAACAAAATAACAAAGAAAAACAAAGATTGATAATTATGATCCTCAACAATTAAAAATATAGGTTAAGCTGTATATTTTATCAAGTATTATTTAGAAGAATTACTATAGCATAGTATATACTAATCAAACTTACCGGCAGACTGCAGTCCCAGCATCCCATGAAGTTGAAGGTTGTGTTTATTCTTTCATTATGCAGGTCGATGAGCACCCTTAAGGTTTGTTTGAAGTGTGGCTCGTTCATTTGGCACAATGAATATTTTACCGAAGAAAGTACACGATTGAACTGCTCTGCAACAGATGAGTTCACCTCTCTCCGTAAACTAGGGCAGATGTTGAGGCTTCTCAACTTCTCTTCTGGCCTTCTTTGGTTTTTCTGGTGGAATCTGTCGTACAGGGAGTACCTGTCTGATGTCTTTGTGATAGGATGCCTTGCTGCCATCCTAACACTATCTGGCATTTCCTGCAGTGGTAATGTTGATCGCAGGTTCTTCACCCACTGCAGGTCAACCTTTAATTGTTTATCAGCCGCCAGTTTCCTGTTGTTTGATGTTGTGCCACAGAGTCTTCCGTCAAATGGCTGGAAATATTGCTGTTTTGTGCGGTTGTTTGTGTGACGAGCAACCTGTCCTGCAACGTCCGAAATGTCCGAAGTGTTTAAAACTCAGCAGCCCGTCCGTGTGATCTCTAGCGGACTCTGTCCAGAAGAGAATGTTGACGTAATACACAACGCCATGCGGACAGCTGAAGTGAAGTACTCCACCTTCAGAATAAAAAACAAGATTTTAAATGGCAATCATATAACTAAAGTTTATAGAATGTAAAAAGAAGAAGAATTTTCACAAATAATATCACACCACCAGCTTTCTGCAGTTTCACAAACAGCTTTGGGTAAACATCTTTGAAGTTTAATAATTCCTGAAGCCTGTTCAGCATGTCGGCTATGGACCCCTCTGAGGAGACACCCAGGGTGTCACAAGCTTCCTGGAGATCCTTTTTCTGTGGCTGAAAAATTCCAGAGGCCCATTTCAGTACTTTCAAACACAAATATAATTATGTCACATCTTTTATCAATAGTAGAAATATCTATCGTATGGAGAATAAATAACTTGCATACATCAAAATAGTAAGATTGTCAATGTGTGTACCTTCTTTGACTCAATCAGTTTGAGTATTATGTCCTCATTTATTTTTTTGGGAGGATGTTTGAAATCTCCAGTTTTCCTTTTCATTGCCTTTTTAACTTCTGTTTTAGGGAGAACGTTTCCAACTCTGGTGTGCTCTTCCATCCAAGGTGCCAAAGTGGAGTGGCCAACAGATAAGCAATATGGATTCGCCACCGAAGACCCTATTTGTAAAACATATCATATTGAACATTCATTTGTTCAAAGGTTTAGTTAGTGGAGCATATACATAATTACATAATTATAATATATATCACTTTAACAATTTGGTCCAAACCTGATATGAGGCCCTCAGCAATTTGTGACCGGTCCAGATCCGACCACACCTTGACAATGTCCACCTGTAGGTCCTTGTCCGCTATGGTGTCTGGATCAGGCCTTTTAAATGTCCCAACTGCAAATGAATTTGTTTACATAATTACAAAACCGTGCTGAACATAGAACTCTCATAGAAAAACATAACCTCTAACTTTGTTTAAATTAAACAAGATTGACCATTATACAAAACTGGATGTACAAGCAAGTCATTTATTATAGAGCCCTTGTAAATCTAACACCCTTAATACAGGCACATATTTGCATCTGTTGAAATCTTCATTATAATTTTAATTTTAGTAGGGAGATATAACAGAAAGCTAAAATATTCTTACGAGGGACATCGAAGGCCAGTTTCCAATTTGCATCTGCTACAATGACGGCTGGGTGGTATCCACACTGGTAACAGAAGAAGTCAAACTTGAAGTCTGACAGTGAAAGGAAGTGATGGAATGCTCTCCACACTATTTGATGGTGGTACCGGTTGTCATTGAAAAATGACAGAGTGTCAAGCATCCGTCAACTGGTTGTCTTGTTCTGTTATTGAAAAACATGATAAACAAATATCCATTTGTACATAATTTTGTACATGCTTTAATATGCTTAACCTTTTCATGAAAGACACTGTTGTCTTTGACTAAAGTGCAAAAAAAACATTAACAGATGTGTTACCGACAAACCCGACAGGAGAAGCTCACACAATGGCAGTGTTACGATCACACGGTTGTTAAAGTTGTGAAATCCGGAAGAATAATCCTGGAATCTCACAACGTTAGCACACGTCGGGCAATGTTTTTCCGCAACTGAAACACCTATAAAGAAAATTAAAAGTTGAATCATGCATACACAAAGCCTTCTATAGCAGTCTGGCTGTTGAGGCCAGATATAATGTGATCTCATCAGGGGAACATCCATGTAAGAAATAATTGTTGATTTACCTTTATGGACATAGCTTATCCCGTACACCATTGCCTGAGTGGTGATAATCTTTAAAGGATTCAGTGCTGGAGGTGTGGGGCCTGGACAGTAGGGGCAGGTACTTTCCGAAGGCACAAAACATTCTGGTGGCTGTTCCTCCTGAGTCCTCAGCTTAACTGGCAAGTCTTGCAGACATGGGATCCGCTTTTTTGTTGCCAGGTACTCAGTCATTACACAGATGTTTTGCGTGTTGAGGTTGTGTGGCTCACATGTGATGCTGCTTTCCACCATGTGAGTTTCCAAGTCAGCAATGTCCTTCATTTGGATGTCCGAGGATGCCAGTGTGCCTGGGGACTGCTGGAAAATCCACCACATTCCCATCATACGATGGATGCAGCGGTGCGATCGACCAGTTCCCCGACACTGACAGTTCCACTGTCCTCCCACTGAATCAAACGTCACCCTTGTCCTCCCAAAGTGACACCAGTTGTCCGTTTCATTTGTGAACACCGAAAAGAAATACCACCGTTTCGAGTATCTCTCATCTTCAAAGAAGATAGGAAAAACACTATTGACTCCGTCATTGGTGGCAGCAATGTTGTGTTGTTCACATTCCCCCCCCCCACTCAGATGACATTAGGCCTTTGCTAACCATGTCCTGCAGTGAAGTAGTTTGCAGGACTGCTGGTTTGACATACGGCCTAGCAGTCTTTGTCCTTTCCAAGTGAACACATTCCTTTCCAGGATTGCCTGATGACCAGGCAATTTTCATGAACGTGCCGCACTTCTCCACCTCACAATCGAGTTGTGGTGGCTGTGTGGATTTGATCACATGAATTGGAAAAAACGGACTATGGTCGTACTTTGCAGTGACGTAGATTCCGTTTCTTATGTCAATACACATCATGGGAGATGTATCAAGATTATGTACATCTCTTATATGCCTTTTTAAGTTTTTGGGGGCACTTAGCACAGCCGTGCAATGTGGACAAGCAGAACTGTTGGGATTTGTATCATTTATGGAATCATCTGTGTTGGCTTTTCGCTTGGAAGTGCTTGGCTTCTCTGCAAAAACAAAAACAAGATATATTATCACAGCTGTCAATATAAACATAATCCTTGACTAATGCCTTTAAATGTGAAGGTTTTCTATACAACTATGTTTTCACAAACTTCGTCAGTATGTAGTTTTGGCTCTAATGTGTAATAACAAATAGGGATAGCATATCCTAGCAGTACATGCTGCCAAAATATGATGCTTAGTCTGTTTGTGCCACCTGCCAAGACATGCAGCCGACAGTGCGTTTATAGGACGGCAATAATTTATTAGATTGTTTGATGTCCCAAAGCACGAGATATGCAGAACCAAAACCACTGTGAGGTTATTTACCTCAACAGCAATATTATGGCAAACTGTTTATTTTTACAATATGTCATACACATCTGAAAGACACCACAGTACATATTCTCCTGGAAGACTAACTAAAGAACTATTATAAGATTGTTGATCATAAATGAATGTAGGTGTCACGGTGTGGTTCACTTCCTGTTGTATTTTGTAGTTTTCTGCCACTCGTGTCCCCGGGTAACTTCACTTCCTGCCTTGTCCCGTCATCCCCTGTGATCGTCTTAATAGTTTCCACCTGTGTCCAATCACCTGCACCTCCCTTGTGTATTTAAGCCGTGTGTCTCTTGTGTCACTTGTCGCGTCATTGTCATTTGCTACGCCTGTCCTTGTCTTTTGTCTTGGATGTCCGTACTTCATGCCTGTGTGTTTTTGCCCCTTGGCCTTTTGGATTTTTGTATCTTTTAACTATTAAAGCTTTTTGTTTCCTGCAAGTCTGCATTTGAGTCCTGCCTCCCACCCGCACCTGTGACAGAATGACGCAACCTAGAAAGGACTACGCAGAGTTTTTTCCCCTGGACGAGTTCAGGGGAACCCGTCTGGCAATGGGCGGTCCACGGAGTCTCCAGCGGGCTGCCCGTAATGGGGGAACGGTCCTCCCGGGGGTTCCAGCTGGGTACTTGTACTACTCCGTCTCCCCATCTGGAGCCCTCAGTAGGCATCTGGGTCACCATCCACCGCCCACCACATGGTCCCCAGAAGAGGAGGCCATTTCGTGGTCGTCCGGCGGCGATTCTTCCTGGGAGCGGGTGATGGACCATGCGGTCCGGCTCCAGGCTACCTACGGTCCCCACGCTCGGCCGCAGCGCACAGCGTCCAGCTCTGGGCCGCGACGACGTTCCGACCCTGCTCGGTCGCAGCGCACAGTGTCCAGCGCTGGGCCGCAGCAACATCCCGACCCTGCTCGGTCGCAGCGCACAATGTCCAGCGCTGGGCCGCAGCGCACAACGTCCAGCGCTGGGCCGCAGCAGATTCCCGTCCCGGCCTCCCGACCCAAGCCCATGACCCCTGATCCGACGCCCCTAACAAGGTCCACGACCCCCGAGCCAGCGCCACGATCCATGCCCCCGAGCCAGCGCCACGATCCATGCCCCCGACCCCCGAGCCAGCGCCACGATCCATGCCCCCGGTACCAGTGCCACGGTCCATTCCCCCGACCGGTACCGGCCCCACGTTCCATGCCCCCAACCCGACCGGTACCGGCCCCACGTTCCATGCCCCCGACCAGTCCCCGCGGGGATATATATATATTAAATATAATAAAATAAAATAACAAATAAATAAACAAAAAACATTTAAAAAACCCACAAACACATATGATTTAAAAGTAGCCATACTATTACAAATATCAACAGCAAAACACAATTACAGCGACAAACTGACTCTCAAAGACATTATTTTCTTATTGTATAGCTCAGGGATGGGCAAACTTTTTGGCTCAGGGGCCACATTGACTTTTAAAATTTGACAGACGGGCCGGCCGGTGTCAGATGGATAGAGAGTTATATTGTCAACCAATATAAATTATAAGTAAAATCTAAAACTTAACTTAAAAAGTAAAGTGAACATACATTTTTACATTACATTGCATTTCAGTGGGTACAGTGTTGTTGGTCCCCCTTTTTTGCCAGTGCAGATAGTTTGGTGTCAGCTTTGTTCTGGCAATTCTCAGGACAGATCTGAGGTGTTCATCCATTCAAGAAACGTCTATGCTGGTCTTTTGCATTCATCATGCTTTAGGAAACTCAAGTCGGGAACGGAGAAGTGTTACAGCGGTCGTTACTATAATTTCTAATTCATAATACTCATAGTTTGCCCACCCCTGGTATAGCTGCATGTCGAGATAACTGCTTTGCAAGCCGTGGCAGCTGCTGCAGCATGTCATGGTGACTGCCGCGGCAAGTCGTGGCAGTTGCGCTCGCCAGAGGACCTGCAAGACAGGAACTGTGGCAAACTGATTGATCACGTCATGTTTACAATAGCTGGAATGATGCTGTTTAGGCCTCATGCGGTCACATTGTTCTTACTGCCTCCCCAAACAAGAGTCCTGTTGAGATAAACAGAAAAAAAATTATTAAAAAGGTGAGATAAAATATATAAACATACATACATATAAACACAGACACATAAAATTAATATATACGATGATGAACAGATATAATATACAAATCAATATCCTTTATTACTGTATCATACATATATACACACACACCTATATATAATATATATATATAATATATATATATACATACCATACATATATATCCAAATAGCTTTCACCACTTTTCAGTGCTTTTCAGTTAGTTTCAACGTTACAATGCATCAATATTTACAATTTGCATTAATTTGGGGCGCTGCCGGAAAGTGGTTATCGTAACCAAGGCTACGAGTGGTCTTAGCCCATATTAGCTTAGCTGAACTTAAACGGGAAGCTATTGCATCACTTATCGGCGTTTTATGACTAAACCAATTACAACCAACAAAACTCGTACTCTTAAGCACAGAGTACAGGATAGTACAGGATAGTGCAGGATAGTATTGTCACATTTTGTCAAAATATGAAAAGAAAACTGCAACAGTCGAGGCATCATTGCCGCAAAGTCGAGGCAGCTGTCGTGAAGTTGTGGCCGCTGCCACGACTCGCCACGGCAACTCAACCCGCAGATAACAGTCGTACTTAAACTGTATTATACTGTCACATGTTGCATACATAGGAATACTAAAATTAACAGCCGTGGCACCTCTCCCTTAAACTCCCGCTCCCTTAACAGCCGTGGCACCTCTCCCTTAAACTCCCGCTACGTTAACAGCCGTGGCACCTCTCCCTTAAACTCCCGCTCCCTTAACAGCCGTGGCACCTCTCCCTTAAACTCCTGCTCCCTTAACAGCCGTGGCACCTCTCCCTTAAACTCCCGCTACGTTAACAGCCGTGGCACCTCTTCCTTAAACTCCCGCTCCCTTAACAGCCGTGACATCTCTCCCTTGAACTCCCAGTACGTCTACCAGCCGAGGCGCAGCTCCCTTAACAGCCGTGGCACCTCTCCCTTAACAGCCGTGGCATCTCTCCCTTAAACTCCCGGTACCTCTATCAGCCGATCCACCGCTCCCTTTTGTCGTTGCATGCCTCCGTTAGGTCGTGGCAAGACTCCCTTAACTCGAGGTACCGCTGGAGGTACCTCTCTCAACCGATGAACCGGCCCCTGAATTCGTGGTACCGCTCGAGGTACCTCACTCAGCCGAGGCAACAGGCGAGGCAGTTGCCGTAAACTCGAGGCAGCTGCCACGATTCGCCGCGGCACCGCAACCTGCAACAGGAAGTGCCTCAGCAAGTTGCCGGTGCCACAATTTGCGCTAGCCCTCTCTCCTTCGTCCTATAGATTTCAAATACTCACCGGGCTGCACAACTTGAGGTTGCTGTTGGATGTACTGGTAAGCAGGTGGTTGAACTTGTTGAGTGGTTTGTTGCGATGAGACAGCGATATTTACATCGGGTTGGGTGGTCGGTTGAGGTTGAGAGACTATGGGCCGGTTTCGGAGACAAGGCTCAAGCCTAGTCCCAGACTAAAATGCTGTTTGAGCTGGCTTAACTGAAATTCACTTGCACAGACGTAGCTTAAAATACTCGTGGATTAAGCCTGTTCTGGATTAAACAAAGCCGATTGAAAAATTGAGCATTAGAGCTACTCCAGGACTAAATTGGACTGAATTGAAGCTTAAACTAATCTGCCAAGGAGGCAGGTTTAACTCCCGCTTAGTAGGCTAGGCTACTGTTTGTGAAACTGAGCTTGGATTGTTTGGGAGCATGGATTATTTGGAATATCTAAATGAGGACCAACATGCACGACAAAGGCCAGCCAGACGAATACTGCTGGATAGGAGTGATCCATTGAATCAGTTTGATGAAATAACTTTTCGAGACCGCTTTCGTATGCACAAGGAAAATGCATTGGAGATAATTACTTTGCTTGAGCCTAGACTTTCCTCTCTGTCTCAAAGAGGAAGGCCTGTGTCCAATCAACTGCAAGTTCTGATCACTTTGAGGTTCTTGGCATGTGGAATCTTTCATCGTGAAACTGGTGATTTGTGTGGTGTCAGTGAACCAACTGTATGTAGAATAGTTCACAAAGTCTGCAGTGCCATTTGTGAACTGAGGAGTCTTTACATCAAGTTCCCTGATGCTGCTGGGCAAGCCAACTATAAAGTGCAATTCTATGAATATGGGCACTTTCCAGGAGTGATTGGCTGTATAGACGGATGTCATGTTCCCATCAAGTGTCCATCAACTCCTGATGCAGAGGAATACAGGAATCGTAAGAACTGTTTTTCAATCAATGTTCAGGGTGTATGCACTCCTAATTTGGAGTTTTCAAACATTGTTGCCCGTTGGAAAGGTGCAACCCATGATTCAAGGATTTTTCTCAACTCTTCATTGTGTGCACAATTTGAGAGTGGACAACATAGTGGACTACTACTTGGTGATAGTGGATATGGTCAGAGTAACTATTTATTCACACCACATCTAAATCCCACAACAGCTGAGCAGCAAAGGTACAACAGAGCTCATATCCGTACTGGAGGGATGATCGAGCGTATGTTTGGAGTATGGAAAACTCGATTCCAGTGCTTACGAAATACGATTCGTTTCAAGCCAAGAAGATGCTGCAAAGTGATCATTGCTACAGCTGTGCTGCACAACTACCTGAAGCAGCATGGCTGTCCTGACCTGCCAATGGAAGATCAGGATGATGCAGATGTGCCCATGGTGGCAGAGGCAGCCAATGACCAGCGAGGACTTGCACACAGAGCTGCTTTCACAGTGCAGCACTTCAGCATTTAAATATGGAATGTATCCATTATGGTATGGTGGTGCTTGCATACTGTTTCTGTACAAAATTACAATAATGTAGCAAAATTAAACTAGTGAACCAAGTCGGGTAAAATGTAGTTTGTGATGATTAATACTCACTCACACGCCAAATGACAATACATTTATTTTTATTTTTCACAATTCCTCATATTCACCATGGCTACTAGTATGCAGAATTCTTTTTTGGAGCATAGCCCTCTCTCCCAATTTCATATCCAGTTCAACCTCTAGAATTCTCATTTTCATTTCATGTTCTTCTTTTAAATATTCAATTTTACGCTCATGAAATTCTCTGGCTAACTTTTCATGCATAGTTATCTTTTTTGGTCTCTGTTGGATGGTAGCAGCTTCATCTCCCAGGGGTGCCATAGCAGATGTGGAGGGTTCAGGCTCGTTGTGAACTGGCTCTTGATTGGTTTCCTCTGGAAAAAAAGACCACTGTTCCAAACTCAAATCAACTAATATGGTCCTGTAACCAATTTACTTCCTAAGGTATATTTACCATTTGTGCTCAGTTCTCCATGTTCACTGTCCAAATGGTCATTGTCTGGTATACCATCCAGAGGTTGCTGGTGCTCTATTATACCAGACAGCCAGTCACCCAATTCATCACATGTGTCCTTTATTGGTGGTCCACCACCTGTAATAAATCGCTCTCTTCTGCTTGCTGCATTCTCTTTTTTTAATCCCAGTTTAATGTTCTTCCATAGAACCTATGAAGGCAGATATCATTCATTAGTTTTCTTTTTTGATGTCACAAAAATAGTAATATGGGAAATCTGAAATACTGGTACTGATAAGGCATAATAAAAATAAGTTTGTCTCCTGATAATTTAGGTCATGGTGGAGAAATGATTGTATATTTCTTTCCCCCTCACATATAGGTATGGATTTTCCTTTGTGCAACATATCTTACTCTACCACCATGTTTAACATGCATATGCCCCTTTAAAATAGGTTACTATCCTTTTAAACAGGATATTCATTCAATGTGAATGCTACAAGCAGCAGGAGTATTGTATTTGGGTAGGCCATAAATAAGCAGGGTATAGGCAACAGGAAACAAACACATATTTTTGTGCCTAATAATGAAGATTAACTCACCTGCAGTTGTTGTACTGTTCTTGTGGTGACATCTTCATTTGCATTGAATTCTTTGCCAATTGCAGTCCAAGCACTTCTTTTCTTATGTTCAATAGCAGCAGTATGGATTTTGCTTTCAATGACTGGATGGTTCGATACAATTAGTTTTAGTAGTGCTTTTTCATGCTCACTATAATTTTTGGAGCGAATTCTCTTTGCCTCTGACATTGTGTTGTCTCAAAATTCACTGCAACAATGGTGTTTCATACTCCATTTCAGGTTTTCATGAGCACAATTGGACCAACAGCCTGTGCTTCCACTTAGTCTAATGAGGCTTGAACCAGGTGTTCTCATTAAGCTTACTCCAGGACTCCATAGTCTCAGACTAACTAAGCCAAATTTATGCCATGTTCATGCAAGCCACTTAAATAGCCAGGATTAACTAGTCTGATTTAGGCCTACTTCAGTCTTGATTTAAGCCCTGTCTCCGAAACCGGCCCATTATTCTCTTGAAGCAGTGAGAAGAATCAAAGGAATGCAGAGTAGTTCACTTCTTGTGACAATATGAACATGGGAATATAAAAGGTCATCAATATTGTGTTATTATCGTGAGAGGAAAATTTGCATTTAGCCAACTTTAAAATGTTTGAAGAGAGGGAAATATTATCTCTATGATGGAACCAAGAGAAAGATTCTGCATGTGACCTCAATAAACCCTGAATGATGCCAAAACATACTGGTGTCAAATGTCGAATGTTGCAATGTTTGATTCTGAAACAGAAATCTGTTTAAAAGTCTACAAAGGGAAGTCAAAGTTATTTATTTGCCTTCCTTATTACTTCACTACCTTTGGCCGAGGGCCGTTAGTGTAAGTCTGTGGTTTGAAGCACCAGCACATGTGCTTGCGGCTGACACACCTCACACAAGGAATTACACAGGGTCGATCTGAGGTGCATGTTAGGGGTGAAAAGCAGAATAATGTCTTCTTATTGTTGGGTATTACTTCATGTTGCCAAACTAGAGCTTTACACAGGTTTTGTTTAGTTTCATAAAAAGTGTAATTGCTCAGGAAACCGGCACACCTGTGTGCAGCAGCCCTGTTTCCTGGCTTGTATTTGAAAAAAGGGAAAGTTTAGGATAGTTTGTTATTCAAATACTAAACGTATTTAACAAGTGTATTATAAGTGTAAGAACTGAAGTTTAAGAGTTTTTTTTTAATTAACAAGTGCATCTCAAAGGTAAACAGACTGCAGCAAAGTACAAATCTTTGTACGGCGTACAGGGTTATAATGTGTTTCCATCACCGGCGGGAAAGGAGCTGTACTTTGTTGAGGTGCTGCTGTTGGGATTGTGTTGGTGTTTCTGTACTTTAGACTGAGGATACACAGAAACGATACAGTGACCTCGATTTAACTTGCATGTCTCTGCAACACTATTGTGTAAAAAATGATTCTCCAATCACAGAAGTTAACTGGGTCAGAACCTTCAACACGAAGAAGGAGTGATCGTCTCAGCTGCTCCTCATCTGCTTGTGTTCGTTAGCTGTTTGTTAGCTTGTCATCATCTATCTATGCGGTTTGATGCTGGCTTTGATGATTATGGCACAGTGTGTAAAAGTCGCTCATTCACTGTTAAGCTTGGATGATTTTAAAATTTAAATTCTTCTCTTGGTTTTGAATAGGTTTCAAATAAATGTAAATACAGTATAAATAAATAAATATATATATATACTGTTACAGTTGCTCTAAAGATAACAGAGACATGGTGGTCTGAGCAGTAACTATATTTGGGTTTTACGTCGAAACAGATGAAGGGATCATGAGATGCAGCAGGTGAGGAATCACTCTGTATATTAGTCAGCACTCTCAATCCTCCTTTCACTCTCTGCATGAAAAGCATGTATCCTCATTTTAAAATGCAAATGTCTAATTATGTACCCGAAAGCAGAAGCTGTGTCTGCACGGAGGGACAGAAGGTGTGACAGTAGTTCTCCGTGGCAAAGGAAGGCACAGCAAAATTGCATCATATTTTTTAAAGTGGTAATTAAACTATAGTAGGCTGGAAAAAAATGGACTGAAACAATGACGATATCATTGAAAGTCATCATGTACTTAATGGCAGGTAATTTTATTGTGTGTTTTGTCTGGATTAGAAAACATTTGTGGCCAAAAACCTGTTGACAGTGTTATGAAGAAATAACGGATGGTTTACTTACAAACAGCTGGTGTGGGACTCTCCTCCGTTAGAGGACACAAAGGAGGACGTGAGAACGTAACCGGTGAGTACAATTAAGAAGAAGGGCTGGAACATCGTGCAAAGTACCTTTGTACAGACATGCCTGTTGGATGACAAAAAATATAACAAAATTAGAAACCCATGGTTGCTCAAAGACCAATGAGGCACTTAATTGAGGCTTTTTTAAAAAACTTCTTCTTGACTACAAAGCAAAACGTTCTTGTACTCCCCGGCATGTATTGGACACCATATCTACTTCTTACTTTGCAGTAAATAAATGTACATATATAAAATATATCACTAGTTTTTAATATGATGCTAAATTATATTTGGACCTATCCAACTGCCTTCTTAATGTTTGGATTATCGTTATCAGATAATAATAATTAAATAAATAAATCAGTTTTTGTTTAATTGTAATTATCATTTATATTTTCACTGGCAGTGACTGAGTGATACACTGTTGACACCCGGGTTTTGTTATTTCAAATGAGTTATTTATATTTGTGGTCAGAAAAATAATCTAGTAATTAAATACAACAATCATATGTTTTCAGACTTGAATGATACTACAACGTTGGCAGAAAACTACAGCCTTGGACGGAATGGCCATTTTGAATGCCACTATCCAGACAGCCATGAGAGCAATGATAAATTCCTGTGCAAGGGGAGCAGTCTTCTCAACTGTAATTGGTGGATAAATGCCACCGAGCAGGAGAAAGATGTGCATAAAGGCAAGTTTCACATAAGGGACAACAGAAGGAAGAAGTACTTCTACGTGGACATCGGCAGTCTGAGCAGAGACGACTCTGGGACCTACTGGTGTGGCTCCAGCAGCACAGCGGCGCATGTGTACACCAAATTCCTCCTCTCTGTTACTGAGCGCAGTAAGAACTTTTATCTTATACTGAAACATACAACTTATCCACCTGTGACCCAAATGGAGTACAAAAAATGTAACTTTGGAAAATATTAAAACTGTGTTCAGCTATTTTAAAAGGTCTGTTCATATACAGTTTTTATTTCACACAGCTGATTGCCTGAGCGAAAAACTAAATAAATGACTAGCATCAAGCAAATACTTGAGTAGATCGATTTTCTGCGAGTTAGTAGTCTGCAGAATGATTCAAATGTGCTTCCTTTTGGACCGCGGCAGAGCGTCAGTAGCATCATCGGTTAGAAAGGATTCCATGAAAATGTTAAAAGGTCCTATCTTTAAAATGCTACATATTGTGAACACTTTAGTAATTAAACTCAAACAATGTAATTCATTTACAGTATATGATCACGTCACACTGACAGGGGCCATTGTGCTTTTCCAGCAACTGAGTACATTTTGCTTCCAATACTTTAAATGGGTTTGATTTGTTCATCAGTAGTGAACATAACGAGGTAAAGTGCAATAAGGACACTGAGGCAGTAAAGAACCTGGAGAGGGAACAAAGAGAGGGGGAAAACATAGATGGGGGATGAATTGATTTAGACACTTTTCCCCTCGCGCAGCTGAACACCGACACACAACCAGAAGACCTGATCCAGATCCTCCGGCTGTGCAGACAACAGAATCCTTTAAAGGCCGTGACGTTCTCCATCCAGGTGACCTTGTGACCTCTGGTGACCACCTGCTACTGCGAAGCAGCAGCAGCAGCAGCAGCTGTGGACGACTCCCTGAACACGCATACAACTTCTACTCCACAAACCAACAACAACACAACCTCTCCCGTTGCACACACGTCTTGAGGACAATGAAAGTCTGCTGGCGTCGTGAATTCCTCAACAACGGCGTCTCTTTGTTGCAGATCCGACTGCCGTTGGGTTAGTGTGTCTGGAGCTGTTACTGATAGTTGTACTCGTAGTTATACTTTGCAAACACAGACACACCAGACGACAAGGTAAGGGTCAAAAACATTCAAATGCCCACATACACAAACACTCACCCGCACTTCTTTTAGTTAGTAGTTTTCAAAATATTTGATGAGGAATCGTTCACTTGGTCAATTGATTGTCGGTAGTCTATAGGTCATGGGATCGTACTTGCTTACCAATCAGATTGTGTGATTTTAATGCTGAATAACTTAAATAAAGACGCACACATGGAATGGAATGCCTAACTTGCACGTGATTTTGACGATGATGAGTTAAGATGAAACATGAATATTGGAACAGTTTCACTTGTAAGAAAAACTGTCGCTGCTCATAACGGCCTTTAAAAGGCGCCATGAGGTCCATGTCTCATAAACGTACTCATAATGCGTTAGAATCTGCCTGTAACTCTGAATAACATCAATTATTGTTAGAAACATAAGAAATATTCATATTCATACATGTTTCACAAAAAAATATAGAAAATCGTGTTAATCTTCTTAAAATGTTGTGTGTTGTGCCTCAGGCGGATCATCTGAGCAGAGGAGAAACGATGAACATGACACAGAGGTGTGTGTGTGTGTGTGTTTGTGTGCGTTTCGAAGAGTTTGTATACGCACAAACGTATACACAACTTTTGCATGCATCACACTGCGGCCCTCTTCCTCTGCAGGACGATCCCGGAGATCACCAGTACGAGGAGATACGGATGCTGGGCCAGCAGACACGGCCAGCAGACGCACCGCTGTCTGTTTATGCAACCGTCAACCGTCCCGCAGACGAGCTCCACTACGCCAGTGTCACCTTCCAGCAGCACCGTGCCGTTGTCCCAGCAGAGGAGGGGGGGGGGGGGGGGGGGGGACGGCCTTTCGCCTGTTGATGTCAACTGAGGAGTTGCATTTGTGCTGTTCGGCCTAATTACGCCCCGGACGGAGAAGAGTAATTCAACCAACATTTTTGAGTGTAGAACCTGATGATGTGGAATAAATGTGGAGACAACCAGTTTGCTAATCATTATTTTCATGACTGTGAAGCTAATTTGACAGTAGTAAATCTTCACAAAAATGTATTTCTTCTTATTTTAAAACCATTTCTCGGTCTCTCTGTGAAGAAACGTAATTAAATGTCTGTATCTTGTGACAAAGACGCCTTCAGTGTCCACAATTTCAGTTGATCATGATCTATTTAAGCTCATGAGTGACGAACAGCTGCATATTTGCACTGAATACAGTACATCTACTGTAGGAGAACACGGGTCGTCTTGTGTTGCTTTGCAGCACCCTCTTCTGGTTGAGCAGACTGTCCAGCTGTCACAGATACATTAAAAAAACATATTCATGTTGCTTTGAAGCTCATTTATGGAACTTTGAACTGAATGGAACTTTGCCAGATGTTATACAGAAATAATATATTTATATATGTATGTATATATATTGCTCTGTATAGTCATACATTTGTACATATTAATAATGCTTCATAACACATTATACCAAAGAATACTTTACGATTGTTTGTCTCTAACTGACACATAATAATATGTATTTTCACTTTACTTAAATCAAACATTGAGTAACTTCTAGATTGAATATCTTAATGTAGTATCTTCCAATCACATTATGATATAATGAACCGGTGACATTTCATTATAAAATATTATGTGTGTCCACTACAAGAATTATGATATACTAATATCAGTGATACATGACCTTTTAAATCATTATGTGATGCGTTTTAATGTGTCATGCTTATTTCCATGGAGCATTGGGAACAGTTACAAGGAAACATGGTAAAGAAAAATCGGTTTCAACATTCATGTTTTATCTTTGGTCAAGCGACTTATAGCAAATCATTCATTCACGAAAACACCTGCTAAAAACTAAAAACGGTACAGATAAACTATCTGTTGTGTCAATTTTCTTAGTTTGTCAATCCCGAAACGGCGTTATAAAAATGATGACGCGTAGGCATTGACAGACGTCCCAGCCGACCAATGAGAGCGGAGAGTGGGCTCCCTCTGGAGGCGGAGGCTGGGTGTCGCCTGACCGGATGGTGACAGAAGTTTTCGCTTTACAGTTTGTACTTTTATCATGCAACCGTTGAGATAAGTGACCTCGCCGGGGCTCTGAGCGCGCTCGGGACTCTTAACTCTGAACTAACGTGCGTTTCGCTGAAAATAAACCCGCAGAGACTGCGGC
The DNA here is from genome assembly GCF_964276395.1 of Gasterosteus aculeatus. Lineage (NCBI taxonomy): Eukaryota > Metazoa > Chordata > Actinopteri > Perciformes > Gasterosteidae > Gasterosteus > Gasterosteus aculeatus. The sequence continues at coordinate 8,491,002 of NC_135696.1, read as the reverse complement.
GGACCGCAGCGACATCTGGGAACCTTTGGAGAGAGGTTTGGAGAGAGACCTCTTATAGCTCCTATTTGACCGGAGGAGGGGGGGGGTTGCAAAGCAGCATAGAGCCTGCCGGGCTGACCGAGGAGCCGCCATGGGAAACCGGGGGATGGAAGACCTAATTCCCCTTATCAACAAACTCCAAGACGCCTTCAGCACCATCGGCCAGACGTGCAACTTGGACCTGCCGCAGATAGCGGTCGTCGGCGGCCAAAGCGCAGGGAAGAGCTCCGTGCTGGAGAACTTCGTCGGGAGGTTGTAGCGCTATTAAGGATCAATGTGTCGATGTGAATGTGATTGGTTTTTCCTCCTGTGACGGTTGTGTGTGGCCCTCGTCGTTCTTTTCAAACCATCTGCGCCGAGCTTTTGCGTAAAAGTCGCCAACTAAGCACTTGTGTTTACGCGCTGTGTTTTGTCGGCGCCTCCCAATTCCTTTTTTTTTTTTTTTTTTAACGGATTCTTTCCTTGTTGGAGCCGAGCTACTCACGATCCGGTTTTACGCACGATACGCGAAGGGAAACAGCTGTTGGCTGAGAGACAAACACTAAGGGCGAACTTGGTTTTAAATGTGTCTAAAGGGAGATTTATAGATTGACGTAACTCCACAGCACCACCGGTCGGTTCAGACGCTGATCATCCTGTCAAACATTGACCCAGCTGGTTCTCTTTGAGACTAAACACGTCTTTATGGGCCTCACGTTGCAAAGGTCAGGTCATTGCTTTACTTCCGAGGGTGAGGTGAGCTACGGAGAGATCATTGGCAGGTTTCATGAGGTCCCAGCCAGCATTACTAATGGATTTCTCCTCGAGGTTGATGAATGAGTGCAAAGGAATTTGAGTTGTGTGGACCGAATCTGATGACAAATTAAAATACACCAACTGTTCCATCCAATAACATGTGTTGAGTCCACTGTGCTCCGCTTGAACCAATAGAGAAAGTAAGTCGGTTCGTCTGGCAGTTCAAACAAGCCTCAGGGAAAGATCTGTTTGTTGGGAAAAGGGAGGGGGAGGAAGCCGCCGTAAAAGGCCTAATCTACTGAAGGTATCCGTAGCAGCGTCGTGTTTCCATCTGCCACAGGAGAGGACCCTCAACTTGTCTACATGATTTCACTCGTTGTTCAAGAGATGGGGAATGTTGATTTGCCAGCCACGTCTCCTTCTTTTCCTGTAGCCTTTTGTCTCCGAGTCCCGAGCAGTGGCCGCGGGGAGACAGTAGCAGCATTGATGCGTTTGCACTGGGGTCATCAGTGATGTCACCAGCTGCACTGTCATGTGTATATGAAACACTGGGTACCAGATACCCGCGGAAGGCTACTTAGCTGCTTACGTGTTTATTAATTAGCCCAGTGACGTTTGCACGAGAGATCACTTTATTCTTTTATTTAGTCAGTGCCGTTTTTCTTGGTGCCCAACATGTGGGTAGGGACCCCGTCGATGGGTCTCATGATTCATCTGAGGGATCACAAGATTATTAATGAAATAATAAATATAATTATCCATTTAGTTTAGTGAATACTGTAGATCATTTTTAAGTCTTTTTTAGTCTAGGACTAAAAAATAACCAGACTGTTTTTGAAATATTTGTGGTGTGCAATGAGAAAACAGAAAATCCCCCAAATCTCACAATCAGGATGTTGAAACCAGATCTATTTTGAATTGATTGACTAAACAATTAATCATGACTTAAAACTGCTGCAGATGAATTGTCATACTAGTCAGATCAATCCACTCTAGATAGAAGCAACGATTTTCACTGGAAAGCCTGAAATGTTCTTTTAAAATGAGCCACAGAATGTTTGGTTGTGATTTTAATGAATGACCACAACGATTTAATTGAGTAACAGTGTTGTTGGTCAAACTATTATTGAACTTTCATAACTGACAGGAAGAGATGAGGAAAGAGGATGAGAATCACTGTTGTGTAACATCCTGACTGCTCGGTCAGCAGTGGACAACAGGCATAGTGTGTGTGTGTGTGTGTGTGTGTGTGTGTGTGTGTGTGTGTGTGTGTGTGTGTGTGTGTGTGTGTGTGTGTGTGTGTGTGTGTCCCGCTTAACTTACACTGAGACTCAACTCATTGCTGCTGACCCGGCAAACACAGAGGCAGGAGGACAGACAGACACGGACACATTCTCCTCGTAGCCTGGAGAGATGTGCAGTCATTGACCTGGAAATGGTCACAACGCGATTGAACGTTTCTTTTGGGATGGACGTGTGTGATGAAAAAGGGAAACTGAGACACGTTTCTTTATCTTTGCACCATTTATAATGAACAGGGTTGTAAGTCAAGCTCTTCCTTGTATCAATAATGCACAAATGTACTGCAGAGACGTTTTAGAGCCGGTTTTCTTTGCTTGTTAGAAGCTGACACTCATTCAGGACTCTGACATGAGGAGGCATGAAGACAAAGTGCTCATGAGATTTTCCATCCCAGTTTATATTTGTCTGCTAAAAGTGTATTCGATCGCTGAATTTTTAATCGGGGACCACATCGAGTGCGATTGATTTCTCCTGATGTTGTTGGCGACCAGTCCAGGCTGTACCCCGTCTATCGTAGTGGGCTGGGAGACCCTGTGTGAGCGTGTGTGCAGGAGAAGCGGTTTGCAGATGGATGGATGATGTTGTTTAACATTTCATGTGACATATTGTGGTATTTTGTCTGTTTGTATTGAACTTTTTCTCTCATTTTCTCCGTCAGGGACTTCTTGCCCAGAGGATCTGGCATCGTCACGCGCCGTCCTCTCATCCTCCAGCTGGTCAACAGTAAAGTAGGCAAGTTGAGTCAAACGGGAGCGTTTTTACCCCTTAAATCCGTTAATTTCTTCAGTTACATCTAATGAAACGACGATCGTCAGCATTACGTAGACAACATACATTCTTATAACCATCCAAATGTACAATAAATGTGTCACACACACACTTTCTCAAAAATGTACCATAACATCCAGACTAATTTACAACAACGTGCTTTATGAAATTACTGACTCTCTGACCCTCAACATTTGTGTGCCGCCTCTCGTTGTGCCCTATTTTAAATGCAACTCTTTCTACATCCATGTCCCATCCATCACTCGCCCTCACTCCAGAGTATGCCGAGTTCCTGCACTGTAAGGGACGCAAGTTTGTGGACTTCGACGAGGTCCGCCTGGAGATCGAAGCAGAGACCGACCGGATCACCGGATCCAACAAGGGCATCTCCTCCATCCCCATCAACCTGCGCGTTTACTCTCCCAATGGTAACACACACACACACACACGCAACCTTCGCCTTTTAGATGTCACTTTTCAACCTATAATTAATTCCTCCACCATCGCTATCCATCAACATCCCTCAGTGCTGAACCTGACCCTGATCGACCTGCCGGGGATGACCAAAGTTGCCGTGGGAGACCAGCCGGTGGACATCGAGCACCAGATCAGGGAAATGCTGATGCAGTTCATCACCAAGGAGAGCTGTCTGATCCTGGCCGTCACCCCGGCCAACACCGACCTGGCCAACTCCGACGCCCTCAAGATCTCCAAGGAGGTGGACCCTCAGGGTGAGGGGTCCTTGTGAGACCTGGAGGCCTCAAGTTCATCTTTATGTCTTTTGATTTTCTTGGCTCTAATTAGGTACAACGCTAATTACCTTTCAGCCATTATCACTCTTCTTTCCATTTATATGTGCCTCTGTGCAAAGACCTGCTTCATGGAATAATTAAGTTGCATTATAAGAAGACATCCTGGCAGCATAAATGTATTGAATACAATAGCAGAGATGTATTTAAATTGAATGACCTTCTAGAATGACCTTATTCTATTAAATCCAGAGGATATTTTTAGAAGTACGGGCGTGTAACTGTATAATGGTTAATAACTACACTTACTTTCATCAGACAAACAGACTTGATACTAATACTTAGACCAAATACATGCATATTTTCGCCGCAATACTTCATTTTTTCAGCGAGTTTGTTCTTTGTATAAAGAGCCTGCATATACATATTCGTCTTAATGGAAAAACACTGCTGACACACTGTTGTACTGTGGGTTATTAGAATTTTAACCACATAAATATCATCACATTATCTTTATTATCTTTCAGTTTGATATTTAAATATAAGACATGTGGTATTTTCGCTGACGCCTGTCTTTAGGTCTACGGACCATTGGTGTGATCACCAAGCTGGACCTGATGGACGAAGGGACGGACGCACGAGACATCCTGGAAAATAAACTACTGCCGCTCCGCAGAGGTAAGACCCCCCCGCCGCTCCCTCAAAACACACACAAACAAACACACACTTTAAATTCTCAACACAGAGCAGCTAAGTCGAAAGCTAGAAGCTAATCCGCCTTGCCTCTACCTTTTCTTTAGGTTACATCGGGGTGGTGAACCGCAGTCAGAAGGACATCGATGGAAAGAAGGACATTCGCGCTGCTTTGGCCGCCGAGAGGAAGTTCTTCCTGTCCCACCCGGGGTACAGACACATCGCCGAACGCATGGGCACACCACACCTGCAGAAAACGCTCAACCAGGTAAGAAACGTGGATTTCCGGATATATTGGGCTTCGATGTTTTTTGAGCCGCACTTTTGCTTCCTCAGTAAAACGAACATGATAAAAAATACAAACACAGATCTGCCCAGCATAAATATTTGTCCTTAAGTGATGTTTAAAAACACTCATGTGTGCCTGTTGAGGCTAACTTTGGGAATGTCTTATGTTTGTGTCTTTACAGCAACTTACCAACCACATTCGTGACACGTTGCCAGGGTTACGCAGTAAGCTGCAAAGCCAGGTGTTGTCACTGGAGAAAGAGGTGGAGGAGTACAAGAACTTCCGCCCTGACGACCCCACACGCAAGACCAAGGCCTTGCTCCAGTCAGTGCATGCACGCCACGCCACGACACGTCACGACACGCCACGACACGCCACCACACGCCACGCCACGCCACTCAACGACGCACAATTTTAAGAAGGTGCCACATGTTCTTCTACTATTGTCCACTGCAATCTTTAGGATGGTGCAGCAGTTCGGCGTGGACTTTGAGAAGTGCATCGAGGGATCTGGGGATCAGGTGGACACCTCCAACTTGTCAGGTGGAGCAAAGATCAACCGCATCTTCCACGAGCGCTTCCCCTTTGAGCTGGTGAAGGTGACTGAAATGATCTTTTATTGAATAATCAGTCTGGTTGTGCTGTTACAGCAGGTTTTGACTTTAGTTATAAGTCACATTTTGGCTTAGTCCCTCATAAGTGAGTTAATAATGTGCTCTGTTTTTGTATATATAGTACTTTACAAATACTGGTGATTCCCTCTAACCGTAAATCCAACGCTAAGAGAGGGAACACACACCAGACTATGCCTGTTGGTCCATGTTTATGCTCGTCAATGTCTCAGATTTCCTTTGCTCCGTGTCTCAGATGGAGTTTGATGAGAAGGAGCTGAGGAGAGAGATCAGTTATGCCATCAAGAACATCCACGGAGTCAGGCAAGCCTGCAAACGTTACATCACATTTTGCGCACGTTTATCTTATCGCTGTCTTTATGTCTGCCAGCTTTTCTCCGGTTTGTTTGTGTACATTCGGCTTCATAAATATGTCTTCAGTAGTTAATGTATGTTTCCAGACTTCATTTTGTTTCACCTGGACCCTGTTTTTGTGTTAAAAGGACACGTCTTTTTCTTTTAATTGGTCCAGAATTAAAGCGACAGAACTGCAGATGCAAGACGGTCTGCAAACCGATGTGTCCGACAACATTATGGAAAGAAACCCTTGAGAAACAAGTCATCTTCATTAAGCTTTAGCTTGATCCGGCCTGTTCTCGCTGAGCCGTCCAACAGATTGATTCTTTGACGTAGGTTTTTGGAATAGAATTACAGATCTGTTAGAGAGACTAATTTCTATGTGGTGTCTTAAACCAAGCCTTACCCTGGATGTTGTTATAGCACACTGTTAAAATGTTTAACTCGCACACCATATCCAATAGTTTGCCAACCCCTGATGTAGTCTGACACTCCAAACAAAGATCTTGACCTTTCAGTTCCTTTTCGTACAATGATGTTGAGAAATTGCCCCGGGTGATGACATGTCTGCAGCGCTGTCGCCCAATACGGGAGCAATTGTAAAGATGGTTGTCACCACTAGTCATTTAGACACAAAAAACATGAGAAATAGGGTTCAGGTTGAAAGTACCAAAGTTACCCTTTAAGTGTGCCATCTCTTCTGTATGTCTCTATGTTTTCTTTCATCTTTTTAAGTCCCCCCGGCTCCTTTAGGGGTTTCTACAATATTTGCTTTATTTTCTTTCCTTTTTTTGTTCCTCATCCGTAAGTGTCTGCTCATGTCTTCCTCCATCTGTTTGTCTGTCTCTTCCTCTTCCTGTGTGTCTCTCTCTGCTCTTCTGTCTGGCTCCACGTCTCCACGTCTGTCTTGTCTGTATGTCCTTTAGGACAGGCCTGTTCACCCCAGACTTGGCGTTTGAGGCCATAGTGAAAAAGCAGATCATTAAGCTGAAAGAGCCCTGTCTGAAATGCATCGACCTGGTCATCCAGGAGCTCATCAACACATTCAGACAGTGCACTAATAAGGTATCACTGCATGGTCTCTTGCCTGGCTGCCACACCTGTGCTACGTACACACCACAGAGACCTGCCAAAAAGCAGCCCTTCTACTTTTTCAGTCATGTGCTTTTTAGTTTTTCAATTTGGCCTTTTTTGGAATAAAAAAAAAAAGTGTAAGAATTTAAAAGGAAGTTGAGTTTGAAATTCCTGCTTTGAATTTCACTCGCATGGCCTTCAGTGGATGCACTGGAATGTACTGCAGTGCACTGGAGTGGTGTTTCTGAGAGGCTGTGTGGTTAGAAACAGGCGTCTACGTGTCACTGTACAGGTTCATTACAAAACAAGTTGCAGGCTTGTTTTGAGGCTTCAGCCGAAACCAAACTACTGGCATGCACAGCGGTGCTTTGAGCGCCGTGCTAAGATCAGCGTGCTGACCGTTACCGGGTATAACGTTTATCAGGCCCACCTCATGTTAGCACACTAACCATTTCGGCCATCAAAGTCAAGTATTGGGTGGGTTCAGGTTCTGACCAGGTGGTGGCGCTGTAACAAATGCTCTGGGAATCCATTCAATAGCTGTTGAGGTATTTTATTCTTGCTAACGTGGTGCATAAGCGGTAGCCTGACAAAAATGTGATAAACACCTGCAGCTTGTTTCTGTCGTGAACATTAAGTAGAACTAACTGAATACCTGTTTTTTCCCCGTTTTCCTCAATCTCCATTATCTCCATCATTCCTTTTCCTTTTTTGAAACTTTCTATTTTTTTCCCCCCCCGAACTCTTGCATCCCACCTGGGCTTTTATTTTGTTCCCTTTTCCCTCATCATGGCACACCGCCTGCTCCTTCACCTGACATTAAACCTCCAACTCCCATGATGCTCACCACAGGACAGGCCTGTTCACCCCCGACCTGGCGTTTGAGGCCATAGTGAAAAAGCAGATCATTAAGCTGAAAGACCCCTGTCTGAAATGTGTCGACCTCGTCGTCACCGAGCTTGTCACCCTGATCAGGAAGTGCACGGAAAAGGTAAACAGGAGCAGCGGAGCGACAAATTAATACAGGAAGAGAGTTAAGGGGAGACAGGAATGTGAGCGATGGGGAGCAGTAGGACGGGAAAGGGGGCTCACAAAGATTTAATCAACTAACTTGTCACCGTCTTTTATTGTTCATCGTCCCCCCCTCACCTGCTTAAGGGCTTCACTCAGCACACAACCTCTAGAATTCTAATCCCGGATCCCCGTCCACCCACTCACCCAATCAGCAATGCCCCCCCCCCCCCCCCCCCCCAACCCTGCCCCACTTATCAAATCAGATCCCTGCCATCAGTAGGAAACACGGCTGCTTAGAAATGGCTCATCTGTGGCTGTTTTCCACCCCGTCAAAGAAGACATTTGTCCTCTGATATCCCCGTTTCTGCACCATTAAGAGCACCCGACCCGACCCGACCCCCAGCAGGCCGTACCAAACCCTCACCTCTTCCTAGACTCTAACCCTGATCTCTGCCTCCTTGATTTGTTGAGACTCACTAACAGCATGAGAGCATGCTACGCTAATGCTAACAGTTTTTTTTTTAATTTCTTAATTAGGATCAGCGAATCTATAGTTGGAATCTCAAGCCGAAGTGCAGCCCGTTGTTGCATGCTTCCTCGGTCTTAATGTGTCTAAATGCCCCGTGTCATAGTGTGTCTTTGCCGTCAGCAGTTGGGCGTAGCTGCCTAAGTCTATACGGTTGTGTGTCCTGTAATCGCGGTGCCTGCAGCAGTGTGTGTGTGTGTGTGTGTGTGTGTGTGTGTGTGTGTGTGTTTGTGTGCGGGTCGGCAGCTGGGATCGTACCCTCGACTGAGAGAAGAGACGGAGAGGATTGTCACCACCTACGTCAGAGAGAGAGACAGCAAGACCAAAGACCAGGTAGGTGTGTGTGTGTGTGTGTGTGTGTGTGTGTGCGTGCGTGTGCGTGTGCGCGTGCGATAGAGAGAGAAAGGTGCAGCCCCTATCGGTATCACCTCTGTGTTCATAACATGTTTGATGATATGTCTCTCAGGTGCTGCTGTTGATTGACATCGAGCTCTCTTACATCAACACTAATCATGAGGACTTCATTGGATTTGCAAAGTAAGATTCTCAAAAAGCTTCTAAATGACTTTCGTTAGGATCAGAGACTACTAGTAAGCGATTCATTGATTAGGTAGTTGACAGAAAATGTATCATTATTTCTCATGCAAAGATTTTCAGGTTTTATCTTCTGAAATGGGAGGGTTCAAAAAACGTACAAAAACCAGGCAATGCATCAGTTAATAACGTGTACTGTATACGCATACAATTTGTCATGCAGTATGTGACAATAAATTGAATATCTTTGGGATTTGCATTGTCGAGCAGGCAAAACCAATGATTTCATCATGGTCTTTAAAGAAAGAAATGATGATGCCCATTTATCTCCATGTCTGTAATCACGTGGACCAAACTAGAGGATGATAATGAAAAAGCAATAATCATTAGTTGTTGCGCTTGGTAACAGTCAGAAATATCTAAATGAAACATGTGCGTATGTTGGGCCATCCCTTTGTCCTCGGATGTTACAGCAGGGTTTGTGTTATTGTGTTTGTGTTATCTTTGTCCTGCAGTGCTCAGCAAAGGACTGCTGCTAACGCCACCAAGAAGAGAGTCATGCCCAATCAGGTAGCTTCCACACACACGCCAAATAAAGCCTCGGATCAGCTGCTTCCTCCTGCTTTCATTTCTTCTTCTCCTTCTTCCTACGTATGTCTCAGCCTGTCTCTCCGTTCATTGTTGTCCTTTTGTTGCTTCTCATTTACACACTCTTGTCTGTGCTCCCTGTTGTCTTTTCTCTTTATTCCTCTTCCTCCTCCCCTGTTCCTGATTCCTTTTTTTGGGGCCCAGGGAGGGATTCTTGTAAGTACCCTCTGCACCTCCACCTGACACGTCCCCTTTGGGCACTCAGGCCATGTTGAGGAACTGGATTTGGGCTGATGAAGTGAAAGCATTTCCCTCGAGGATGTATCATCACAATCGGACACCATGTTCCAAGATGGCCGACTTTTCTTCCAGTTTTCAGTTTGTCGTGCAGCAAATGGGCCGGAAGGATTTTCCTCTGTTGTTTTTATCACGTGTAGGATATAGTTGAACAAAAGTAGCCTGTCTTGTAATCCATACCTGTCAAATAACCTGCGTGGGTGACAAAGTAAAACACAAGCTGCGGCCACACACACACACACATACACACACACACACACACCTGCAGCTCCTGCTCTGCTGCAGCCGATGATCGATCCACCTCCTTATCTGGACTTTTTCTCCAAGTGACTTTTGCTTTTAAGTGTAACGGATGCAACTCTGAATGTGGGGCACAATAGTTAAAAGGTAGAAACGACACGTTTTAAGAGTACTCCAAAGGTAGGACTGCAAGTACGCACAAGACAATCGTGAATGTACAGTGACAAAAGTAAATGCCATTGGTTACTTAAGCCCCTCACCATCCATGTGTGTCTGTTGGCTTTGTCTTGTTGTCCGTCAGTCTGACAGCGAGTGCGATGCAGAGAAGGTGATTCTTATTTGAGCCTCTCGTTGTTCATTTCCACCTTCTGTGTTTGTGGTGTATTCATGGATTGATCTGACTGCTCCTCTTTATGAACGATACTGCTGCTCATGCACGGCTGCGGTTCTGTACATGGTTCACATGAATGTCAATGTACACGCGTGTGTTTAGTCTTTCGTGTGTTTCTAGTGTTCTGTTTGCTTCCTGCAGACGTGCTTTATTCCTCTTGTGTGGTGTGTAGTTTCTTCAACTGTTGTGCTCTCACATGCAGGTGATCCGCAGAGGCTGGCTCACTATCAACATAAGTATCATGAAGGGGGGGTCCAAGGACTACTGGTTTGTTCTGACTGCCGAGTCTCTCTCCTGGTACAAAGATGAGGAGGTAAGGCTGCTTACGCGACAGGAAATGTCGGAAACGTAGAGTTTACTCGCCTTATTTTATGTGAGAGAGAGTTATGGGGGCTTAAGGGGAGTTATTGATATAATTCAATTCCATTCAAGTCAATTCATTTTATTTTATATACCACAAAATCACTAATTACAAATTTGCCTCAGAGGGCTTTACAGTCTGTACACATGCGACATCCTCTGTCCCGAAACCCTCACATCCACACATCCACACATCCAAAAATGAAAACCTTTCCGTGGGGAAGGAACCTTAGGGAGGACGTCAGAGGAGGATCCTTCTCCCGGGGTGGACGGACTACAATGGATGTCATGTGTACAGAATAAACAATGTAAAATATGTACAATACATTCAATTCCTATGACGGTAATAGTAATGTGATTACTATTTAAGATGATGATGATGGCGGCAGGAGGAGTCAGCAGGGCCACGGCAGGAGGCAGGAACAGAGTCCAGATAGAACCATGATCCATGGAAACCTGTGAGGCGAGAAAGCACAAAAAATGGAGAGAAGGAAAGAAGCTGAATCAGTGATGTGCATTAATAAAACGTGGCTCCCATCCTACCTTTTAAGTAGCCAGCATCTACGGAGCTGTCACAAGTTATTTAAGATACGACGTGAAACTTTAGTCATCATGTGTCTCCCGACCTTACTGGTTTTACTCACTTGAAGTTGCTCTGGTGAGTTGGTAGTTTGTTTGCTGGTCTTCCTTTTACATCTGCATCACCGTTTCTCTGTCAGGAGAAAGAGAAGAAGTACATGCTGCCTCTCGACAACCTGAAACTGAGAGATGTGGAGAAGGGCTTCATGTCCAGCAAGCACGTCTTCGCCATCTTTAATACTGAGCAGAGGTGCGGATGATGTGACCCTCTAACAATCATGTTTACGGAGTTTGTCTGTTCTGCTGTTTGGTTAACACGCGTGTTTGTGTTTTGCAGAAATGTCTATAAAGACCTGCGTCAGATTGAGCTGGCGTGTGACACTCAGGAGGATGTTGACAGCTGGAAGGCTTCGTTCCTCAGAGCTGGTGTTTATCCGGAGAAAGACCAGGTGCACCAGAGTGTATTCACGCTTTAAATATCCTGCGGGCGGTTAACAAGTTGTATTTACAAAGGATTCTGGTATTCCTTGTGGCATATGGATATTTAGAGATACGCAGCACATTGTGACCAATGTTTACCAGATAGATCCATCAGCTGTGTTTGGATAAGATAAGATTGTGAATAGAGTTTTAAACTGAATTGTATTGTTTTAAGTAAGTGTTTTTATTTCTTTAAATTTAAATATCTGTAGCTTTGTAGAGCGAAATTGTTTTTAGCACTACGTGTTCCCACAACCAGTTACTCGTGATCCAAAAAATGCTGGTGTAGAGTGAATGTGGCACAATGAGGCTCAAACTGTGTCTGCATGACTGTGGACAAGAAGAATAGAGAAAGTCTGGGGGAGAAAATACATTTGAAGAGCTTTGAAGGGATCACGCAGTACGAAACCTCTCTGCATCGCTCACGTTTCATTCCCTTGTCTTGGTCTCCTCCAGCCTGAGAGCGAAGATGCGATGAATCCTAGCGACACCGTGTCCATGGACCCGCAGCTGGAGCGGCAGGTGGAGACCATTCGCAACCTGGTGGACTCGTACATCGGCATCGTCAACAAGTCCATCAGAGACCTCATGCCCAAGACCATCATGCACCTCATGATCAACAGCGTACGTGTTGCTCACACTTTAAACCCAATCACACTGTAGAGCGAGAGCGGTATGAGACATAAAGGTTGTTCATCGGCCCCTCTTTCTCGTCCTGCATTCTAGCGATATTAACCTCCCTTTTTTGTCTTTTACGTCCAGGCGAAGGACTTCATCCACTCCGAGCTGCTGGCCTACCTGTACTCGGCCGGGGACCAGGGCAGTTTGATGGAGGAGTCTCCAGAGCAGGCTCAGAGGAGAGATGAGATGCTGAGGATGTATCACGCATTGAAAGAGGCGCTGGTCCTCATAGGAGACATCACCACCACCACTATTTCTACTCCGGTGCCTCCACCAGTAGACGACCACTGGATTGCCAAGGACCCAAGGTGACAAACATTATTTCGACACCAATACATTGGCCGTCAATAGCATGCTGCAGATATCTCGGTATCCGTGGAAACACGCCAGAGTGCAGACTTGCAAAACTCGGTTTGAGATCATTTAGAAGCAGAAACAGATCCAGCGTTACATACTTTGGCCACACGAGGGCACTGTTGCTCTTTCTACTGCACCGTGTCCTGATCGTTATACATCCTGGTAAAAGGAGTAATAAAGATTGCCGTCGTGGGTTTATGTGAAAAACATATGCACCATCAACCTGGAATATCTAGAATCAGTCAAGCTGCAGTGGAGATGCACAGAAACACATTCAGCCCAGACAGCTGGCAAGAGTTCTATCACTTAATTATATATTATATATACACTCAAAAGCGCTCCGTCTCTCTGTGTCAGTCCTCCACCGGCGTCACGCCCCGCCTCGGCGACAGCGGCCCCTCCCAGCCGACCCCCAGGGGTGCGGGGGCCCACCCCGGGCCCTCCACCCCCTCTCAACCCCTCACCGGCATTCGGGGCTCCGCCCGTGCCGTCGCGACCACCGGGCCAAGCGGCCTACGCCGGCGATCCCAACTCCGCTGTTACGCCTCTGATCCCTTCCAGGCCGGCCCGCGTGCCTCCTGCACTGCCGCCCGGGATTCCCAGGTAAAATGTCGTAAACACACACACACACACACACACACACACACACGCGCAATGGCTTTTGGGACTTTGGGACTTGTGTGGATGGGAGTTGTTGGGACGGCTGCTGGTGGAAGGTTGTCCTGTAAGCTCTGGCTTTTGGTGTTTTGGGAATCTTTGGTGCATGACTATCTGATGATATTATTCCTTGCATGTCCCCCCCCCCTCTCTCTCTCTCCTCCCCCCTCTCCCCCTCTATCTTCTTGCAGCAGAAGACCTCCGGCTGCTCCCAACCGACCGACTGTCGCGCGTCCTTCAGAGCCCTCCCTGCTTGACTAGAAATGCACACATTTAATGAAAAGAAATCTCCTCCTTTTGTTTACACTTTTATATTTCTCCTGAGCAGTGATAGTCATCATTCATGAATATTCCTACAAACGTTGTCCTACTATGTAATCTTATGCTGTTTCAATCTGTGCATTTCAGAAACATAGATGTACTTTAGACTTAATGTTTAGGTGGCTTTTTGCGGAATGGAATATGATGAATGTTTCTGCATTTAATATTATGAAAAGGGATACATTTGATTTTGACTTTATTATTATATATGAACCAGCGAATCATCTTCTGCTGTGTCATTCGGAATGAAATGTTCCTTTTAAATGATTCATAACTTTTATATCGTTTTAAGAAAACTATTTTAGAGGGTAATTTTTGAGTTGTGTACTAACGTTGTGTCAATAACCTTACACACTAAGCACCTCATTAAGGAAGCAGTCTTTTCTCTCTTCATTGTTGGTTGATTTTCAAAGCTTTGCAATGAGCCTATTAAATTCAGACCAATGTCATTTGTACGCTTCAATATTTCTGAGACGGAGGATGACGGGAAAACACTAGACTGGTGTCTTTTGGTGCATTACTTATGCCGTAATTCACAAAAGAGTCACCCAACAGTTTCAACCAACCACTGCTCATTCTTAGATAAATACCTATCCAAGTGCCCTGATCATAAAAATATATGATTACTTATCATCTTAAGCCATATTCCAAAAAGGCTCATGCAGGAAAAAGGGCCTTCTGAAGGTGGATTAAGTGATGGACTGAATGAAGGAATAGAAAGCGAGATCGTCATGCACCACCGTGCCTTTGTCTGTTTTGTCGTGGATGAATTGGGTCGATGTCGGTGCACGCGGCGGTAAACATGTCGTGCGTGTTCTGTACGTGACCGTCGTACGGTGAGTATCACAGAAAAGTCCCGGTCTCGACTGTTTGACATGCACGATGGCCGAGTGGAGACAGTCATGCAGAGCGACAAAGGCTTCACTATTCTGTGCGCAGCCCGGACAGACCTCCCCCTCCTGCCTTCCACACTGTATGATGAAGCTGTGGGTTGCCGTGGTAACCGCGGTTGCCAATGGTAACACACAGAAAAGACAGTGTTAGTGCTCATAGAGCCGAGCAGGAAAGACTGAAGGATTGCAATCTTACTCCAGTTCTCCAGAGACCTTTTTCCATCTCCGTGGTTTCTGTCACCTGCTGCTGATCCACTTAAGAACACGAGCTGAGCGCAGAATTATTTTCATGTTCTTCTAACACAGGCGACCTCCACACGTACCATCTCGTCCAAACCAGTGGTGAAGGAAGCTCAGACGAGGTGGAGTCGTTCATCACGAGCTGGAAGAGTCTGGTTTAAGACGTTCAGGTCCTTCCTGTATGCTCGTTCTGAAGCTGTTGATACTTTTCTGCTTTTTTTTTTACCTTTAAGGAAGAGGAAGCTGTAGGATTATGACTCAATGTGGCTGGATCATCTTCTATGCAATAGGCTCGCCTGTTCCTCACTATTTTATTCAGTCTTGTTCTTCCAAGTCTTAAAGTTAATTTAATTAACGCACCGTCAAAAGATTGATTATTTCTTATATTGCTAGAAACTACAATTTGTTAATTCATATGATGACCTATAAATTTAACTCTGGTCAGCCTGCGTCTCTTTACACTTCAACACAAATGCTTCAATGTGAAACACGGCAACTTAATCAAATCCAGGGATTTTACAAATATTACTTTTCACCAGCAGGTGCAGCTAATTTGTGCTGATCTTGTATGAAGTCATCAAATATGTAATTTAACTTCATCTTAATGTCGGATAATTTCGAGCTTGTATTTGGAATATTACTTTATAGATTATTAAGGTCAGACATTGGGGGGATCTACATCAGCAGAAATAAAGTGTGTTGGTACACGTTTGGTCTCAGACTACTGATTGCTTTCCCGTTAAGAGGCGACGGGGAAAAAAAACCACCACATTTTAACAATAACGTGCGGTAATTCATTCCGTAAAGGAAAAATCCTGTAGAAAAAATAGTCTATCAAATACACATTTTTAAAGCTGCATATGCATATCATGAAACATCTGATAAGAGCAATAAGGCGACAGTGACATGCACAATATGTGAATTGTAAATGAACACACTTCAAAAGATGAATCTGTGGTACCATTTTTTACTCATCAAAGACATAAAACCAAGTACTTCTTGTATAAAAAATGCATTCATTAATAGCATGAACCTCATATAAGTTCTGTTAAAACAAACATACATATGAGAAGAAACATAAGTTTGATCTAGCAGACCGAACAGAAGCCAGAGATCCCCAAAACACACAACGAACAATCCGTATGTTCACTGAATTATGCTGATGCATATCTGAACTGACATAAACATACGTACTACAAAATTGTCTGGAAGAGTACTGACACACACTGAAAATCGCCCCCTTCTGATTCCAGATTCTCACTGAGCAACAGGTCAGCGTGGACTTGAGCCGACACGTAAAAAGAAATCAGTACCAAGTGACCCTCCCCAACCGAGTAAACGCCGCGTCAGATGGACGCCTCGCTAATGTGGGGGAGAGATCTTTAACTTTCAGGAAGAACAAATACGCCAACAACCCTATTGCACATTGTCATCCCTCGTAGACCGACCTTTAACCTTTAGCAAGGATAATTTCCCCTTGAACATAAATGTTATAGAAACCTCACCTCAGTTTCACAAACATAGGCTACAAGCTACTGTTCTGTCTATGCAGGAAGCGCCTTTTTTAAATGCATTTCCTGTTGGTTTGTGGTAAGATTTCACATTAAAAAGGCACTAAATTAAACCAAACAACCTCCTCTGGCTACCCTCAATGGTTCAATGACATTTTATTATTGCTCACTAACTGAAGTAAAAGAGGATTCTTAAAAGTAAAATCAATTCAAACTGATGAGCGTTCGAGGAGACTCAATGAAAAACGGGCGAGCGCAGTCGGAGTGGGTGACCAGCTTGTTCTTGCTCTCTATGTGCAGACCCTCCGCTTATCGTCGAACAGTTTACGTACGGTGTAGACCTGACGGGGGAGAACACACACACACACACACACACACACACACACACACACACACACACAAAAGGAAAAACGGCATGATGTTGGCGTGCAGCAGATTAAAAAGAAGTGAGCGCCGTGTGCGTCGTGCTCTGTTTACCTGTGTGAGCGCCACACACAGCATCACCAGCACGCTGGCAGAGGAAAAGAACGAGACCCTCCACAGGTTGTCCTCCTGAAGATTTCGGTCCCGCGCCTCAAAGGCCCGCAACACCGTCTGCATCTGGTGGCTGCGCTCCAGGCGCTTGTGCAGAGAGTCCATGGACTCCTGCGGAGAATGGGAGGGAAGGTTTTTATTTAGGGGATTTCACCCAAAGCAGTGGCTGTAATGAGAAAGGGAAGTGGGAGAAGAGAAAACAATTTTTTAAAAGCAATCTCGGCACATCCTGTCGGATCTAGCAGACGTGTTTATCCTCTCAGCTGGTTCTGATTGAGTGTTGAATCATAACGTCGGGTCACCGTGGACCAAACCACCACTGTGGTTTTGCCAATCTGAGCACCAGAGTTGCCCGTGTTTCCAGCTCGTGTGAGCAGAACGGAGTCCACTAGTAGAAAAATATGAACTCAAGGTTAATTAGATTTTACATTTAGTCAGCAGATCTCACCATGAGGTCAAAGCCACAACTGCGTCATTCAATACTTTCTCACTTCCCCAGTCCGTCTGTGGCACTCGGCCTCAGCTTAAATTTGTTCTCACTGAACTGATACATTGTTTCACGAAGATCAGCGGCTAAATTACTTAATTGATTGAGTGAATAGCGCATTCGTTGGAGGCAATTTTAGGCGCGGATTAATAAACGCTCCGAGCATTTACAGCAACAGCACAGTGTTTGTTGGGTTGACTCAAAACAAAATGCAGTGTGTACGTTTGTTATTCTGTAGGAACTTGTCACGCAGAACAACGTTTAAACGCTTTAATAGGATCTGGGCAACAGAGGAATAAGATAGATGAAGCTTTTAGACGAATGGACAATATGTGTTTGTTGGATTAGTTGATTGTGGCGTTCTCATGGGATTTGCTGGCAATAGGAAACATACAGAATAATGCTGGCCTTATTCGTAGAACACCAACGCTATATTTAATAGCTTTTGGTCCAAAGAACAGAACTACAGGAGCAACAACAAGGCGTTTATAACCATTTTCATAGTAATCCCTGGATGTTGTGCAAACATTATTTGAGTATATATGCAGCAGCTGTGTTGTATTCAGAGGTCCACTGCATAGAGAACTAGACTCCCTTCAACACCCCAAACCACCGTCTCACCCGAATGTCGTCCAGCTTGTACTCCAGAAGACTTCCATCAGGCTCCACCAATCCCGGCCACTCTTCATCTCCCCCCACATCTCCTCCTTGACCCTCGATGATGATCTCAAAGAACACCATCTTCTCTGAGAAGCGACTGAAGCTGTTGTCAAAGCAGATCTGATAGTCTCCCTCCACGGTGGGCTCCACGCTGGAACAAAGATGATGTCAAACATAAAGCGAGAGCTCCAAAACCGCCGGCTCAGTAATGTGAAATATGACCACGGCCTGCAGCACTAACACATGGACTCCGTCTGAGCGGCGAGACTCTGCGATGAGCTGAACGTCATCTGGAGACGTGATGGTGAAGTCGACGTCCATACCGGCACCCGCTATCACCTGGATGTGCTCACACAAAGACAAACTCAGCAAACCAGGTGATGATATTCCAAAACTAATAACTTTCTTTTACTCTTTCTTGAAGTTGACTTTATGGGTGTTTTGTCTTTATTAAACAGTGAGAGAAGATGAAGACGGAAAATACAGTACGTGGAGACAGAGGGACAGGAGTAGGACATGAATCTGCCCGGAATAGATGGTACAGTGCAGTTAAAGGGTGGAATGAGCTCCCCAGTGACATCAGAGGGTCCTGACATCAACGCAAACTAAAAACACACGTCTACCGACTGTACCTGGACCGGGCGGCACCTTAGCTCCACTAACCTATACAACTTTGTAGTTTGGCTCTCTGGAGGAGATTGTACTTTCTTGATTTCCTTTGTTGACTGAGTCTGAACCCTCTTGGTTGAAGTCCCAACAGGACATCCCACACACACACACACACACACACACACACACTAAACAAACATTTCCCAGTGAGATTATAATGTAAGAGAGGGCGTAGTGTCGTCTCTTGGATTAAGTCTCGCCTGTTAAACAAACACACGGGTTAACAATAAAACTTGACATTACACGACGTGTTCCTGTTTAGCTTCGCGTCTTTTAATTATTTTATACTAAATTGGAGATCATATGGTTAGAAGATCAATTAAAAGATGACCAGAATTCCCTGATTTTGGCATTTCTAACATGAATATTCAACCATTTCCTTCACCCTCGGTCATAGTAAACTGAAAATATTCCGCGCCTGAGAGAAACCAGCAATGGAAAGCCGCAGCCTCTGAAACCTTGTGATGAACATTTAATGGAGAACATTGTCTTTTAAACATACAGATTTGTCCGTTTACCTCAACTAAAACCACTGCCTGATTGAATGCAAGATCATTTATGTGGATTCATCCTTTTAAGAATCACACCAGCTTTAATGTCCAAATAAGTGTGAACACACACAGTTCACTGTGACGTCGGCATCTCGCTGCTCTCAATGTAAAGAAGTAAGAAAGCTGGGAACGACGCGTTTGTTATCTCATTTCCGGTACAGATGTTTTGTTACAATAAAGCCCGCGTGGACGTCTGTTTTCGGGAAGTGGACATTTCAATTGCAATCTTGCACAACAGGCTCTAACTAATAGTTCAATTAGACGTGGTTTGATTTAGCCAACCCCCCCCCCCCCCCCACCCGGAAGTGTGCGGCTGCTTGTTCGAAAACGTCATGCGAGTGTAACGCGATATAAAGACAAGTCCCGGGCGCGTGAGAACAGCTAGCTGACGTTAGTAACCGCTAGCCTTTAGCAGTCGGCCCGTAAATGTGAACACACCGAGTGGTTATATCCGCCGAACACACACACACACACACACACACACACACACACACACACACACACACACACACACACACACACACGGCGCGCACGCGCAGCTACCTGGTACTCGACCTCCATCGTTCCGTTCTTTAATGCCGATTGATAGAAACACTCGAGTCTTCCGGCTGGCACCAGAAACGTGAACTCGGTGTCTAGGTTCTGTCCGAAAGCGCCAACGGCCCCGAGACACCAGCCGAACACCACCGCGAGGACGAGCGGTCGTCCTCCGCGAAGCTCGTTCCTCCGGAGAAGGTCCATGGTGGAGATATCAGCAGACGCGCGGCTACCTAAGTTCAGCCATCTCCTTCTCATCCCTCTTCCGCAGCAGAACTTTCCGCTGCTGTGATTGGCTGGAGGACCCGGAACGGCAACGATGATGCGGGCCAATCAGATGAGGAAGAGTAGCAATAACCCTCCAATCTCAGGTAGAGATGCTGCAGAGAGAGACGCTCCTGGGAGGAAGTGACCCGCTGCTGTGAAGTGATGAACTTCATGTTACAGTACTTGCTTATGTGATCAGATCAGTGTGACGCGTTGACGCAGACCGCTGTTACCAAAACATGTCTAATTCTGGCACTGTGCAGTTAGACATGCTGTGCTTGTGGAGCAGCTGTTGAAAACTATTTAAAATGTTAACTAAACTTAAATGACTATTAATTCATTCTAGACTAGATGTATAGTGTGTGTGTGTGTGTGTGTGTGTGTGTGTGTGTGTGTGTGTGTGTGTGTGTGTGTCTGAAATAAGCAGTGTTGGGCAAGTTACTAAAAATGAGTATTTAGTTACAGTTACTAGTTACTTCTTTTAAAAGTAATTGAATTACTTACCAGTTACTGTGTATCAAAAGTAATTAGTTACTCTGGAAAGTAACTTTTAAGTTACTTTTATCTCTGCTTTTTAAATGTAATGAATATAAATAGTACTGAACCGTCAAACACAATAAACATATTTTTTAGACCTATTTTTTGTAATCAACAGAGCAACAGGCCTTCAAATCAAGCAATAGTACGAAAGTCCTTTTTAATACTTAACTTAATACAAAATAACTGTTTCAGGCATTTGCCTGAAGGCAACTGACTCGACAGTTGACAGGATGCATCTCATCTTTAACATAGCGAGCGATCAATCCATTCAGCTCTGCCCGGTTTATCGGCTGCACTGCAGTCCGTGTAAAGTGGAGCCCTGGTTGTTTGCGTGGAGCGGCGCCTGCAGCATCCGCGGGCCTGCGCTCTTTCGTCATGAGCGACGCGATGCTGTTTACATGCACGTACGGCGACTATTCTGTGACACACAACGTTTGGTGGCCACAACTATTTTGTGCTGACAGGCAGCTATTTACTTACTATTTGCCGGCCCTCCGCTTCGCGCCACAAAAGAGAGTAACGCGAGTAACGAACTCATTTCAATTGTAACTGCGTTAATTTATTTAAAAAAATACTTCTTTACATGCTCGTTACCGCTAAAAGTAGTGGAATTACAGTAATGCGTTACTTTGTAACTTTCAGTCCCTTCTTCATTTATTCCCCAGACACATACTATGTATGAATGCAACCACTCGTAAGCGTTTTAATGTTTCCTGTGTCACACACTTACAGGTGGCCCTGTTCCGCTCCATTTATTAGGGATCCATTACAGATCATGTTCATCATCACTAGCAGGGCAGAACTGGTCAAGGGATTACCTCAATATGTCCATGGTATAGTGTGAGTGGGACAACACTGTGGGCTTACGAGTGAGCATCCTGTAAATCAATACAATGAACTGACCGGATTTGACTGTTGACCTTTTGAATAACTAAAACTACACTGACTGAATGAATGTCAGACAACAGATATGTGGGTTTGTCCTTCTGAGAATGACAATCAGCGTTATTGTCCAAAATAATTAGGCACACATACGACTAGTTTGACAATGCAGCGATGACATTTGTTGTGGACAGTTCTGGATTTATTCACTGTTATTATTAATATGTGTCATTGTTTACCGCCCACCCAGTCATCTGAGTGAATGTGATGCAAGCGTTTCCTTTTTCGATTGATGGATTTCTTTTTACGCTGTAAGAACACAGAGGCATCATCAGCGGCTGAGCGCACAGGCGGTGTATGGTGTGACGTTAGTAATAGCTTCATATAATTTAGGTGATCCAAATACAGCCACTGTCTTGGTGTTGTGCCTGTTTTTTTCACTTTAAAGTCTTTCATGGGCCCTTAAATGTAATGAATTTATCACTGTGCTGCTTCATGGTGCTGAAGCAGCTCCCTCACTGCAGGTTCAGACCAGGTGGCACCAACAAAAAAACACATTCTTGTGAATATGAATATGAATGCGCAACAGAGAAAGAAATGTTTCAGTAAATGTGGTTTGGCACAAATAGTAAATAGATCATTATTCAACATGTGCTATAAAAGTGAGGCAATAAAAAATAATAATAATTAGAAGAGTTTTTTTCCCAGGAGTCTCCATTTGATGTATTATTTGGTCTATAATTTATGTAATGAGTTCCACACAAGTCCAAGTCCATCTCTCACTCTCAATAACTGCATTTAACAAGCAGCTACAACAGCTGGCGACCCCGTCTGTGGACTTCCGTCTGTCCTCCCAGAAAGTCTTTAACTTCCCTGAACGCAGTGTGTGATTTTGTGTCATTGTGGGTAGAAAGTGAGTCAAAGAATGTGTAGTGTAGTTTCAACATGTGAAGTCTGTCACGTCAAACTGCCCCCTCCTATACAACAAAGGGAAAAAATGGTGGTGAGTTTCTCTCTCAACAAAGCCTGAATAATTAAAGTTAAATACTTAATTAAATCTTTTTTACAGAGAAATGGAGGAAAACACGCAATATCAAAGGCATTCAGCACATCTGAAGAAGAAAAAGAGAGAGATATGAAAGCATTTTATTACAATACTTTTGAGGTATGCAAAGAAATAAGAAGAAATAACAATAAGAAAGAAAAATATTCAATAACCAACAAAGATTTCAGACATCTTTGCACTTCTGCTCTGTAGTGAATCACCCGTGATAAAAAAATATATGAGGGGAAAAAGGGAAGCGTAAGAAGTGAAGCAACTTTAAAACGCAGTGGCCGTAAACAAGAAAAAGAAGGTGTTGCCACATGAGGTCTTGCACTTGCACGGCTTTAGTTTGCTTCACACTACAAACTACACCAACACATTAGTCATCTTCAATCAGAAGAACGTTGCTCATCAGGAACGAGAGGGACCAAAAACTTGCTCTGAAAAATGACACGTGTCTCTCAAAGCATCGTCTCATGAATACGTGAGAAAGCCTGAGCGAATGCTCTGCTGCACTCAAAAGCAAACTGGTGGGACTGCATGGTGATGTAGGTCAGATGTACATGGGTTTGAATTTTAAAAACTTGACCCCACTAAACTCCACATCCTCCACTGAATCAAAGACATCACGCAAGTGACAAACCGAGTGGCTTCAGACAAACCGAGACTGACAAACCGAAAGTGCTCAAGACAGCATGACACGGAGCGAGTGGGTAACTGAAAAGTGAGAGAAGGAAGTGTCCGCTTGGTAACGATAACTAAATTGGTGGGAAGTGTTGCGTGTCGCTCATTCTCATGCACATTACTCTCTCTCGCTCTCTCTCTCTCTCTGTCACACTTTCTCTCCGTCATCTTCATTTCCTGCTCACATTAGCTTGCTTCAAAAGTAATATTAGTGATAGTTGGCAGCAGGCAAGCAAACGCAAGAGGTCAGGGAGCTCAGTGCCGGCGGTGCAGACGAACAATTTTCTTCTTCTCAGAAGGTGAGTCATCTTTAGTCATGATACACATTTATGCTTTAAACGTTAACATGTATTTTAAGATTTTTGCATTTTATATCCCTGAGGACTTTCAGGGGCTTGTGTGAAAACCGCCCTGTGCTGCTGGATGGTTGACTGAGCTGTGTAGAAACAACCATTGCACATTGAAACCCAAGGTAATCTCTGACTGAAAAAAACACATAGTGTAAGATAGGAAATGTCTTTTTGATCTATTGGACGTGTTGAAAATGTCTCTTTCTCATGTGCCGGCATCGGTAGTCGAGCTATGAAGAAATCACTCTGTTTCCCAGAGGCTGGTTGCGTTGTATTGGGTGCTTGAAGCCGTGCTTTCATATCTCATGTCTCTCTTTGCCTGTTTGTGTCTTTCTGTTTTAAACGCCTCTCCGTTCCCAGTTTCGTTGCTTTACCGACTTTCAACCCTGTGGGGTTTTTTTTTTCTCTTTCTCGGCGCATCAGACCTACAGCCCTAACGCCCTGGTTGAGTCTAGTCAGGTGGGATGGCAGAGGGCGGCGTGGGTAATTGCCCCCAGGTGTTTGTGGTGGACGCACAACCAAGCTACATCTCCATGCCCAGGGAGAAGGCGTCTAGATGGGCAAGACCAGGCCAAAATTGTCTTCTGCTGCTGGTGGGAGTCACCATGTTGGGACTTATTGTCGAGGGATGCTTCATCTACCGACTCTACAAAACAATGGAGGTGAGGCTGATGTTTGTGTGCAAGTGGATTGTGAGAGTGAGGGGAAAAAAGCCTCTCTGTTTGGAGCACATGGAAGTTCCTATTCTCAAACATGTTCCCCAACGTCATAACCAGAAACTGACACTACTCTGGACAGCTGAGCGCTTCGTGCGTGAGTCGTCATTTGGTCTTTTAGTTAAAGGTCTATAATGATGTGTATAATGTGTATAATGAAAACTCTTTCTCCAGTTCTACTTCCCGTTCTTTTCTCCCTCAAGTACAAACCCACATAACTTCCCTTTTCGAAGATAGTTTCATAATGTTGTTTTCTCACACACCTGTCTATAATATCGTCATACAATATGCATGTTATCTAGAAAGAAAATCCCCAAATTGCCTGTAACCATCCGCCGCATCTTTAAACAGCTCATAACCCAGACAGACAGTATTTTGCATTAATGTTTAGTTTATTTCACATGAAAGGTGAGGCATTAAAATCCTTTATTACAGCATTACTGTAAATGACTAGATTAAAAAAACAATGCTCTTGTGAAACCAATAAACACCCTTGATAAAAAAAATGAATAATAATAAGGGCATGGAGGTTTTTGGGGTCAAATGACAATACGCCATTATGCGTGTACTTTTATATTGGGTTCCTTAAGGACACTTCCTGTCCTCACGTACTGTTGAGCTTGTGACATATTGCTTTAAAACACACACAGATTGTGTTCATTCCGTAAGACTCATACTCTCTTTAACTTCCTCACCCTTCAGGTCTCGAAATACCATCCTGTCTGCCAGAATCTGTCCCAACCCCAAACATCTGGCCTACAGGTAAGGGGGGAGTTTGACTCAGGTGTTAACACCGTTTTGCTGCCAGATCTGTGCTGGTGTTTTCCGGTGTAACACTTTTTTCTGACTGTTTCAGGGTGGCCCCATAATGAGTAACGTCGAAACTAAAGGTATTTAGTTACTTTGTTTTCCTGATTTATTGTGATGAAATGGTAAATATACGATGTCTGCAGTACATTTTTTAGAACTTGCTAAACTTATTATGGAAATTCATGTGAAGTTTCCACATCGATTGATCGGATGGTCTGACTCTGCTTTCTCGAACAGACACCAATGAGATTCCAACAGTGCCACCACATCTGGATCTGATCCAAAACAGGCCCTTTGCTCAACTGATAGGTTAGAGCCTGCTCACCACTCACACCAAAATACTCAATTTGACCTGAATACTTTTTTTCACAACAAGTCTATTCTCTCTTCCATCTCATCTCAATCCCAGGCGCCATCAAACCTTCAGGCCAGAACAACACGGTGCTGTGGGAAAACAACGTCGCCGAGACCGTCACCCACAACATGGGCTACAACAATGGCCTGTTGTTGGTGGAGCAGGGAGGTTACTACCACCTCTACTCCAAACTGACCTTGCGTGCCGCAGAGAAGTCTTGTTCACTTATCCAGCACAAGGTCATGAAGAAGATCGTCGCCTACGACAAACCTATAGAACTTATGAGTTCAAAAAGGTTAGTCGGTGTCACCACTCCTTACTTCCTTCCTCTGTTGGAGCACATGTGCTCACAACTGCTCACCGTAGTGCAACCAGAATGTTGCTTTGTTGTGTGTGTATTTAAAGGGTGGGCTGAAATCAGTGCTGTTTTTATTATGTTGCAGTGAGTTTACTTTCTGACATCTCAGGCCTTTTTCTCCCAGTGTCCGCTGCCGGACGCAGAGTTGTTGCGGTGATAAGGCTTCAGGGGGAGAGGATCTGTGGAGCAGTTTTCTGGCTGGGATCTTCCACCTGCAGAGTGGAGATAAGATTTTCGTCACATTGGAGAATATAAACACGATACGTCCAGGACCTACTGACAATCTCATGGGGGCCTTTATGATATTTCCTGGCAATATTCCGCTATAATGCCTCTCTACCACATTGGGATGAGTTTCAATTTACCCCGTTTCCTCTGATGATTTTTTGTATATATCTTATATATAACCTAAATTATACTGTACTCCATTAGTGTACTTTAACCCTTTATGAAAAAGCAACAGATGGTTGTGAAATCATAAAAATGTATCTGATATTCAGATGATATAATCCTACATGTTGCATTGTTTGTTGAGTAAATAAAATAAGATTTCTTATAAAAAAGTGTGAGTTGGTTTGAGTTCCTGAAAACGTCATTGCTTGGTCAGGTTACAAAAGTTGTTTTAAATAAATATTCTGCAGTCAATAAACAGATTTCTTTGCTGGTAACAGGATAAACTGTTCAAAACCATGCAAGGATTTTTTTTTGAAGAAGCTTGAATACCTTCAGCACAATGAGACTAACCACACAACACCGTTGAAGATGTGTAGATAATAAAACACATCTTACTGTGTGTGTGTGTGTGTGTGTGTGTGTGTGTGTGTGAGAGAGAGAGAAGAGCAGGATGTGGTCGAGTAAGGACCGACTGAAGAGAGGATGGAGTGTGAGAGTTGCTGACTCAGCTGTTCTGACAGTGGAAAGTTTTGTATAAACTGCAGCAAGGTGTTAAATGTAAAGACCTATGAGGTACAGAGAAATGTAATGGAGAGTTTGGCAACCAACGAGGGAATTCTGTCCAGTGAATTTGTGCGGTAAAGGAAACACATGACAATAGCCTGAAGATGAAGGAAACCAGACAGACAGGGAACCGAACAAGGAGGGAGGAGACATTGACCACAGAAGCTACTGAAATATTTGGGTCATTTCCTGCTCCGAGATGTAGATAAACATCTGTGTACCTGCGTGCAACAAGATGCAACTTTAGCATTGCATTAAAAGACACTTAATCTGGTTGATGTTTTCAATTGCTGTACATTTTTACAGTTTTGAGATACGTTTATGTTCCTGCATGTTTAGGTTTACATTCGGCATTACTCACCAGAGGTTTTTTGAAACGAGATGTGAACTGTTGCAAAAACTGCAAATAATGTCATGCCAAGAAGGGGGGTTCAGACAATCATTTGTGTAATAAGTTGGGTGTATGACATGTCAGCTGAGATAAGATGACCGCTCAGGATATGAAATCTGTGTGACGTGTGTGTCCGGTGTCCAGAAGGTCACTCGGTGTCTCATAATGATCAGATGTATGTCTCAGGATAAAGAACATGACGGCTTGTACAATGAGATCATTGTGCGTGCGCAGCACCTTCCTGTTTATCATACCTCATCCCAGTGTATATGTGGGTGCTGGAAAAGAAGACCTTGGCGCATGACTTGTATGTATGTCAACCCTGTCTCCTGTTTGCAAACATTAAATGTCCTGTTTTTGATGATTTTACATCGGTGTTGAGTATTCATTTTCTAACATGAACAAAACAGACACATCAAGCCCTTAAAGATCAATACGGAAAACCTTTTAGCAAATAGTTTCCTTTTATATATGCAGCTGTTATAGAGCAACATTGTCATTTATTTTGATGTCATTACCTAATGATGAATGTCAGTAAAATATTCCCTTTTTTACCTTGTTTTTGTTTCAACCACCCAATAGAGGAAATAGTCTTCTTAGCCGCTAAATTACCCACAATAGTAGTAATAACAGTTTTGAGTGATTATTCCCCGGTTTATCACTATAAACAACACCTTCACATGATCAACTAATATATGCATGGCATACATTGTTGATATCAGGATATTGTTTTTGACGACTTCAAGTAATGCAGTGGTTCCCAAACCTTTTCTGTTGAGCCGCCTTATTTTATTGGTTTATTTGATACAGTGCATGTTAATAAAACATTTCTTTAAATTTCCCAGAGTTAGCCAAAAAGGCTACTTTTCATCTGTAGTCCCCACAGGCAGATGTTACAAAATAAAAACAGAAGATAACAATGAATTTAAGATGTTAAATAATATTGACGCTTTACGATGCTTGCACAAACAATGAAAAAAGTGAGAATAAAACTGCTGATCAAGTGATGTTGACACGCGACACAGAGGCTCTCAAGGTGAACTCACCCAAAGCAAAATAGGACAGGACAGATCTTAGTGGGACGCCTGTGGACAAATGGATTCAATCCATTTAAGTGTACCTGAGGAAAAGTGTAGCTGTGCAATTGGACCAAAGAATGCCATGATTAACAGTGTCAAATGCGGATGTAGGAACATTGAAGGCCTCATGCCTCACGCAAATGGATTGTACCTGCTTTGTTTTAAATTAATTGCAATATAATATAAAAACTATGAAATATTAGGTTTCTCTTTCAAAAACAAATACATATTGACATCACTTAAGCATATCACTTTTTTACTGAAAATAAAATAGCCATAAAATTAACTTAATTTCTGCGCAAACACATTTCCCCACAATTAACAGCAGGATCATAGTCTTTGTCGTATTATGTTCACATTATTGTTCTCAGTTTAGGAGACAATATTTTTGATCAGTGAATTGCCATAAATAAATTTAATGGAGGAAATTCCATTTAAAAAGCTCACTGTACAGTTGCACCCTTCATAAGTAATGATCTCATTAAACCAGCTATAATCCTTCAAATAGCATTCAACATTTCTTCCTAGATATTTGAGCCTTTTACTGTCAGTGTCCTGAGAGACAATGAAACCCAAAACCTGTCAATCGTAAGAGCAGTTAACTGTTTTTATGTGGGGTAATATCACTAAAGAGGTGTAATCATGTTTGTTTGCTGAGCTACATATGTTCATAAGCTACACTGTGGTAAATAAACAGGAAGTGATGTCTATGCAGTTCCCGGTATGTGCTGCGCAACAGCAAAGGAACTTTCCCTTACATATGCATGTTTAAAAAATTCCACTGAAAGCTTTTTCACAATCCCTTTGACACTCATATGTTTCTACTATTAACACAAAGTCAGCCTTCACCATAGTCATGTTTAATATGGATCATGATAAAAAAAATACATTCAACAATGTGTAGTTTGTCCATAGGACTTAAACATCTTTCAAAACCATTTTTTCTCCAATGCATGTGTCAACATATCATAGATATCTTCGTCACAACAAAAGAAGGATTATTTTTGTGGCATCTTGTCCCCATCAGAGATTTTGTAAATGCAGAGCGTTAGTCATCAGTGATACTCATCGTTTGCCAGAAGTGTGTAAAAAACGTACACCACACAAGATCTAAAATCATAATACAACTACGGTATGCTCCATGCCATTTATAAAATGGAAAAAGAGATATAAAATCACGCTTGACTCAATGTAGTCGGATCAAACTCAATAGTAATGTAGTGATATCCACTCCAAAATAAATGTCAATAAATATATATACAGGTACATAAATAGTTCCATATTATTAAATAGTTCCATATCATATATTATAAATATGATAAATAAGTAAGATACTTTATAAGGCAAAATGCCGGGTCGTTTCCACAAGCTATTTGCATCATCATGAATGTGATTCCTCTTCAGATCCCAAGCCAGCCAAGTTCCATCATCTTAGTTTGCATTGGATGTGGTCATAGCTTTGAATATGTCATCGCCTGTCCATTTCCCCTGAATTGGGGGCACATCTGCATTTTCAAGAGAGCAGCATGACACTGGACGTGTGCACATTAGGCCACGAGGAACATTCCAAATCCAGAGCCACTCTGCTCCAGTCTCCAGTACTTCAGTGCCTTCTCCGGCACAGTCATCTGACTCAGCAGCCTCTGCTCAGTCACGTTACCTTTCAGCTCGCTCACTGTCCAGCACTTTCTGGTCACAGGTGTTGAATCTGCCTTTTCTGGAAGCTCCACCTTGCAGGTGAGCTTGTCGCCCACGCTCACGCTGAGGAGGCCCCCGTTGCACTTGTAGGTGCACGTGAGGTTTAGATCGATGTATATGAAGTAGATCCCTGTTTTCTTGGCCATCAGCGAATGCTGCGCTGCGTCAAATAAGAAGTTGCTTCCAACAGAAGTCTGAGCATCGAGGTTGACGGGAGCCCACTGCATGGTGGAGTTATTTAACTCGCCTGCAGGAGGAGACAACACATCTCATTAGGAGGATGTTTACAAAGTTAAAGAACAGGTCTCTTAGTATATTCCTTTACAGTGTTGTCTTGCCTTGAGTCTAACATTATGATGTTTATATTTTTTACATATTGTATTTTTGTAGAAAATTCAGACAATGTCTCCCCTAATAAATATGTGCCATTCGTGTGTTTAGTAAATAAAATGAACTTACTTGAGACGGCTTGCACATAGACAAAGTTCTGCATCTGTTGCAAACGGTAGAAAATACAAAGTGGATTAAAAAGTGCACAGGACAGAAAGATGGAAATAAACAGGTCCAGAAAATAGCACAAAAGTTCTGAATCTTGTGTCTACCTTGTATCCGAGATCAGGGGTGTCTCTTGATCTCGTGTTTGACGTATCCAACTGAAAAGACGGGGACTGGGGCTGCAGTTTGGACTGCAGACGCATCACCACCATCACTCCTCCAGCGGCCCCGGCTGTCACCGTCACCAACAGAAAGATGATGGACGTGACGAGAAAAACGTCCAGGCAGCTTCCACGGCGGCGCTCGCTCTTCTGGAGAGACTCTTCGTCCATCTCGTTTATCGCGGTGCCTCGTCCGTCGGCGGTGAGGTGCCTGAGCTGCGCGGAGATTCACCGAGCGCGTCCGGTATTTTCCGGTATTCTTTTTTTTTTCTTTCGCTCCTGCGGATGAGAGGCTTCGATTGGCAGTGGTACAACTCCAGGTTCCGACTCCTTAAAGATAGTCCTCTCTCCGTCCTCGCGAAGCGCGTCCTAATGCGAATGACTGTCAGCTCCATCGTGGCTTTTTATAGTGCGCCGAACTTTAGCGCAGACTTTCAGTCGTGCAGGGAAAATGCGGAAGTCATGGATTTCCCCAGCGCACACGTCTCGCTAGAGCGCCCACTCATTGTGCTTCACGTTAAGTGAGGAAAGCAGACGCGCAAGTTTTCCATCGGGGCCTCGAGAGCGGCCGACGCGCAGCGGCTCGCCGTGGAAAACGAAAGGGAGAGAAGACGCGCTCCCTGCGGCACCGCCGGGCCCTGTTCCGACACGCTGCTCACTCCGCTTAGACGCGCCTGGCAAAAGTTGCACAGTGGCGATGATGAAAACCGTATTTGCTCTTGGTGGCGTAATTAGAAAAGTAGCCTATTTTTCTTGGTCTACTTGATGCAGAAAAGAAACGTGCGTGCGCGTGTGAGGTGTGATGGTGTTTGTAGGACATTAGAAATAAACTGACGACCCGGTTCATAAAATGAATAAAATGCATATAGTGTACACCAGAATACAGCCATGATTCTGGAACTGTGTAATCAATAAAGTAATGACAATATTCTAAAACCACTGTAATTCTGCAACTGTAATAGAATAATACCAATGCAGTTATGATTGAGGGCCATTCGACATCCCAGTTACAACTCACCAGAAGACCACTCCCAGAGGTGTGGACACTAACTTTTACACCTTTAAGCATTGTTATAAATACCTGTAGGAACCATTGTTCTGGAGTTCGCTGGTGGAGACAACAGACGGGCACTATGGGGGGTCAAAGGACTGACCTGAGGCCTGTTGGTTGCTGAGACCAGCGGCTCCTCAGCTGAGATGTTCTTTTTACCACAACACCATCTATTTTATTAAATACATTTGATTTTAACCTTTAGTTCTGCGATGCCCTCTGTCTGTCTGGCGTTTCTTCATTTTTCAACACAACATGTTGACAGTAAGTAATTCATCAGGAAAGTTCTCGTAGTTGCGCATTATTTTTGCCACAGACCCTGGCAATCATCCAAGCCAGCAAAAGCATGGATTTCCCCGCTCTAGGACGTGTGTGTGGGTGTGCATGTGTGAGGTGTGATTGTTTTGACAGTTAGTATTTCATCATCAGGAAAGCTCTCGTAGTTGCGCATTATTTTTTCCACAGGGCTGTTATCCAAGTGAGCAAAAGCATGGATTTCCCAGCTGTAGGACGCGTGTGAGGTGTGATGGTGTTGACAGTTAATAGTAAATGGACTGTACTTGTAAAGTGCTTTTCTAGTCTTCTGACCACTCAAAGCGCTTTAACATTACATGACATCATTCACCCATTCACTCCCATTCATACGCTGATGACAAGCTCTCTTAGTCGCGCATTATTTTTGCCACAGGCCCTGGCTATTATCCAAGTGAGCATAAACATGGATTTCCCCGCTGTTTGACGAGTGTGTGTGTGTGCGTGTGTGTGTGTGTCGGGAGATAGGGGGTGAGTGGGTATTCACTTTTTGAACAAAAAGTAAATAGCACAGCTATCGTTGATAGTCTCCAACAGGGACGGCTGGCTTTCACTGATAGATTCCTTGTGATCTACAAGTTTCCATCTTCTTTACTCATTTAATCTCTTCCGTCAGTATAACGTTGTTTTAGGTGTGAGATGAGATCACTTTTGCCCAGACATGTCAAACTCAAGGTACGATTATATCTGGCCTGCGAGTGAATATCATATGTCTATGATGGCCTGCCGGTCAATAGGACGCACACGGCTGACACTAAACGTCTCGGAATGCACTGAAAAGCAACGCATCCAGGAACTTCTCTGTTGTATGACGTGCATTCTGGTATCGGTATTGCATCGTAAGTGTCGGGCATCATGATATCTGTGGCAGGTATTGCATCTAAAGTCATAATTGTGGTATCGTGACAACTCTGCACATGGCCCTCTAGTCCAAGTTTTGAATTTTGGTGATTGAGCGCGAGCTGGCAGCACGGCACCGCCACCAAAACGTAAATCCTCTGTCTTTTTTGATGTTTGTGAAGTCTCTCGTACATGCCAACAATTGTACAAGGAATGACACAATGGGGTATTCGCCCTATGAGGGAATGTTTGGCAGACAGCCCACTCTCCGGTGGAAGGTGCACTGTCCCTTATCAAGAAGAGATGTTTAACTTATTTGCGAAACCACCGACTGGTGAGGCACCTTATTGTTGATATGCATCCTGCAACACCCCCCCCCCCCCACCCCCCCCCCCCCCCCACACACACACACACACACACACACTCACACACACAGAGTAGCACTGACACTACGGTATATGCAATTTCTGTATAGTCCTGAGTTTTTCCCTGGGTCATTTGCCTCTATCAGCCAGCATGAGACAGACATCCCTTACAAATCCCAGATTGGTTCTCAAATCATGTGAAGTGATTGATTCTAACGGAAAAAGTGTCATATAACGAACATTGAAATTACAAAAGGCTTTTCCAACTGATAGCAAGCTCACTTTAACTCATTTAAAAAACTTTATAATAAAGAGCTTGGATGTTTTTGTCTATTTACCAAAAAAGAAACATGTCAATGCAAACCATCTTCTAATAATACTGTATATGTATATTAAAGGGTGAGTTATGACGATGTGGTGAGTGGTGGCAGGCAGGACGGCGGATGGACGGTACCTCTGGTTTCGATCATAAAGCTATCCAAAAAACAACAACCAGGATATCAAATGTTCAAAGTTTATTAGTTTCTCTAACGAAATTGCAGCTCTTCAATGGCTCGTACTTAAAAATGTAATATACAGTTGTTAACTTTTATTCATCATAATGTCAAAACACAGACAACGGAAAAAGTACAAAAGCTTTTTGTATGGAAATTTTACAAAGACAGCACATGAATGCCGTCTCTTACGTTTTAGCTGCATATATAGAATGACCTCAAGTGCATTGTCACGTAAGGTTGAGAAATAAAAAACAGATTTCATAGTTATTGAGGTTATGTATTGTAGTTTTCAGGAACTAGTGCTGCAACGCTGCTGTTAAGCGGGAAATTATTGAGAAACACACTGAGATTGCATTATTCACATCTGTGGTTAATAAAGGGCCCTTAAAATTCCAGAAGTCCTCGACAAGTAAACATTTTGTTGTGGGGAAGTTAAGAATATGTTATTTCCATGGCCCAAGACAGTTTAATCCATATCATAACATGAGCTCCTCTCTCTCATAGCAGCAAACAAGGGAAATAGTGCTGCACCTCGATTGCGAGTCAGAAGTTGATACTTCAGTTAAGTTGGTATTTCTGACCTGAATGCGTCCCAGTGCATCTGCTGGGAAAATCATGGACTCCTGGTATTTGTATGGCATCTACAGAGGACCTACACCATGAGCCACAGCGGCATTAGCAAAGAGAGTACGGCACTATTAAGTGTAAGACATCGGAATGGAACACTAAAAGAGACCAGAGGAGTGGGCCGGCGGTGAGTCGCACAGAAGCACAATTAAACAATGTTACAGCAGAGTTCACAACACAAGGAAAACAAGCGTATTTCTGTCGGCAAACTCGTTTCGTTGAACTTGCACTTGTAGTAAGTCGCTGTACAGGCATTTTGAAAACAAACATTTTGAAAAAAAAATGTATGTCAATGTCAAAAACATAACTCACCACACTAATGTGAAACAACGCGTCAGTTCTGTCAATGGCATATATTTATAGATTCAGCCTATTCTTATTGTATAATGTATATCATGATTAGAGTTTCACTGAGACCTTTCTTCTTAAAATGCATAAATACATTTCACTTTGACCGACGTGCTCACTTCTCCCACAAAACATAACCCGTGACCCTATGATGCAAAAAACAGCTTCAGCAATTACAACAGCATGACATCTGAGAAAGAACGGTGGGAAAACTTCAGGGGGTTTGTTTGTGTGTGGGAGTGACAGATGCGGGGAAGTCAGCCTGAAACACACAAAATGAGGAATGCAGCATTTAGTATTACAAACATGACATTAAGTTTATAAGAGGTCAGATACTCCTGCAGGGAGAAACCCTGGGTCTTCTGTTCCCTAATGAAACTAATCCCATGTGGTTCTATAAAAAGCACAAAAGACATGACCACACGCCTCAAGTGTTTCCACATTTGCTTAACAAAGCAACTTTTGATCGAAACCTGCAGCGTATTTGTTTGTCATGACACGCTTTGAAGAGACGTTGCTAAACCTCGTGCTGCAGGTGATCTGTGTGCGGGCCGGGGTTTACCTGTCTTGACAGGCGTAGCACACTTGGAAATACGAGACATACAGGTGTGCGCTGGTTTTTAGAAGAATGGTTTATTTCTCCGTTCACAGGGTGAGAAGTGCGCATCAGCGCCCAGTTACAGCTACACCTCCATTCCCTAAAAAGGACCCTTAGCGGACCCCAGTGCCTGTGCAAGCTCCTTCCAACTTACCAAAACATGTGCATGCATGCAGGAACATATGACAGGTTAGTAAACAAATAAATAAATATAGAATGGGATGTATAAGTGGAATACATGGTAAAGGGGGCGGGGTCCATTTACTTTGGACCCACACAGGACACAAATATGCCGATGCATTCACAAACCTGTTGGTAAAAGGAAAACAAGAGTCCTACGAGGCCTCTGCTTCGTGTCATAAGAGGAAGTGATGCCACATGTTGGGACTCCCTAGGTGTCAAAATACCAAGCTTGGTCAGTGCTCCTCTACGTTTGACCACAACACACATTTCATATTTAATTCACTTGCAAAAGAAAAGAAATCACAGCCTCAAGTGTTTCATTTGGATGGTGGCCGTCTTAGTTATTTGCAACCAGTAAAGGAAAATCGGTCGTAGGCGTGTGCTGTCGTGTCATTTACGTCTCGGCTCGGGGCAGCAACCTGTCACTCACAAGGTAACATGCACAGTGTGCACAGTTTCTGTGTCCAGAGTTATTCTGGGGTCAGGATTACGTATGGGATTTTTCAACAAAAATAACCACCAGCTGGGCTTTTTTACACGGGGAAGTCACTGTCGATGTTTTCACTTCACAATTCGAAAAGTACAAGTACTCCGTCATACTCCCACTCTTCCCCTCTCTCTCTCTCTCTCTCTCGCTCCCTTCCTCTCTCTACAAAAAGAAAAAATTGCTTACCATCAGCAAAGTAGAGCAATCAATCCTCCCCTGGTATTTCTTTTGTTACCTCCTGAAGCAGAGGGCTCAGTTGTAATTAATTTCAATACACTCACCTTTTCTCCCCAACACTGGCCGAGTCAATAGAGGAACTTGCTGTGAAAGTTATGTGACGTTGTTAAACTGATATAATCATGATCTTGACATGTTACAACTAATCATTCACCTCCCAATGAAAGGAAACAAAAAGTAAAAATGATGTAACAGGGTCACAGTAATAAGGGAGTGGCTTTATTGATGATGTAAGACGTTATTCAAAGTTGACCCTCACCCAAAGGTCATCTTTGTACCAAAAGAAATATATATCACAGAACAGGGCTGCGTGGTTCAATCTGCGCTGCTTTTTATTAAGCATTTGAAGCAATGAATTTCTCGTGTGTTTTTAATTGTGTGAATGATAATACAAACACTCGCTGATCGTTGGCTTGTAACTGATCTGTAAAGCATTGCTAAACGTAAGCGTAAAAAGTTCCCTCTTACATGCCGTGAAAAACTAGCAGCTACAGCTTCCGGCATTGGACTTTAATATAACAACAGTTTGATGCAAAAAATGCAAAAAGTAATTCAGTAGCACTTTGTAGAAAAGTAATTATGCTGTTATGGAAGTGTTCTCACTGTAATCTGCATTAACAGTTTGTAGCTGGTTGAAACACACTTATTGAAAGTCGCTTTGGATAAAAACGTCAACTAAATGACATGTAATGTAAATGTATTAAAGTAAACTACATAATGTGTTATTTAGCATGAGTAAAACGCTTCAAGAAGCAAATTCATTTTAAAATGTTACAATTCAAATGTTATTATTTTCCAGCACAGAAACAAGTCAGTCAAAATGGCCTAAATGTATTGAACCTGCAACTCACAGTAAAAGTATTTATTTGAAATCTTTCTCTTTAAGCTCAAAAATAACTTTGTGAAAGTTTTAAAACTTTGCAAAAGTCATACAATCAATGGGAATGGTGAAGGATGGCGTATGTGAGTGGCTTTCTCTCATTTGACGCACTGATCGTCACACCCTTAATGAATGACCTAATTGGCTAAAACAGAGAGAGAGAGAGGGAGAGAGAGAGAGAGAGAGAGAGAGAGAGAGAGAGATTTTTGATTTTGATAAACCTTTATTTTCTTATAAAAAACAAACACAAACAAGAATAATGCCTGATGACATAAAGGTCCAATCAATACACAGAAGAACGCCACGCTCTCCTATCAGCCAGTCCACACCAGGCTCCTCTGCAGCATCAACGCACACCGCCCACTCCGCCGATGAACTGGTAGTCCATCTGGTCACTGGCTCCTCACCTCCGCCGGTACCCCACTCAGTCCCCAGCAGCCCTCTCGTTGCCACTGTTGATCTTCTGGACAATCTTTCGCAGCCGGAAGACCTCCTGCTGCGTGTATCGGGAACTGCCTCGTTTGCTCGCACCCTCCCGAGCAGTACGACCGAATTTCTCCATATCCGGAAAGTAGTCCTCCAGCTTAATCCCCTTCATGTTCTTGGTGGTCTTCAGGAAGAGTTTCACCCTGCCCACGCTGTACCGATTTGTGGCCGTCTCGCCGGAGGAGACGCTGTGCGCAGAAGACTCCGCTCCTGCTGCCCCTCCCCCCTCTGTCTCTCTGTTCCCTGACCCCTTCTTGGCCTGAGAGCCCCCTCTGCTCTCCGTCTTTCTCTTCAGGCGGGGGACTTTTAACGCCTCTTCTTCTCCCTCCATGTCCATGTCGCTGTCCGTGGACAGGGTCCCTTCAATGTAGGTCCCCAAACCCGTTCCCGGCTCCTCTTGCCTCCCTTGACCCACCTGCTGGACCCCACTCGCCCCTTCTTCCATCCCTACGCCCCCTTGACCCGCAAGCTGGACCTCGTCTGCTTCCTCATTCGCCTGCCCCACCTGCTGGGCCCCACTCACCCCTTCATTCGCTCCGTCACTCGCCTGCCCCACCTGCTGGGCCCCACTCACCCCTTCATTCACTCCGTCACTCGCCTGCCCCACCTGCTGGGCCCCACTCACCCCTTCATTCGCTCCGTCACCCGCCTGCCCCACCTGCTGGGCCCCACTCACCCCTTCATTCACTCCGTCACCCGCCTGCCCCACCTGCTGGGCCCCACTCACCCCTTCATTCACTCCGTCACTCGCCTGCCCCACCTGCTGGGCCCCACCCGTGTCTTCATTTACCCCGTCAGTCCCTCTCTCCACCAGCTGGACTCTGCACCCCCCCCCCTCACTCACTGCACCCTCCTGGACTTGACCTGTCCCCGTTTCACCTCCCTGTTGGACCCCAACTGTCCCCTCTTGTCTTTCCTGCCCACCTTGGCTGTGACCAGTAGAGGTCTTCTCTGGGCATGTCCTGCTCAGATGTCCCTCTCTGCCACACCGGTAACATTTCGTGCTGTCAGAGTTGACAAACATCACATAGTCAAACCCATCCACCCTTAATTTGAACACCACGTTCAGATCCTCGTTTTTCTTGTTGAGGATCATGTAGAGCGTCCTCTTGTGAGATACCACGTGTCTCAGGAGAGGGGATTTGAGACCCGAGGACACCTTATTAATGGGAGACACGACCACCCCGTGTCTCGACAGTTCTCTGGTCAACATCTCGTCCCTGATGAACGGGGGCACGTTAGAGACCGTGACTCGGGTCGCTGGCGTGGCGAGAGGCAGGACGGGCACGAACGTCTCGTTCACCACGATCCCCTTCTCCACCACCATGTTGGCTTTGTCCACGCTGTCTATGAACATCACCACCGCGTTGTTCATGCGGGCGGCGGACTTTACGCTGCCGTGACCGACCATCTCCCCCACGGCCAGGCTGCAGTCCTCCACCGAGCACGGGAAGCCCGGCGGAACCTTAACGCCGTGCTTCCGCGTCAGTCGGGTCAGGTCCATGGCGGCGTTTAGCACGCCGACCAGCGCGAGCCGATCAGCCGCAAAAAACGCGCACTGCACAAACACAGACCTCTAAAAACCAAGTCCACACAAACTCTCTAGGTTCTCCACATTAACTAGTGGAAATATCCACACGGAAAACAGTATCGCTCTCAGCTCCACGCTCCGTCACTCAGAGAGAGAGAGAGAGAGAGAGAGAGAGAGAGAGAGAGAGAGAGTTCTCCGCTCCACCGCGGTCCGAATCTCCTGCAGCGAGTGAGGACGAACCCTGCAGAATTTGTGATGAAATTCAAAATGCTTAAAAAAGACAGGTCACTTTTAAATTGAGGCGGCACGTGGCGTGGGGCGGGCGTGGGGGGGGGGGACCTTAAATACTGTGTCAACTTGTGCAAGTGCTTAGCTTGCAGTCTCTCCGCGGAGTGAGTGTTTCAACGCGCGCTCCTGACGTTTCTGATGCCAACAACTTCTTTCCTCCGAGCGTCCGGCCGCAGCCAATCGTCATGTTGGATAAGTTGGGGGCTCAGTGCGCCGGGGTCGTGGTCTCCAGCGCGGACCTGCAGCTCAAACTGACGGACAACAAGAGCAGCCTGGCCGCAGCGGGGATGGGGATGGAGACCGGCACAGGGAAGAGACTCATAGAGATAACTGGTCCGGCTTTATCCAAAAGAAAACTTCTGATCGGTTTGGATCTCCTCTGCCTCTGCCTGGGTAAATATCAAAATACACATCAAAAGTACTGCTGCTTCATTAGTAACCTTCTTTATTGAAGTGGATCAGGAACGCACACAACCAAAGCACCCGTATAGTGTCATTCATCCCAAGTAAACAGCATAAAATAAGTGAATAATTGTCAAGTTCTGATACAATGTGACCATCAAATCACATGGACTTAATGCATTAAGTCCATGTGATTTGGTGGCTGTTGTTTGCATTGGATTGCAGCAAAGTGTTTTGTATATTTTGTTAAGTGAACGGCATAGAAAGTAAAATTTTCTTTTAGCCATGTATGCGTATTTAAAGCTGATAAAACAGTCGATGGAATTAATCAATGGACTGTTTGGGTCATTTTTTAAGCAATTGTGTATTCTGCTCCAACCTCTCAATTTACGAGGATTTTCTTTGCTGTTGTCTTGTGATTGTACCTGTGAATGTCTTTAGTCTTGTATTGTGTTGGTCAGACAAAACAAACCTGTGACCTGATCCTCACGGGCGTCAGCTCCCATAAACACTGGCTTTCATTCCCCCAGAGTTCCTCTGCTGAATGTTCCACTTCGTTTCCATCCCTTTTTATTTAGTCAACAAAGACAGTCCGGGACTATCCGGGCCTGGCGATCGGGCATGTGGGCCTTCACAGTATGAGAAACAAATTAGCCTTATAAGTTTATCCACAGAAGGAGAAAAGAAAAGAAAAAAAGGAACTTTTTTCGTCGTCTACATGTATCCCTGGCTCTCCTTTCTCCACTTATGCTCGCTCTCGAGCGCTCCGTGCCAGCTGCTTTGTGCATTGCCGAGGGAATTCTACAGTTTCCATGACAACCTCTAGTTCTCAGGGTAGAGCCGGGCCAGGGGGAATTGTATTTGGTATATATAAAACATGCACGATCCACCGTGTATGTGAGTGTGTGTGTGAGAGAGATTGTTGCTCTCTGCAATGGTCCCTATAGTAGCAGAGGTTATGTAATGTCAGCTAATTGGGAAAAGCTGGACGGAGAGGTAGCTTGTAATAACAACAGACATGAGACTCTCTCTTTCTCTACTGTATGTGTGCAGGCATGCAAGACGGAGAGGGAGAGATGGGGGGCGGGGGGGGGACACTCATGAGACAAACAGAGACAGTGTGAGGCTGGTTCTGTCCTGCTGTAGCGTTTGCTCCTTGTTATGTGGGGTAGAGAGCTGTCACAAACAACCCCCTCTTTCTCTTCTCATCATCAGACACACAGACAGGCAAACACACACACACACAAATTCAAAGCATAGTTTCCACCCTGTTTTTGTCCTTTAAAACTATATTCCTTGTTGGAGTACTGATACAGAAAGCGTTGTCACATTCTGAAAGTTGGCTTCAAAAGAACCGGATTTTCTATCACTATTTCTGCAGAGTTCTTCCATTGCTGTGTGTGTTAGTCAACATTGCAATTTAAAGACATTTGGCTGCTTTTGTTAAGAGTCTAAAACCCTGTAATCAGCCCTTTGAGGCTGTACTTTGACACAGCACTGCTTTTAGCTAAATGCTAACATTGCTCATAATGGCAGTGACATGTTAATGTTAGCAGGCAATTAACCATTTTCCAGTCTCAGTTTAGTGTCCCAACACTTCCTAGTAAGCACAGAGTAAGAAAGGATTGATGGGCAGGATACGAGTCTTTTTAATAAAGGTTTGGGGCAAACTCAAGTGCTAGACCTCATGAAGGCTCAATACAATTGGTACTGAACCACATGTTTCTACTATATATTTCAAATGACACTCAGTCCTCGTCTGCGCAGATGTATGACACCTATTTTCACTGGATACAGATGTTTCAACAGATGTTGCATTTTTGCAGCCCATTGTTTTGCGCCTCTTTCCTCCTCACACGCATCGTCTCCACATTCCCATTCCGGAGGGGAATGTCTACGCTCCCACTGCGGATCATTGGGTTCTCAAGTCATCTGCGTTCTCGTCATCCTACAGCTTCCATCCCTTTCTTTGCGTGTGAGCTGAAAGCAATGAGTCCATACAGGAGGGGCTTCATGTGCGGGGACCCCAGCATCGCCTATCCTTATCTGCAACGAGAGGCCATACCGGATGAATTGCTCATCACGGGAGGCATCATCATCACTGGCCTCACTGTGAGTACTGGTCCTCGTGAACTCCCCACGCGGTTCTTCATATTCATGCAACGAGAATGTCTCGTGACCACGTGTCCACCCACAGATCGCCCTCGGGGAGTGCTACCGAGTGCGCTTCAGAGGCGTCAGCTCCAAGGCCTTTGTGAGGAACCTGTACGTGTCCTGTCTGTACAAGGAGCTGGGCTGCTTCCTGTTCGGCTGCTGTGTCGGCCAATCACTGACCAACATGGCCAAGCTGAGTGTCGGGCGGCTGCGACCGCACTTCCTGTCTGTGTGCGGCGTCACCTACGCGACCCTTAACTGCACACCTGGAACCTACGTCGCAACAGTGACCTGCCGCCAGCTCGACCACCGGCTGGAGGAGGAGGCCAGGTGTGTGTGTGTGTGTGTGTGTGTTAATGTACAGTGTTATTATGCTTTTTTTTCTACGTTTTTCTAAATACCTCTCCATATTTTTAGGAAGTCCTTCTTCTCTGGTCACGCCTCCTTTGCGATGTACACAATGCTCTATTTAGCCGTGAGTATCATCCATCCACCCGTCTATCAATCAAACAATAACACATTTTCTCCCCCACGCACACACGCTGGCACGGTTTACTGTATCTCCAATTACCATCTCTTGATAAAATGCTGAGAGGGAATGAATGAACCTGGGAGCCATCTTCCGCCCAGTCAGTGGCAGAAAGAGAAGGAACGAAAGAGGAGAGGGAGAAAGAGAGGGACTAAAAGGAGAAATGGGACAAACAGAGCCAGCTTTGTTCTGCTGTGGGAGGAGTGTGACCTCGCCTCCCTGCCTCACTGCTCTCCTCTATTGTGCGAGTGTGTGTGTGTGTGTGTGTGTGCAGGCTGCTTCGTCTGTATGTGTTTATGGCACTCTGTTAGTGTCCCTGAGCAAGTGCCTGATACATGTGCGCATACAGCATATTAATGTGTGGGAAGTCTTGGCTTGCTTGTTAAAAAAGGGTAAAAAGGTAAGATGAAAAACAGGCCATGGAAGCTTCATTAAATGCGTTCTGTTCGATATTCAACACATTG
This sequence comes from Gasterosteus aculeatus, assembly GCF_964276395.1. Classification (NCBI taxonomy): domain Eukaryota; kingdom Metazoa; phylum Chordata; class Actinopteri; order Perciformes; family Gasterosteidae; genus Gasterosteus; species Gasterosteus aculeatus. Next base: position 8,448,211 of record NC_135696.1, on the reverse strand, counting down.
CGCCTCATTCCCAACCTACACTTTTAGGGACCAACGGGTTCAATGTGTTGAAGTCTTTGCAGTTCAATTAGTGCAAATTTGTTTGGTAACATTATGTGCTCCACACAAAAAAAACTTGTTTTTATACAGTTGCTAGGCAACCACCCAACGAGTGCTAACATTAACACTGACCCTTAACAGCATGCTACCTGATAATTAATATTCCAGTTTGAATTAATGAACATTTTTTACTGAAATCTCAGGTATTGCATTAATTTACCTACAGGTCTCCATATTTAATTAAAATAAAAAAAAACAAGAAAACGCTTCAACTAGAAGAAAAAACGCGCGATGCTCATCAATGCAAAAGCAGTGTGAAAAACAATTCACTCATTGAGAACATTTTTTAATGAGTCGCCCAAGGATGCATAAACATGCCCTGTCTTCTACCCAACTGTGTCTCTTTCTAACCTAAAATCAAGTTACTAGGGGTTGTAGTCAAATGACTATCCACTCTATACTTACTAGATAACACATTGATGGAGCAGAGCGGTGAGTTTAGCATCAGTCTGTACTAATAAATATAATCTAACAAGGTAAATCCCATAGACATACATGAGGAGTTCCTCACATCTGGAGGGTGCAGGCAACAGGCTTAAGGAGGGAAACTGTGATTGGGTATCAACGAAAATTAAATCACAGTAACAAATATTGCCCCCGTTTTTCTGCGCTCTAAACAAGGCGTTCGTTTTCCCACGCAGTTTTACCTTCAGGCTCGGTTGACGTGGCGCGGAGCCCGGCTGCTGAGGCCGGCCCTGCAGTTCTTCCTGCTCCTGCTGGCGGTCTACACGGGTCTGACCCGCATCTCGGACCACAGGCACCACCCGTCCGACGTGCTGACGGGCTACATACAGGGAGCCCTCACTGCTTATTGGGTGGTCAGTATAACCTCCGCTGCCTGAGTGTGTCAACGTCTGTTAAACATCGGCTTGATCGCGTGCGTTTGTGTGTTTCTCAGGCCTTCCACATCTCGCCCATGTTTAAAAGCTCAAGTTCAGATCTGTCTCCGACCGAGACCCCGGACAGCCCCTTGTCGCCGCACCACACCGTCTGCTAAACCCTCACGTCCACCAACCCCTTTGTGTTCAAACGGCTTGGGTTCACCTTGGAAAGACAAGGACTTTGAAGAATGTGAGACTATTTCCTGTAAAGTCAAACCCCGTACCTCAGTATGTGGACAGTGTGAGACGGAGACTCAAGTGGCTCAGGTGACTCAAGTGGTGGAGGGACGGTGCTGCTAACAATACAGGTTGCTTGGGGGAAAGCCTGTTCTTCTGTCCATGCGACCTTAACTTCACATTTGATGCTTACCTGTGAGATGAGACGACAGCAACCTCTACCACACTATACCTGTGAATATATATGCCCATCTTGTACATCTTGAATTATACTGTAAAAGCACTTTTTTAGTATTATCACTAATAATTTTCTATGTAGCATGTAATATATTTTATACAAACATTTGATATAAGTTGAACTGTAGGCTTTTTTTTTACATAAACCCAGTGAATGTAATGGTGTTGAAGGAAAGCACAATTAGCGAGAAAGCAACTCTTTTAATGCGTGTTGTTTCATTTAGATGTGGTATTTGTCCTGTTTTCATTCAGTGTGTTGCACAATAATGAGTCTGACTAGGTGGATGTCTACACAATAGATATAATCTTGTTTGAAATATCTCTCAGACTTTTTCATAATGCCAGACTGTTGCTATACTACTTATCACTCCAAAGGCACACAGGTCATTTAAATAAAAATGTAATTTTTTAAAATAATCATTGTCTCTTCTAAACCAACAACAAGGAAATTGTATTTTGTGTTGATGTCGGCCCTCCGGACAAAAGTGGAAGCGTTCCTGACTTGCTGAGTCGTGGCTCTGCTCCCCCCCCCCCCCCCCCCCCCCCCGTTGAGGGCCCAGCGCGGAGCTCTCCTCCTCCCGCTGGAGCTTCAGCTCAGCGCAGTCTGGATGTAGACGCCGAGTATAAGACTGACATTGACTGCAGATTTGATCTCCTCCCCTTCCATTAACGCTATCATCTATTTAGCCGTTTTACCATAATTGCATCACAGGCGTAGCGCTACAGAAGATGCTAGAATTGGGCGGTAGTTGTCTTTAGGTTTGTCACTTTAACGTCACATAGTTATTTATTTCCAAGAAAGAAGAGAGGGTTGACATTTTTTACGGCATGAAAATGTAACTTTGTCCAGATGGTTGTTTTATCGAATTTATTTATGAAGTATCAAAAGTAAAAGTACTCATTGAGCAGACCACTGGCCCCTGTGAGAGTTCCATTATTGTGGATGAGATTATGGGAATATTAGCACTGATGCATAAGAAACATTTCAATTGTAGCCGGATGTGGCAGATACTTAAAGAGAATACTGATGGGCTGTCTACGTTTGTAAGAATACTTCATATTAAACTCATCACATGTTCAATAAATACTAAGTAATTAGTAGCTGTCATATAGGGCAAAGTAGAATATACCACGGAAGAACGCAAATGTACTTAGTTACATTAACACACAGTTTGTAAAGGCATTTTTTTTTAATCTGTTAAACTTTCTTTTCATTATACGCGTCAACAGTATTTCGCCCCACTGCACATTTACATTTGTCCTTCTTGAAAACCTTGTTCTCTCTGTACATCCTCACAAAGAGAAAGACTGTAACATTAATTTCACATGTTTACTTGAACTTCAATAGCAATACAAGACAATCAGAACACTTGAGGTCGATATTTACAAGGATCTCAGGGGGGGTGCAGAAAAGTTCTGAGGTTTCATATGATCTCTGGCTCAGGAGTCAATAGTTCTGACGCTATGACAGGCTCCATGGCAACGACTTCCATCACCAACAGGGAGGGCTGGTGGGGTGCGCTTGATGTGAAATGGGATCGGTCAAGAGTTCAAAATCAGTAGGAGGGGACGCGTGTAAGAGGCCCCCCAGTTGATATCGATAAAATGCTTCACTGTGATACATTAATTATACAAGAATGATGTATATACACGCACTCGCTCGTCCTTACGCACACACACATGCTCATCAAGCTATTCACGCACACCTGCTCACACGCATACTCTTCAGCACTTTCCTCCTACGGTTTGTAGCCTGGTAAAGCCACTATAAAGTCATGCACATGTTCTTTGAAAGGATTTTTTGGCAACACACAAGTGCTTTTCTTTGACACACTGTTTGCTTGCTACAGAGAAGGGAAACACGCAGCCGACAAACCAATAGGAACTCAGGACGATGGGCCCATAAGGTTAAGCACCTATGAGGCGGGAAGACACAGAAGGGTTTTTAGGAAAGAGGAGGTAAAGAGAGGTACAGAGGAAGTGGCACAGGAAGAGTTATAAATGGATCACAGTCATAGAAAAGTAACAAAACATGAAAAGGGGGAAGTCTCGTGGTGATCGGGAGATAGAAGCAGGGAGGAGCCATCGCTGTCGTCGTCACTGCCGTCATCATCCATCATCATTATCCTCTTTGTCGTCGTCGTGCTTTCCCCTCCGCTAGATCTTCTATATTTGTTATAACCACCGTCTTCCTCCTCGTCCCTGGTTTCTATGCCCCGATCACCACCGCCCTAGTCACAGGCTGGTCACCCGCTGCATCTGTCCGTCCTCTCCCTCCGACGTGGGCTCCGCTGAGTACGCTGCCTCCCCGTTGGACGCCACCGGCGGCGGCTGGTAGAAGGTCTGCAGGTGATTGGGCCGTGGGCCCAGCGGGGGTCGGCCCAGGCTGTAGGGCAGCTCCAGGGCCGGCCGCTGAGGCTGCCCAACGGGGCTGCTGACCTCTTCTGGACCTTCCGGGCTGCTGTCCGGGTACGAGAGGGTCGGAGGGGAGGTGCGTGTGTAGAAGCGCGGCGGGGAGCTGCTCCGGCTGTACACCTGGGGGGAGTGGCGCGAGTAGAGATTGTTTGGAGGCGAGTTAGTTTCTCGCGGGGCGAAGATGTTCGTTGGCGGGGAGCTTCGGGGGAAGATGCCGAGGGGAGGCGAGCGTCGCTCTCCTGGGTAGAGTGGGGAGGGGTTTAGATCTTGAGCGTAGATAGGTGAGGAGTCAGTGTCGAGGTCGAGGTCAGGGGTCAAAGGTAGAGCGAAGCTGTCAGAATCTTCCCGTTCGCCGTGATACCGAAGAGACCCTCTATCTTTCCCTCTTTTCCTCCCGTCGAGACCGCCGTCTTTGCTCTCGAACAGGAAAGATTCGTCCCTGTCTATATCCATTCCTCCTCTCCACACATCCAGCGCTCGATCCTTCTGTTTCTCACTCTCTCGTTCGATCCCCGCTCTCCACCCATCCCTGTCCTTTAAAAACAAGGATTCGTCTTTTTCTCTGTCCATCCCACCTCTCCATCCATCAATCCCAAAGTCGTTCTTCTGTGTTATAAAAGTCTCTTGCTGGTTTGTCTCCCCGCGCCACACTTCCATCCTTCCACTTCTCATCTCCAGCAGATGAGATTCCTCCCTCCCTCTCTCCATTCCAGCCCTCCATTCGTCCATCTCTTCATCTCTTGCCTGAGAGGTAAAAGACTCGTCCCTCCCTCTCTCGTTTCCTGCCCTCCATTCGTCCATCATTTCTTCTCTTTTTAGGAGAAACGTCTCGTCCTTCTCTCTGTCTTGGCCACATCTCCATGCTTCTACACCTGCCTCCCTCTGTTTCATCAGCAGGGGCTCTTCCAGAGCCTTGTAAAGGGACTCAGACTCTTGAGGAGGAGGGGGAGGAGGAGGCGGGAGGGGCCTGTCCCGGTAACGCTCCCTGTCTCTCTCCCTCTCCCTGTCCCTCTCTCGCTCTCTGTCGCCCGCTACGCTCGGGTCGCCCGTGCCGCGGTGCCGCGATAGGGTGCCGGGCGTGCGGCTGAGGGTGGAGTAGGGCCGCGCCTGAACATCAGGGGGGCGCACCTGCTGCCTGTCCTGCAGCCCGCGACGACTCAGAGTGCCTTGCAGCGACCTGTCCCCGTCTTTCAGCAGCTCACGAGACTCAGAGTCTCCAGAAACCCGAGGGTGTGACCAGCCGTCCTGCAGGCGCGGTGCGGCGGCGTGGTCTTGCCCACGCGCTGCGGAATGTGTCTCGGCGTCCGTGGTGTGGTGCCGCGTGTGCGCCCAGGCCTCCTGTGCGTTGTGGCGCGCGTTTGGCTGCATGGTGGAAGCCCAGCCCTCTTGGGGCTGCTGCGCGTGGCGGGTCAGAGTGGCCGTGTGCGCGAGGGCCGCCCTGTCGTGATGCTGCGGCCGGGCCAGGCTTCCGTAGCGCTCGGGGGGAACAGGCATGGCGGCCGAGGGCCTCAGGTTGCTCTGCACCAGCTCCGAGATGATCATCTTCTCCAGCGCAGCTGCGTCAGACAGGTTACGGCGTATACCGCCGCCGCCGCCGGCCAGATCGGTGGCCCCGTGTGGGGTGAGGAGGGCCGGGGAGATGTCATCACCTCCCATGCCGACTCCTCCCTCCCGCAGAAGGTCAGTGCTGCCCACCACTCCAGCTCGGGATCCGGGTGTGGTTCCCAGACCGTGCAGGGTGAAGGTGTTGGGCGTGTAGCCTCCATTGAGACACACACTGTCCAAGCCACAGGACTCCTGGCTCTGGGACACTCCACCTTCTGTTGGGAGAAACATTATGATGGAAATTAGCAAACAGGGAAACCCTAAAAGATTCACATTAAGAGATTCATGTAGATGGAGGTGTGAATGGAGAAGAGAGCGCAGCGTTCATGTGCCTATTGAGGGTGTGGCTTTCCAGATTTTGGCATTGGAAATATTCCTTGATGAGATGTTCAGTTATGCACCCACATGAGATGTATGTTATGTCTTTATGGTCAATAATTACTGTGTGCAAATGTTGCACAGGTTGTCTATGAACAGGGAAGTGGCGCTCAATGATTTGGTGAGCACAATAAAGGGGAGCTCGTACTGTGTTTGGTTCTGAAGGTTCCTACTGGTCCACGTGAAGACAGAGGGACAGAGAGGGAAAGTGTCAATTTAAAAGACAAACATATAGAGGTAAGAAACAAAAAACAGCACACAGGCATAAACCAAAAACCTTTCAGCTTTTAATTACAGACATTCAGAATGTACAGAAATCAAAAAGAAATGACAAACTGAAAAGGGAAAAGGTCTGGAAATATTTTGGACAATGTTATCTTATCCCAGATGTCGGCATGTATGTATAAGTAGTGCTCATGCAATTTCTGTGTTTTGACACATAAGTAAACATAAGACAGAAAAAGAACACAGAGAGTTAGAGTAAATAATCTCAGTAGCAAACATTTGTTAGTGTTATGTAATGTACCTGTGGAGGCGAAGGGTTGGTTGTAGCCCTGCGTCAGCATTGTGTCATATGGAGAGGCTCCGGCATGAGTCTGCAACACCGGGTTTGTCAGGAAATGATTCCCCAAAGCGGCTGAGGAGAAAAAAAAAGGGGGCCATTGATAGAACTGAAACACAGCGGAGGCACCAAGGCTGGTATTCAAGTCAAAGTCTCGGTTACCTACCTCGGTTAAGAGTGGGTGTGTTGTTAACGTCTGCAGCGATGAAAGACGATTCAGTCTGTCTGCGAACGGTGTCGTTCCACATCCTCCTGATACGACTCTGGCGTAGAAACATTTCAAGGTCAAACACATTGAGAGAGAGAGACGAAGAGAAAGAGCCTGAGATGGTGGCGTGCATCGTAACGTACCTGTCGGTTAGCAGTCGCTCTGCGACTCTGGCTGCTGGTGTAGCGGCTGTTGGAGCGCAGGGCGGCACCCTTCACAGAGTCCGGGGAGCTGGAGGAGGAGGTGGCGCAGCACTGCGAGAGGCGCAGGCACCGGCCGTAGTCCTTCTGACCCTGCAAGCAACATTCAAAGACAAATGCTGAGGTTACGAGTGGGGTCCAACGGTCTGACATGGCAAGATCCGCGAGTAAAGAGACGGACCTTCCTGGCGAGGGTGCAGTGCAGTATGGTGATGAGGAGGCCCTGGGCGGTGTTCAGGGAGGAGAAGAGGTAGGCCAGGATGAGAGACGGAGCGCACAGGAACATCAGGCCAGAGGACCAGGTGACGCTCTGCAGGAAGAGCAGCGTCAGGGAGCCCACCGCCCACGCCCTGGAAATCACATTTCATTTTCATTTCTGACAACAAGAGTTCACTCACCTAAATCTGTTAGTAATGGGATTTTTTTTCCAGTCCCCGGGCTTTAAAGTTACAGGTGGAAGCTTTAAGAAAGATTACTTTGTGTCACATTCGCTCAAACTGTCACTTCATCCCGGCATTAGTACATGATGCAGATAATCTGTGGAATAAAATCAGGTTCCTCCTCTTAGCGCTCCTAATGGCATTCGCAACTCACCCGAAGAAAAACAATCAATCAGGGCTGAGAAGTCTCTAACCCAGCAGTCAATCACCGCTCAGACTGTCGAAATAGGCAAAGCTGATAAAATATGAATCAAGATTATTTTTCTGCATTGCCTATTACCTGCCTCATATCGCAATCATAAAACTTACTACACAGTTTCCATTTTAGGACCCCTCTGCTTTTGCCGACACAAATTGTCAAACCTCTGCAGATTTTTCCGACCCCTATAGGACTTTGTGATGTCAGGAACAGAGGATGCTGTGACAGGGTTGAGGTGTTCACTTAGATGAGGCTTACAAAAGCCTCCATGTCTGCATGAGACCGTTCAAACACTGCGACTGATAAAAGCGACCTTCCTTCAAACATCTAGCATTGTAAACATTGTGCTGTTCTGGCCGCCTGCTCCCAATGCTATAAAAAACACACTCTATTGTTCCCATACGTTTTAATCCATACTTATCCAGACCAGAATTTTATTTGCTTTACTTACTGCTGACAAGACAAATGTGGTGCAGCTCTTTTTCTGATCTTGGAAAAGCTGTCAATGTCTTACTTTCAGCTTTTCAGAATCATTCTGTTCAACAAAATAAAATAATAAAACTATTTAACTGAATTTACATTGACTTGGATTAGGTCCATCATACACTAAAGACGGCCGTCAAGTTAATTTATTTACAACCTAATATGGATTTATAATATATATATGTATATATATGTATATGTATATATATATATATACATATACATATATATCAATAAATGTCAATTCTACTTTACTATTTATAGTTATTATTATTATTCACATGTGGTGTTGGAGTCACAGTGACTGGAACACAACGCTATCTACATATTATACCACACAATGGAACAACAGGTGACTCTGTACCTCAGGTTGTCATGGCGACTGGAGTCTGGCTTCAAAGCAGCAGTACTGTGCATCTTGTGTAAGGTCATCACCAAGACAATCAGGTTCAACTGGGAACAAAAAAAGAACAAAACATGTCTCAACATCATGCTAATACACACTGATGTTTAAAAAATACTTTCAAATGATTGCGTCCAAAGGGCAGCATGAATTATCCGTACGCACCGTAATGACGACACCAACCGGTCCAAGGAAACTCCAGATAAAGTAATTGTCTGTTCGAAGCCAACATCTACACGCACACACACATCTCATGGTTAATAATGATCTATTAGATAGCTGGAATGCAACTGTCTTCACCCCAAAATGTGCACACAGGAACACACACACACACGCACAAAGACACACAGTCGTCAACGTACGCAGTTTTTGAGCCGTAGCCTCTGAAGTCAATGGCTGCGGAGACGGCCACCACCAGCCCAGGAATGGAGTATCCACACAGGTAGAAATACTTCCTCCTGGAGTTACGTCCCTCAAACACCTCCCGCTGCAGCAAGTACAGTTCCACCCCCTCCAGACACAACCAGCAAAACACTGAGAGCAGCGAGAAGTGCAGCAGGCCGGCAATGATGGAGCACACCACCTGCAGATTCACATACAGCAGAAGGAATGCTCGTGTAAAATGTTTCCCTAAACAACAGGCTTCAAGATACGTGCGTAATGCATGAGCACTCACTGTGTATTGCGTCTTGTTGGCACCAACGAGGAACAGCAGTTCAGTGACGAGCAGGTTGGCCCACAGGTTGCAGTGGATGGTGCTGTGGTCTGTGTGCCACGGCGCCCCCTGGCAGCACAGGGTGGTAAGGCAGGTGGCCAAACACACCAGCGCTACAGAGATGCCAACCCAGGAAACTACATAGACGAGAAGCTCTTCTACACCCACCCCGAACTGAAGAAAAGAGGCAGACGGGGGGAAAAGTGCAGAGAGATTTAGTCCGATTTTTTTTTTATCTGATCAAAATGACATGTATGCAAAAACAGGTGCAGGATTGTGAGTGAATATCAATGTATTTTGTGGTGTTGAGTCCTCGTGTGCCTCTGGTTGTGTGTCCCAATGTGTTACATAACATCTATTCAAGTGAATAAAATCACACCCAACAAAGAGGACATCTTGCAACGAAACACTTAAATTCAATTTCATGCCAGCACATAATAGCCTGTGGTATTTATCACTCTCACACACACACACACAACACGCAACCCCCACCCTCCCCTTCTGTGCTTGACTTATAAACGTTTGGACGGCAGGGTGCGGGTGAAGTCCAACTGTGCTTCAGCAAAAGGGCGAATAAAGGCGGAGTCCGGAAGCCTTTGTTGGTTCGAGAGCGGAGCTCATGAAGTTATGGTTTGGCGCGCGGCCAACTCGAACGAAGCAGTAGTGGCAGTGATAGTGTGTGAAACGGTCCATCAATACATCTGCACAAAGGCTAAACGCTACACTTCATTGTGTCTCCAGAGAAGGTACATGCGAATCAAGAGAAAACACACATACTTAAACAGTGCGGCGTGTTTGTGGAGCGTGTTACTTACGGCAGGTTGCTGATATGTCATGAGGACGGCGTAGCTGGAAAGGTGGTTGCAGGCACAGGTAGTGTGTGTGTTGTTAGTGTGTAACAGACGGCAGCCCTGCGTAGACCACCGGCCGTTCCCAGAAGCCCCGGTTCCGTTCCAGAAAGAGCAGTTGGGGCCAGAGTGGTTCTCCAGCTGTGGGGTCAAAGGGACGCAAAAACATTTGTGCTTATAGTACGAAGTGAGCAGAGGGAATTTACTCTTTTTAAAGATTTTCCAGACTGACCAGCAGGTGCCTGAGAGTGAAGATCACCGGCTCGGAGAGGTACACTCTGTTGGATCCTCTGTGCACCGAGGCGGAGATGACGTGGGAGTTGACCACCAGGCTCCGGCGCCTGGCCTCCGCTTCCTGGCCAAGCCCCAATCCGAGGCGCAGGGTGGAGTTCTGGGTGGTCAGGAAGGAGCCCAGGTTCTTATAGAGGGAGAGGACCAGCTTCACCTGGCCTGCAGAGGAAAGGAACAGTGGAGAGGAGGTTTGAGTCTTTCTGTGGACAAAAGCTAGTATTACTTCCACAGTCCGATGTCCGACCTGTCCCATGTTGTGTTTTACCAACCCAGGACACATACTTTATAATACCCAGCTGCATAAAATGTTGATTAGTTACTCAATTACCATTGTTGCTGTACTGTTGCAGAGCCAGTGCTGATATCTGCAAGATGCTGTCGCTGTCGTAGGAGTGAGGGAACGTCAGGTCCTGTATGTCCGCCTCCGTATTCAGTACATACACCTCCAGATCTGTTCACAGACATACACAAAAGCTTAGTCAAACTGTATCATCTCCATTTGCGAAAAGCAAAAACACTAAAAGAGATGGACCACGTACCAACATTTGGTGCCCTGTCACTGAAGCGGCCTTCATAAAGATTGTTGGCCAATAGAAATGCTCCTTTCTCCACTGCGTCTAATAGCAGCGAAGCTGAGCGGGACTGGTCAACACCGCTCATATCAGCCCAGGACACCAGAGCCTCAGGACCCAACAGGTTATCAACCGTCTGAACAACCGCCTGACAGAGAGAGAAAGACAGAGGGTTGGATTCTTATTCTAGGCTATCTGCCTGTCTCTCTGCCTGTCTCTCTGTCCGTCTCTCTGTCTGTCTTACCTGAACATAAGCTCTGCATGTGCGTTCCCTCTTCTGCAGCTGAAAGGAAGAACAGCAAATCTACTGTTAGAATCATCATTGCTGACATTTATCGCTCTCATTTCCAGGAAAGGTCAAGTACACCTCTGCACTGACAACCATTTACCTTGTTGTAATTGCGCGCTGCTGACTCTTTATTGGCTGGTCTCAAGGCCTGCAGCTGAGAGTCTAGGATGTCCAATAGCTGTTCAATCAGCTTGACGGACATGCTGACATCACCCGCGTAGATCCGTCCCCGGGTCAAGTTGACCAACTCCCCGGCGATGTTGGCCGCATTCTCTCCGCTCTTAATCTGGAGTGAGGCGGGGGTGTTTGTAATGTCAAATATTTTGACATTTAAGGGAGAGCTGCTTGTTGGCTGGCTTTAGGGGATTTGCACAGCGTGTATGTGTGTGTGTGTGTGTGTGTGTGTGTGTATGAGACTCTGTGACTAACCTTCTGTGCAATTTGGCTGACCCAGGGAGAGGTGCAGTTGGAAAGGTCAGGCCCTCTGGAGCTCCAGCCCACCGGAGACTGGATGCACTGATAGGAAGCGATACCTGCAGAAACAGAAAGCACGACAAACCGCGGTTTGTGCTTTGCGGGACCTGAGGTGGTTCCCATGTATCTCTCAACCTTACCTGCAGCTCAAAAACTGTTTTTCTTACTAGATACGGATGATATAGTGCAGTAAATTAAGAGTTTTCCCTCATGATTAGTTCATTATTTACTCTCCTTTTATCTTGGTTGGGATGTTCATCATCTGATTCCTTTCAACTCTGAGACACTAACTTTGAAAACTGAACCAATAAACGTACTGTGAGAAAATAAAATGATAATGCTAAATGCTAAAAGGTAAAAAGGCCTATATATTTCATTATGCACATAATTAGACTGTTATGGATTATCTACATCATCTGCATGACAACCAGATGTGAGGCCCGCTCACATCTCTACAGCCACACCTACCCAGTGACCCTTTTGGGCACGGCCTCTCCACATTCTCGCCCTTCAGCGTGGGCGGCCACTGCACCCCTCGCGCCACCCGGCCCTCACATCCGCCCACCTGACCGGGGCCCCCGGGAGCCAAGGGGACACGCAGAGGTGGGCGTGGGGTCAGAGGGACCATGGCTGTGATCGGTCGCTGGTCAAAGGGTCCTCGGTTGATGACGCCAATGGGGTGAGAGGCCGACGGCCGCACCGGGGTCAACGAGACAGTGGCCGTGTAGGAGCGGACGGTCGTCATCAGAGACGAGAGAGGACCTGGAGGGACGACGGCGCTGTTGTTTCTCCGGTTTCAACACACACATGAAATGTCAACCAACAACAAGGGCACTTCCACGGACCTTTAGTGGGCGGTGGCGGCGTAAACTGCAGCGGGTATCTCAGCACGTAGTAGTTGTTCCACACATACAGCTGGTTGTCTCTGGGGTTGTAGTCGATGGAGGAGATGTACTGGTAAGGGTTGGGAAACGGTATTTGAACGGGCAGCTCCTGCCCCCGGCTGGTGTCGTAGGCGTAGATCACCATGTCGCTGCCACCTCGGCCCTCGGCCTGCCCCTCATCGTCCTGGAAGATGGAGCGCACGGCGTAGAGCACCCCGCAGGCCATGAAGGCATTGCTGGCCCCGCGCTTGTCGAAGCCAGTCGCCCACGTTCCCTCAAAGCGCAGGGTGTACGGGTTCACCTGCAAACGGGACAAGCGGTACAATCCAGTAAGAAAATAAAATAAAATCTTTTCTCGTCCCTGTCATCGATCTGTTTTGCTTCCTTCTTCTGTACCTGGCTGACCACGATGCGTCCGTTATTGGCTTCAGTAGAGTAGATCACCCAGAGGCCGTTCTCGTCTACTGCCAGATCGATGTCTGACTTCCCCCCCCAGCGGTAAGGAGAGGTGTCGTGGTAGTTGGCGTTGACCACCACTGCCTCCCCGCTCTTGATGCGTGTCCGCAGGTCATATTTGACCAGATTGCGCGTCCGCTCCTTGTTGTAAAAGACGGCGCCGTCATACACCACAAAGCCTGTACCGTCCACGCGGCTGGGCAACCTAGAACGGAGGAGGACGAAAAAATGAAACGTGCATAGCCAGGTCGTGACACTCTTAATAGTACTTATAGAGATTTAAACGCCCTACAAGCACACTTTTGTGTGTGCAAAGCAGTTGAGGCCGGAGAGGGAATGGCAGACTCGACTCGTTCTAAAGACAGGTGCAGAATTAGTCTTTACACAATCAATGGCAATAGCAGGATAAAGTCACTAGTCTTAAATATAATAAAACAAATTGGGCTTTAAGTTATACAAATCTAAGGGTAAAACTGTATATCTTTTTGTTGCTTATTGATGTTGCCATGGATACTCACTATTACTTGGTGCTTAACATTTTAAAGTTTTAGGGACTTTTAGAAAGTCAATGTTGCTTTATTCCCATTTTCTATGAAAAATAAACCATTTTGATTTTCTTTGGAAGGATTTCACAATTTAAGAGGTTTAAAATGCCAATCATAAGTGTCCAGAGCCCATGGTCACGTCTTCAGCAATACACAGTTTACACAGCGACGTTACTCACTTATAGGTGGTGGTGACCCTGTTTTGGCGATAGTCGCCCCAGGAGGCGTACTCGTACAGAACCTCGGTCCTGTATGGCGTCCACGGCATGACGTACAGCCTGTCACCCGCCTGAAGCGGGTCCTTACACCACGCCCCCGACTGATGCTCCGCCTCCAAGAGAGAGGAGGCCGGCTGGATGCTGAGCAGTGAGCCGGGACACACGAAAACTGGGAGACGGAAGTGAGGAGGGGAGGAAAGCAGGATGTGAGAAAGAAGGGTGACAGAAGAAAGTGAGGAGGAAAAAAGAGCGGAAAGATAGTGGAGATGGGGAGAAAATGGATCGATACATGAAAAATGTATAGAATTAAATGCAGTTGATGCAGCAAGATGAAGAAAAGAGAGTGAAGAGAAAAAGAGAGAGGGATTTAAAACACTTGCGCTGATCTTGAGGCAAGCAACAGAAGAGTTTGTGGTGAGTAATACAACAGGGACACTGCAATGAAAGGTGTGCGAGTGTATTTATGTGCTTCTTGTTTGTATGTGTGCATGTGTGTGTACGTAAGTGTTGGTGTGGGTTAGTGCAAAAAGAGTGAAAAAGGGGTGTGAGGTAGAATCAGGGACGCAGAAGGCGGAGCTAAATTTTGCCTTAAAGTGAATGAGAGGGCAGGTTAGTTTACGCAGAGCACAACGATTGGTCCACCCACATGTCAATAACTGTATGAACACATAAGTATATCGTACAGTCTCACGCCGGCATGCAAATAGACATGCACACACACACTCACACACGGAAGCAGTGCTTGGTAAGCACACATCCAGAAGGATATAAAGTCACACACATTTGGTCTTATTTTTCCTATGAAGATAAATAAGGGGCTCTTCCTATAAGGGAAGAAAAAGGAAAATAAGCAGGAGGATGATCAGACAGGAAGGAATGAATGAGTGCAAGAAAGTTGTGGGGAAAGGAAGAAGTGAGAAAGACAGGAAAGGTGAGAAGATTATGTTTATGTTTGTGTGAGCAGTTATGTTGATGTTTGTGTGTGCACAGAGAGACTGAGGGAGAGAAATAAGAGACAGTGAGATCGACCAGGAGCAAGAGAGGAAGAAGAGGGGGAGAAACTGGAGAGAGAAAGAGAGCGAGAGAGAGAAAAGGAAGAGGGACTATGTGCAGAACCTGGATAAAATTGGATAAAAGGACTGGTTCCAACCACAAG